>NC_053159.1:117243068-117598068 GCF_016835505.1 Polypterus senegalus
AGTATTTTAACTTAGAATGGACATCAAGGTAGCTACAGCATACATGGCATTAGTTTGCTAAGTAATATGGGACAAGTTAAGCATAATGTGTGGAATTTTACAGATCAGAGGAGAAATGCATGCTAGCAACTAAGACCTTACTCTGCCCTGACAAATGACTTGTTCCTGCCAATCAAAAACACAATCACAAAAAAGGAGGGCACAAAAATAAAAACTTTATCATTTGTGTATAACATGAAATAAAAAAAACTAGCAATGACAGGAACTGAAACAGACAGTCAAATGTGGTCTACGCTATAAAGGCTTTCATCAATGCATTTAAAACTATAAAAATTCTTTCAATATAGTGAGATGACTTTAAATTTTGTTTTAAAAACATAATTTTAGACAGAATTGTCTTTGCAAAGATCCCAAAAAACTAAGACAGAAATTAAGGACAAAAGCACCGACACTGTATCCTACTACCATAAGATTGGAACTAAGGGTCCATCAACACAAGGGTTATTTCTCATATTGTACCTGATATTATACTATAAAAAAAAAAAAAACTGAAGTAGAACTATCATCACATCACAAAAATCACAGACATAAAACTGATTTAAGTGCAGTGTAGATGCATCATGTTGCACAAATCTCTTCTGAAAAGATAAAACAATTTATCTTTGCAAACAAAAATGTCTTTCCACAAAGATGAATCCTTTACTTCAAATGTTAAGTAATATTTACTGTCAAAGCTCATTTTAACACATTACTGTGAAGTGACACAGTTTTGAAGGAATAAAAAATTCCTTTCTTCAAATAAATATAACTACTGTGCCTATTAAAACATCACTTTAGAGAATGGTGCTTATAAAGTTTTGAAATTTTGAGTAACACTAATTCTCTTATATCCACTACATATAAGTATACAGACATAACCACTACATAACATACTGTGCTTAAGTGTAACCATTATTGTAGTTTAGCAATAATAATAATAATAATAATAATAATAATAATATTATATGGAAACACAGTATAATTTTTTATTTATCACTAAGTAAAGTTGTATTGTTGTCCACATGGACATGTAGGTGATGGGTGTAACAGAACAAGATGCTGAGGACAGAAAGATATGGAAGAAGATGATCTGCTGTGGTGACCCCTAACGGGAGCAGCTGAAAGAAGAAGACGACGACTATGTAAAGTTGTAAACAAAATGGTTTTGTCTTAAATGGTGTTAAGACAAAATAATTAATGTTAGCAGTCATGTCTCATTGCATAAAGTATCATGGCATGAAGTTTTTGTTATAAGAAGGAATACTGCAAGATATGTACATAATTTGGACATTGTTAATTTTCCAAACTTGCATATTTAACAATTACTAGTCTGAACCCTGCACAGGTACAGCATGACTATGTCAAAAGTCTAAAAAAAAAAAAAAAACTTCAGGTAGGTTACATTATGTAAAAAACGTTCCTGTGAATGAAAACAATTAAAACACTGTATTTTACACAGCTTAACAACACACAACACTATAAAGAGAACACAACCATCTAGTGATAACACATTTTTTTACAAAAGGTATTTTTTATACAAACTACATTATCAAAATCTTAAATAAGGAGATTTGTTATTTTAAAACGATATTGTTTAAAATATGCTTTCTGTTGCTGTTTAACTGGTAAAATAAAAATTAATTATGCAGGTTACATATTCCACGTATTTAAGTGCTTATATTTATTTAATGCCCAATCATGATTTGAAAAGAGGAAATAGAACTTAAACTTCTTCTTTAAGGTTCCAAATATTTAAGAAAGTGATTTTCCATCCATCATCCAACGCGCTATATCCTAACTACAAGGTCACAAGGAGCCAATCCCAGCCAACATTGGGCACAAGGCAGGAAACAAACCCCAGGCAGGGTGACAGCCCACACACACACACACACACACACACCAAGCACACACTAGGGACAATTTAGAAACTCCAGTGCATCTAACCTGCATGTCTTTGGACTGTGGGAGGAAACCGGAGCACCCAGAGGAAACTCACACAGACACAGGGAGAACATGCAATCTCCATGCAGGAAGGACCTGAGAAGCGAACCTGGGTCTCCTAACTGCGAGGCATTAGTGCTACACACTGCGCCACCGTGGAAAGTGATTTTGCTCTTTTTAAATTAACTTTATTGATCCACATTGAAAAGATCACTTTGATGCTCCATCAGGTCATTTCACAGCATACCCTAATCAAATTATTCAATACATTCACTCATCATTACTACTAAAAAAATAAATATATTCAAAGAAAAGAAAAACTTACCAGTGCATGGTCAAACTTGAAAGTGCTGATATAATAAGCAGGAATGTCAGCAGCAGCAAGAGGTTCAGAGATCTGGGCCACAATTCCACACTCATCTGGGGGAGGACAGGTAAGGTTATGTGAAATAACCAAAAAGTGGAGAAATATGTAAACATATATTTTAGCTTATGAAACTGACAGACAACATTAGGCTCAGGACAGTTACAAATGGTGACACTGACAATTTTCTCTTTGCAAGTTAACCCATGCAACCTGTTGCTCGGACATTTTATTCCTATGCTGACATTTACCTTCTAATAGGTAAAACTATCATTTACTGCAACCAAGAAACACCATATAAAATGTTAAATAATTTTAACACCAAAGGAATTCTGACTTGTAGCATACCGAATCCAAGTGGCTGCCCTCCAATTCGCACCATTTTCCAAAGTTCTCCTGAAGCACTGGTGAAGAGAACGTTGTTGGGGAATCTAACAAAACATTTTAATCATCAGAAGGTGGAATAAGAAAGTTACAATAGACCTAGTACTGTTCTGCATACTCCCTCTTCAATCCAGTGTTGCCAGTCTAGTTTCAAGTTAAGTTTAGAGTGAACTAAGACTTAAAAGACAGATAAAGAAGTTGTATGAAAATATTAACTTTTCAGTGGTACAAATAATAAGACAATTTTTATCATTTTTGGAAGAAAGCTTAAAGATGATGTACCAACAGAAACTGTGACAGGAAAGCAACGTCTCCTCTCCTCACAGTCAGTCCTTCTCTCTCTCTTAACACTCCCTCCTCAACTATAAGGCCTATCTCACCTCTGTTGAGTCTGCACATCCATGACCAAGGAAATGTAGCCTTCTATCAGAGAAAAGGAGAAAAAACGAATGTGACCGGAGTCTTCTGCCACTGCTGATTCTTTGATTCTGCAAAAAATATTTAGGATGTGGATTACTGGTTTTGTAACTGTAAAAGCAATAAGTATCATATCTTTAATCAAGCAGAAGTTGTTTATAAGAAATCCTATCTCTATGGCTTAAAACCTTTAAGAAAGTTATACTAAGGAGACAAAAAATCTAATTGTGATTCTGTTTTTTTTCATATGGTACAATTTATACAGCCTATTTCTCATTCCAATAGTTTTATACCATTAATCTTCCACCAATCTTGAAATACCCTTTGTTCAGTTAAGCAGTGATGCAGTCTAATTTTTTTTCCTATCAGTAAGAAAGATTTTTGATATCTGTATAAACATTCAATCTCTAATATAGAAAAAGTAAACATGAGTATATTTTAGTAAAAATGATGGATAAGTAAGTAATTTATAAAGTTTTGGATGTGTCCAGACACCGTTGGACAGCACTTCACATGCACTAGTAGTCTGCAGTTATTCCAGTAAATACAAAAAGTTCTTGAGACAATATATTAAAAAGCTACTCCTTACTAGTGTTGCATACAAAAGGATTCTTTGGACACAAGGACAGCAGCAACCTCACTAGTCAGTGCTACTACTCGTGTACCAGTATTTCCTTTCCATAGCAGTGTGAAATGGCTGAACTATGCAAAACAATTTTTTCCAATATTATAAGCAGGGTTTAAAATATTTTGTGATTCTATGATTGATTAGGAATAAAATAAGTGTTCCATAGACATGTCTCAACACATTCAGAGTGAAAAAGCCCTCCACAATGTGGTCTTCATTGAAAAATTCTGGACCCAGCATAAGACATTGAGGAATTCCCATATTCTATAGTAAAAAATATAACAAAGGATAAAAAATTCTTATAATCAATACCATCTGCTTGGAACAGAAACACTTCCTTCCTGTAATTCATTCACACTCCCAATAAGAGACCTTTTTAAAAATATTTCAAACAATGCAGAATTTTTTTTTGACCAAACTTATGACACTGCTTCCATTAATGATCTGCACTGGTTATTGATGATGCTTTAAAGCAGTACCACATGTTCAAGAAGGAATAAGCAATATGTCACAATAAATTGAACTGTAGGGCAAGGCTGTGATCTTTAGATGAGAAACAAGCAGTAGTGATCTATCAAGTTAAAACACAATGTTTTAACTGAAGGAAAAGCAAATAGACATGGAAGGGAGAAGGGTGAACAACTGAATTGAGACACTGCTCAAAAGAGCAATGCTATTTAAACAAGCTGAGCTTAATAATCAAAATGAATCAATATGAGTTGCTACTCAAGGAATAGATAAAGCACCCTGAAATACTAACTCCACTCACATTTTATGACTGTTTTATATTATTATGTATCAAGTTATTAGTCTTCAATTCAGTTTTTTAAAAAATGTTCTCTTTAAAGAGGATTTTTCATCAACTTGCAGTTTTATAATTCAATTTAACTAGAAAGCATAAATTAAATGGCAAAAAAAAATTAATAAAATATTTTTGACATTCAGTATTTGGCTCAGTATTTCCTGGGGTTCACCTTCAGCTAAAAATTTTCATTTTGGTTCATCCTATGGCCACTGCTAGTTTTCTCATCTTGTATACAAAAGGTACACACACAGGTAAGCATGTCAGGGAATCTGAGGGGACAGGTTTTGTGTGATCAAGATGATAAAGAATGTGGCAATTGTCAACACTTTAAATTCTTTACCCTGTACTAATTATTGCAAAGAATTAAACATATATAAAGAAAAAAAAACGCTATGTCTTAACTTTATTAGATTATTGACAACTGGTGATAAAATGCAGGTGGCTGTTGAATTACCGATTTATACTTTTGCCAATATTTTAATAAACTATATAAATATTATGACACAACTAGTGGGATAAAATTCCTAAAATCAATTAACTATGCTATACATCTAAACCTTGACCATAGTCTAGAATTCCTTGCCTGAAGAAAGTTCAGTGTTTCTTTTGGTACAGGACACAGTGATTACTGTACTCAGTTCAAAAGTCTATGACAAACTAGTTGTGCATGTTTTGCCCAGAGAGGACTGGGCGGTCTCATGGTCTGGAATCCCTACAGATTTTATTTTTTCTCCAGCCGTCTGGAGTTTTTTGGTTTTTTCTGTCCCCCCTGGCCATTGAACCTTTCTTTTATTCGATGTTAATGTTGATTTATTTTGTTTTATAATTGTGTCTTTCATTTTTCTATTCTTTAATATGTAAAGCACTTTGAGCTACTGTTTGTATGAAAATGTGCTATATAAATAAATGTTGTTGTTGTTGTTGTAAACATCAGGCAGCTCTTAAAGTACAAAACTATCAGAACAGTTGCCAAAATGGGGCTGAAAAGACTTCAGTAAAATAATTAATTTATACAAGTACTACCAGATACAATCCAAAAATGACAAGACTATTTAATTGACAAAACCATCTTCGGTTCTGCCCGTATTGCATCAACTTCTTTGGGTGTTGGACAAGTCTTTGACAAAACTGTTAAATGCCTGGGGACAAATGTTATCATAAAGACATACCAAAGATTTTACTGTAATTGATTAAGAATTATTTTTGTAAGTTTGTTTTCACAAAGTAAAAAGCTTCAAAAAATAACCAAGCAGAATAAAGTGCTTACCCTCCAGAATAAAACATAACATCCATCAGCAAAGTGGCAACAGAGGGCAGTGTTTCGGGGTCAAGGCTTGTCACACAGAACATATTGCTGGGACTGGACAGTGGATGAATAATAGGCCTCTGAACTGTAAACAAACAAAAGTATTGAGTATGCTACAAAAAAAAAAAAAAGAAAAAAACCACCTCACACTTCCCAGCTGCAGACTCATTTCCAAACATGCATATACTCAGCAATATCACTCAGCAATATCAAATGGAAATATATTTGTACCTTTTCTCTTTTCTCTGATCTACCTATATACATAATTTTATGACAATAAATAACCTGTTACACACACAAACACACACATATCTATCATTAACAGGAAAGCACTTTTATAATGTTCCTTTTATTCTGTATTTGCAATATAATAAATATAGCAAAGCAAAATTGTCTTTTTCTGCTCTTGGGAGTATTTAGGATAATTTTTTTCTATTGAGTGCCCAGTTGTGTTCATTTTCTCATTTTTAATTTCTGCCTAATTACCTGAACCCAATCTGAGTTATAGAGTAACTGCAAGATTTAATGTTACCCAGCAACACAAGTCATGTTGGAAACCATTTGAGAAAAGGAGCTTTCAGTATCCAAGACCTTGGATTTGCATTTGCAGTAAAACACATGCTTTCCATTAAATTGTACACTGTCATATGCAGACCTTATTTTTTCAGATGTTAAAAATAAAAACCCTTTAAAAGAGAACTATATACAGATAGTGGTAGTCAAAAGATCCTGATACACAAAAATATATAAATACAACACACAGAGATGTGCATATGAATATTTCTTTAACTACTAACAAGAAAGTACCTTCTGAGATGCTCTGTTGGTTGATATATAACCTGTTCCTAAAACAACCAGTCTCAACTTGTTTTTTTATTTACTAAAGATATCATCAGGTTTGAACTTCATACCAACATACAGACACAGTAAAGTTGATAAGACAAGGGCTGAAATCCACCCGTGTCACCTTTAAATTTAAGTTTATTTTTCTTGTTTGTTGGAACCTTAAATATAGAAAAAGAGAGAGAAGACTGACTTGAACTAAAGCGAGAAGAGAACGGATTTTGACATATTCAGATGTATGATGAACACCAAATTATAACTAAATGGAAAATTATCTACAACTTCTTCCCATAAAATTCACCTTAAATCACTGACATCACTACACTTTTTTTTAAAATAATTAGAAGGTTTGCAATGGAAATATTGAACACCCCTACAAGTTTTAAGGTTTAATTTATAACTTTTAAACATTCCAAAAATTATGTCTAATATAACTTCAAGAATAAATTATTTTTATTTCCATTACATGTTTCTAAATTAATACTTAACACAATAAAAATGTTGTTTTAATAAACTGGCGTATTTAATCTGGTACAATATGTATTTCTTAATTTATTTTATATTTGGTATCTATCAGACCAGTGCCAAAAAATTTACCCAATTAGGTTGTGGAAAGTATTCTGTAGTATTTGTTTATTTGCTTACTGTTTATTTGCTTACTCTCAATATCACACAACTTTTTTTTTAAACTGTGTAAAAAAATTGTTCAGGATATTGAAGGCAGCTAAAAGTGAATGCATGCAGATTATACTATACTAAGAACCTGATCTTATTTCCATACAACATCTTTTCTTAGCTCATAGATTATGTTTCCTCCTGGAGTTCTGGCCCCGTTTCTGCATAACCCTGATGCAGACTACTCCTAGTTGTCATCTTCACCAAAGCCTTAGATGGTATGCAAGTTTTACCACTCTGTTACAATAAAGTAATTAAATATTTTATTTATTCTAATAAATAACAAGGAACCATGTATTTACAGTATAGGAAAAACTAAAAAAGTAATGATGATCTCTATACCTAGCTTGGGCTTCACGAATCCATTGGTTACTGCCAGGCTGTTAGCTGCAACTGTCTCTCCATTGATAACACGCAGTAGTGTAAACTCCGCAGCCAGGGTATGCATAACCAAAGGCAGGTCCCGTTCTCGTACCTTGATCATAAGAAATACCAAAACAATAAAAATGCTGACAACTGGCAAAAAATGCTAAATATTTCTTTGTGAGAGCTAACCACTAAAAGAGCAAAATGAAGTTATCCCTAAAAAATGGAAGGTTGCAGGAGAAGTCAGTTCAATAGCTGCAAAGCAGTCCAAGTAAATATTTATTTTAATGACTACTAGTATCTGATGCTGATTCAAGAATTTGTTTTTCACTTATAAGTAAGGAGAACAAACATTGTAGCAAGATAAAGGGTACAGAAATCATTAGTAAGTAAATTGGAACTGATCCTATTTACGGTATATAAAACTTTGGTTGTAAAAGCCATGGGTTATGTTGAGCTACTTACAGTTTATATACTGTATTAAAAACACCTGAATGACAATTCATTTAGCTAAGCTGCAACATCTGCATTACCATGTGATTCAGGTATAGTCAGTGATGGCAAGAGCAAAGACAGTCATGATACTGGAATAAAACAGCCTAGACCTTTTTAATGTTTCTGTCAAGTCTGATCCCCTGATCTGTTTTATTGCAAAACACAAATCATGGGATCAGGCTGGACAGAAACATTAAAAAAAGAGACTAACTCAGACCAGGGCAGACTTGCAACAACATACTGATAAATATTTTATAATTCAAACTGTCATACTTTATCCTAGAGAACTGCTTGATTAAGCAGAGAACCAACTTCAGCCCTACTCTTTTTACCAAAATTGCACCGTACACCACCATTTTTTTATTTTGCTTTTTTATTTAAATTTGTTTGACATTATTATTTTTGAGATATTATTCTAGTTTTGGCAATACTCTTAGGATTCTCCATCAACGAGCAATTTCTCACTAATCTAGACACAGTTTCCAGCAAGATATTAACTAAACATTCTACCCATGTCCTCTTTGGGAGGTGTGTCACCACATACTGCTTAAAGCAAGGAGATCTAAAGTTTTTTCCCCCTCAACTTATGTGATAAATCGTATTTTAAAGATGTCTATACAAGGTCACATTCCACATGAATGCAAATCTGTAATTCAGTCTACATGCACATGCCAAAACTACCTGACAGAATTTCATAAACTTAAGTTATGGCCCACTTATAGTTAAACAAGTCAAGGTTTATTAACAAATGTATGTGTTGCATAGCTAAATAGTTAGAAACAGAACAGAAATGAAGGTTAAGTAACTTATTGTGTAAATAGCATGGAAGTGAATTATAATTCTGACAGTAAGCCAGTGGCAAAGATTAGACGGGGAAAAAGCGAATTTATTTTCCAGAAAGATTCATTGTGCTTTGCAAAAAAAGAGACACTATAGTCCGAAGCTGTCATAAAACTAGTGTTTCTTGCATAAAAGCCTATAGTTTAGTTCTACAGTGACAAACTAAAATACTCCTACTAATAAGATTCAAGCATATTAATCCCAAAATAGTTTTATTTTAATTATTTGATTAAATAAATTTAGCTTTGGTGGAATGTTCTAATTCTTTTGGCATTCTTTTGAATTACATTTTATGTTGAAAATAATTTTCTAGTATATATAAGGCATTATTTTAATGTATATCACCATAAGTATTGTTATTGTACAAAATATCTTATTATAATAAATAGCATTACTGATATCTACTTCAGACAAGACTAGAAAAAGTCTGATCAAGAATGTACCACCACATTTTCCTGACAAGTATGCTGACAAAACATGTGCAATATATTACTGAAAATGCTTCTTTTTTTAAAACTTTAAAATAAATATCATTTTTTTAAGCTACTGGTGGTAGTAAAAGTAAAGCAATCAGGGCACTCAACTAAACTAGAAACATAAGAAGTGATGGTATCTAGTGAAAACTTGAGGTCATACAAGTCATCACAACAATGAATTACGCAATAAAGGAAACCCCATCCTTTTACATTTGTAATGATAGGAGGGGAAATGTTTTGATGTTATAAAACCTAATGAAATAACCATCCAAGATTTAACAAAAAATGTAATTGATAACTGTATTATTTATTACACTAGACACCTGGGTTTGTGCCTTAACACATACAAATGCTTGCCAGAAACAAACTTTCCTTATAAACCATTGTGGTCCAAAATTTAAAATAACTTGTATAATTGTGTATGCAATGCAACAAGCCAAGAACTACAGAAGGAATGCTTATCAGACATTTTACAGTAAGTACTACATCACAGATCAGTGAGAAAGTTTCAAATTTTATAGAAAATAACATTCAACTACTATATTTAGCTGAGCTATTTTAAGACTTATCTCAGTTTTCATAGAAATACATGCAATTTTTATTTTTTTTTATTCTACAAGAACTCTTCATGCTAAAGTCTAACCAAACAGGCAATAGCTTCAAACCAATTAAAGATTAAGGTCACTAATTTTAGCTAATCTGAAATCAGACTGTGTCTGTCAGCTCTTTCCTTTGTGTCCTTTCCTTTCACATTTATTATTCTAAACTTAATTTTCTACCATTTTGTGATTATACCTCTTATGAAAACATTTATCTTAAAGTTTAATAGAGTCATGGCACTCACCAGAATGAAGTCAGTCTGGTATGTGGATAACATAAACACTGATATGTTGTGGTCTGCAAGGGGTGCAATCACTGACTTGGCAATTTTTGTGACTCCGATTGGCTGAGAGCCAGAGTTACTTCCACCACCTGAGACAACATTGAGGGCCAGCCAAGTTGCCTCAGCCACACTCAGGAATTCTGACTCAGGAAGCTCTACAACAAATCGATAAGACAGGTTAATCATAAGACACCAGAATAGCAAGGATAGCCTTTTGGGTCAGTCCAAATGGTCTCAAATGCCACATAATATTTTGAGAAATTAGTATTTCAGATACAACAAAATAAAATCAAGGACTTAAGGTGGATTCTAAATTAATGACTATGTTAGCCAAGTATGTTGCATTTGACACTGTTAATGTCACTAGTGATGTCTTGGCTATATTTTTAATTTAGTGTAATGGTATCTTGATTTAAAAAAGGCATACATTTCCATCAAAAACAAATATTTTTTGACTGGTAGGGTATGTGTAACAGGATATATTACTCTTACAGCATCATAATACTGAAGTGGTCAAAGTTATATTATATTATAAAGGATGTGTTTATTAGAAATAATTGCTCAAATGAGAAAAACATAAAGGAGTTCCAACAAGTGCTAAAAGGAAACTGACCAAATAAAATTCTGCTGCCTCTTTATGGCTACCGTCAGAGGTTCTTGAATCCCTGTTTACTAGGTAAAATGATTCTCTTACCTGCCTACCTCTCCAGTACTACCAAAGCACTCTCCCTGTTTACTTCATAACCACCAAAGATGGCATCTATTCCTTCCAGTATGAGTGTTAGCCTCGAATAGTTCTCTTGATTATGCTATTAACAGGGTGAGGATTTAAACCCCACAAGTATTTCTGTATCTGGGACAGCCATGCAGGGACAAGTGGGTTAGAACATCTAGGTGGCCAGCTACATTGAAATCTGGTGACTGAAAGGATTGTAATAGAAAGGGGTCAGCAAACTATAGACGACTGGACAAATCTGGTCCATGACCTGGGTATAATCAGGCTGCTGGCTTCTTGCAGAAATATATAATATTCTGGCACTCATGAGGTGTTCTTAACAAGATGATACTACAGTTGGCTGGAGTAAGCAAAATAATTTGCCATGCACTGTAATCCAACAATAATTAATTAAACCAAACTTTTAACATAAAAATATTCACAGTTTGCAGCCATGCAAGTATGTATGTATGTATATATTAACTGACTGCTTATTAAAGATACAAGTTTATGCTTGGCAGATTTTATCATAGAAGGTGGTGCTTACGCAAATCAGAATAAAGAGTGCAGTTTACAAATCTGAAAAAAGGAAGTTAGACGGACAGCAGTTTTGGGTAGTGGATTGACAAAAATGAAAATTTCCTGTATTTCAACTAGTGTGTTAGGTGACACAAGTTGTAAAATCTAACTCTTACCATTAATAACCCAACCATGCCTTCAGGAAATTTGTATGTTTTTCAGAAGCTTCATCACTAATTCAGAAGAAGATGATAAAGGCATTCCAGATGAGCTCATTTTAATTTTGCTACAGAGCTCTTAATGTATCTGTTTCTCTACACTTCAAACTTTACAATAATCTGAATCAACTGAAAGAAGCAAACCTGTATATTTTCCTAATTTTAAGGACCAGTGTTATGAAGAAGTGAGGAATTATGCAACTCAGGTTCATTGTGAATTTGACCTCCAATACACTGTAATTATGAACTTAAAAATAAGTTTACAAAAGTTTCTTTGCTTGATTTCTACAAACTGCACATTACTCAGGATTTGTTCCCAAGGCTTCACAAGAACTCTGTGCACATGGTATCCTTGGATACCACATAGAGTTGTCAGCAGGTTTTTTCAAAAATGAAAATTACTGAAAGCAACAGAGAACTATGAGATACACATAATTTAATTTAATGAATTGTTATGATAATCAGATTCTTATTTTATATTAACATTCTGAGCGAAAACAAACAGTTTTATGTTCATGACTGGAACAAATTCATAACAAAATCACTTTCTTTTAAACTTACTCTTATTGGTGTTTGAGAATCACTCTTAATAGAGTTTAATAATAAAAAAAAAAAGTTTAATAATTCAACCACATCTTGGAGGAACTATTTTTAAAGTTAATGTCTGTGATTAACATGTGTGTTAGATTATTTGGAGTCATAGTCTCACCTAGATTTTATATATGGCCCACTGTTTGACTCATTACTGACAATTTTGCCTGACATCAAAAAATGTTTGCTGACCCCAGTATTTCTCTTCTAACAATTCCTTGACCATTTATGCCTTATGGATGAATGAGTACACAGACATTTTCATATGTTTCAATATTATTATAATAGAAATACTTCAAATGATCACTCACAATAACTTAGCATTTACTGACATATCACTCGGCCTATAGGGAATTACTGGACAAACACCATCCCAAGAAAAAAACTTATTATATTATAATAAGAGATAACACAATCATTTATTTTCGGTAATACACACTGAGACCCTTTTTTCATGTGCACCACATATGTGTTGCTCTGTATGTTAAGAATAATGTGAAGGCACATCTTACTAGATGATATTTATTCCACTACTCAAGAGACCACCACTCTTATTGTTTTCATCACCTTACACATTAGAATGCATATTTAGGTGTAATGAAGGGTTATAGTCTATAACTTAACTATTGCATACCTCCATGACACACTATGCGGTATTCATTTGAAGTATTCATCCAAAAACAGAAATTGCAACCTATTCTTCACCTCCTTGGGCACCAACTCCTCCATGCTAGAAAAGAAAGTCTTCTGACTGGTTCTCCTGCATAAGAATTTTTTCTTTGAAAGCTAATCCAGCACTTCCTTCTAAGAACCACCTACTACATTTATGATTCCTGTCTCTTCCTAACAGAGGTTCAGAATACTATACCATTATTATAGCATCCCTAACTATAAAGTGCTTGGTGAAATGTCCAACTTCTGCATGAGACTGACATCTGCTGTTACATGCTCCACACCTGCTTGTGCTTTTTTCATGAATCTAGAATCTCTTCTTTGAACCAAGCCAAAAAAATAATAATGACATAGATCTACCCAGCATTTTTATACATGACTTATGGCATGTTAAGAGCTTAATAATTTCAATGAATGTACACGTGTAGGAGCATATGCATTTAACAGAATTCATATCCCACATTTACACAGGTGTTTCGTTTCTTTTGTTAATTACCTGAATATATCTGTGTGTTTAACTATTGTAATTTTTTTTTACCTGAAATAAAACCATTTGGAATAAGCCACAGATTAATTCATAGCTTGATAACAATGTTTCTAACTTAAGCTTCTGATAATGAAAAACACTAAATTAATAATAGACAGCAGTTGCCCATTATACAATACAGCAAATTATATAATGCAGAACAACTAAAAAGTAGATTCAAAATATCTGAGGAAAGCCTGAATGTCTACAGCTATGCTCATCAACTGATAAACAGTAAAATTTGAATGCTCAGGACCTGTTCAACTCAAATCTGCAAATAATATTTATGGCACACAGCTCCCTTCAGTTCAGGACATATACAACATACAGTTGTGCTTGAAAGTTTGTGAACCCTTTATAATTTTCTATATTTCTGTATAAATATGACCTAAAACATCATCAGATTTTCACTCAAGTCCTAAAAGTAGATAAAGAGAAACCAGTTAAACAAATGACACAAAATTATTATACTTGGTCATTTATTTATTAAGGAAAATGATCGAATATTACATATTTGTGAGTGGCAAAAGTATGTGAACCTTTGCTTTCAGTATCTGGTGTGACCCCCTCTTTGCAGCAATAACTGCAACTAAACGTTTCCGGTAACTTTTGATCATTCCTGCACACAGGCTTCGAGGAATTTTAGCCCATTTCTCCGTACAGAACAGCTTCAACTGTTGGTCCGTCCACAAAACATTCTTCCAATATCCTTCTGGATTGTCCACGTGATCTTTTTTCAAACTGCAGATGAACAGCAATGTTTTTTTTTTGGACAGTAGTGGCTTTCTCCTTGCAACCCTGCCATGCACGCCATTGTTGTTTAGTGTTCTGATGGTGGACTCATGAACATGAACATTAGCCAATGTGAGAGAGGCCTTCAGTTGCTTAGAAGTTACCCTGGGGTCCTTTGTGACCTCACCGACTATTACACGCCTTGCTCTTGGAGTGATCTTTGTTGGCCGACCACTCCTGGGGAGGGTAACAATGATCTTGAATTTCCTCCATTTGTACACAATCTGTCTGACTGTGGATTGGTGGAGTCCAAACCCTTTAGGGATGGTTTTGTAACCTTTTCCAGCCTGATGAGCATCAACAACTCTTTTTCTGAGGTCCTCAGAAATCTCCTTTGTTCGTGACATGATACACTTCCACAAACGTGTTGTGAAGAGTAGACTTTGATAGATCCCTGTTCTTTAAATAACACATGGTGCCCACTCATACCTGATTGTCATCCCATTGATTGAAAACACCTGACTCTAGGATTAGCAGTTAGTTTGAAGGTGAAATTAGAGGTTCACATACTTTTGCCACTCACAAATATGCAATATTCGATCATTTTCCTCAATAAATAAATGACCAAGTATAATATTTTTGTCTCATTTGTTTAACTACAGTGACTAGATTTTTCTGGGGGCAACCTGGAACACCAGGCGGGTGGGTGTGGCGGAGCCCCCCAGAAGCCAAGTAGACTTTAATAATGGAAATGCCTATTTTCCCATTTCCTGCGTCTTATTCTGTACGAGTTTCTTCCATTTGAAACAATCATAATATTAAACCACAAACATATACCCATTTTCAAAGTAGGGTTCTATACCATTGTATGCTATTTTTCGTGAAATTACAGGCCAGATCTAGCCAAAAACAGTTCGTGAAAATTGACTGAAAGACACGCTTTCCTGAAGAGCAAATAAACTCATTACTGTACATTATTAGGTCAGTTACACTTGCAGGATAAACGTGCTTCATTCACAATATTGCATCCCACGTACATGTGCTACTGCTAGTGCATGTCCCGACTTCTAAAGAAGAAACAGCAAACCAAATTCCAAAGAGGCAAGGGAAGAAGCAATGTCACTCTGCACTCTACATTAAAGGAAAACAAAGTAAAATACAGCTGTAAGTGTAAAGAACAGGCAAGCATCTGCAAATGTTGTTGTGACTTGTGTCAAATATTCATTCATTATTGATATACAAATTAATATTATCAGATTCACAACTACGACGAAATTTACAGAGAGTACAGTCTGCAGACTTGAGACTATACAGTAAAGTGTGTACAGCAGTACTTACTTAAAGAATAAAGAGCTAAAATTAAAGTTAAAAAAATCTTCTTTACATATACTGTGATATACTCACTTCCAGCATGAAGTGAGAGAGAGAGAGAGAATGGATAGTGAAAGTGCAAGAGTGGGGAAAAAGAGAAAGGCATCCTAACAGTAAAGAGAAAATGCATACTTCACATTTGAAACCCCACCTACCAACATTTAAGAAACAATCAAGCACATAAGCATAATACATGGAATAACTGGAGCAGCTTTTCTGTAATGCTTGCAGCCATTCTGGAGGCACAGTGCTTTCCAATGATCGAGCAATGCACAAAAACAAAATAAATTTTCTTCAATCACATATGCAGAGTATTCATATTTCTGATATCTAGGTGTGTTTTCTTCTCTCATCCCAATTTGTCAATTCCAAACTGGCCTCTCCGAGTAGTGCCCGGCAATTATTGGTACTTAGTTTCTGTCTTACAATATTTGCTGCTGAAACAGGCATCATTGAATTGGATTAGCAGGTCTGACAATGTTATTATATTTTATTAATAGCATAAAGCACATAAATCATTACAAGGTCACAAGACTGATGTGGATGGACAAGGTATTGATGCAGATTTTCCTAAAGGGATGATTATTTTTTTTATTAATAGCAGAGCTGCTTTTTCAAGTAGAGGGTATTTCAACTGACCACGTAAAGCCTCAGAAGCAAGTAATATACCAATTTAAAAACTAGTCAGATACCTTGCTAATTTAAAAAAGACACTATGAACACTAGGTTCTGCAAAACACCAAATGTCATATATAGATTGAACACATGGACATGGCTAATGCCAAATTGGTCAGTTTTGCCATTTAAACTAGTGTCATGTGTATTTAGTTTGCATCTGCACAGCTGAATATGACTACTGATTCCTACACTGAAAAAAGGTTATCAGGAGATAATACAGCATTAATCACATTAATGGTGATCCCTCTATTTTAGCGTAACATGTTAAACAAAGTTGTTAGTCTGCAAAAATCAGAAACAACCAACAAATGCAATCATTCACTCCTCTGAAACACCAATCTCCTTAATTGAAGAGTCATCAGTGCCTATCATTGTTTGCAAACATAGCAGTAAAACATCCACTTATCAAGTTGTTGTCAGTGCTACTTATCTATTGGTTCTGGGTACATCCAAGACAGCTTTTAGGTATTAAGAATGTGTGCCATATTATTATTAATTATAGACACAATTTTTCTAAGAGCAGAAAGATATGCTTAATCTGGGCAAAGTTTAGTTTCTGAAAGAAATTGTTCCTTTACCTCTAAAGCCTTCTTCATCAACAATAATAGTATAATCCTCTGGAGTTTCAGTCAGGCTGAAGAATTTACACCTATAATAGAAACAGAAAAAGAATCAGTGTTCTCGTACGAGTAGATTCACTATCTGTAATGTAATTGTGTATAAGGGAACCCCATAAATAACCAAAATTAACCTTATTTAATATCTTTCCATTCCTACATGAAACCATTTTGTGTACTCACAAATGTCTCACTTTTTTCTCTGCAATTCTAGTTATTTTTGTCAAGAACATCCATTATGCCTTAAAAAGCACAGAGGAGTTTGAAACAGCTACAGATTGAGTATCTATAACTTGCATGAATCTAAAGGAGTGCATAGTGTATTATAGGGCAGCATGGAAAAAAGTTTGGAATTTTAATTGGATGTCTTTTCAGCAGTTGATCAAGAAACAAAAGTTGGCATATAAAAAGAAATGCGTCTGATATAAAGAAAGCAATCAAGGCTGCATGGCAATCCATAGCAAGAATTTTTGCATTATAAAATATTAATGGCATTAATAATGGCATAATCACACTTAAAGCAATCAAGTATTTAGAAGCAAAATACAAAGAGCATTGGGAAGCAAGTGAAAATTATGATATTCAAGAACATACTTCAGAATTAGAAGAACAGTACATTTATATGGAAACAAATATGGTGTATTTATCAACCTAAATGAAAGCTGAAGCTTCTATCACCGGTACAATACTGTCCATCCTTCTGGAGGAGTTTAAACTCATCTGAATGTCTAATTGCACAACACAACTGGTCGGTGTCATTGGAAAGGACTGACCTGTGTGTTGATGCTACATAATAATTTGTATTTATTAGCTTGGTGCTGCCATTATTCACACAAAAATCCAGTCTATTGGTCTAAAGTACATTATCAAGAGTCTTTGATAGAGCTTTGGATAAATGTACTTACCACATTTATTATTTTTTTTTTTTTTTAATTTTTATTTATTAATTTTATTACAATCAATACATAGCAATCAAGTTTTTACAAAAAAAAAGAATTATGCTAAGAACAGATCGATCCCCACATTTTATTTATTAAATATAATCACAAACCTCTGTATAAAAAATAAACAACACTACAATTACCAGTACAGACTGGACAATGTTTAAAATGAATGTTTCTATTATACTGGCATACCTATACCTACCTCCAATTACAAAAAAAACAGCATTTTTAATACCTTCCTCTTTGAAAAATCCAGTATTTACTATTATAGAAATAACAAAGAGTTTAATTTTATTATTTAGGTGTGTAAATGAACCTATTTTAAAATATACATACAAATACTGCAATGACTTGTATAAAAAAAAAAATTACACTAGTAATTTTTTCTAATCGATATTTGGAGGTCTTTAAAAGCTCTACGTAGTATGTGAGGACAAGAGAATGCCAGAATTGATCCTAAAATGTCTCTAAGTGTGGCATTTGTTTCTTGTACAATACTATAAACACTACCTTAGTTTTAGAGATTTACTGACTTAGAATTGACAGTTTTTATAACTGATTATTTTATTATTATGGGACATGGCATCTTTTTTAAACTTGTCTTTTATTACTATATATTTTCCTTTTGTCTCTTACTGACAAAAAGTGCAATGGGGTCAGACGGAATAATTTAAATTCAAAATATTATTAATTCTAGTTGTTTTTCAGTGGACAGTGTAGTTTTAACATTTTACCACTTTGTAACTAACATCAGATTAATTTAAATGATATTTATTTGAAAGCAGCAACATTAAATATGCTATAAAATCCTGTCACTGACAAACTGGTGGTAATGAATGACATAATTTGATCAGCTTATAATGCTTTACCTTTGTGTAATGTTAGAGTAGTTTAAACAAGAATTCAATAACATTAGATATGCTGAAAAAAAAATCTCTGAAACCAATCAATCTACAACATTCTGCTAAGCTTCATGTTTAGCCTGGTACTGGTCAGGCTAAGACGCAATGTTTAGTTGCCTTGGTTACCAAGCGCAACTTGCCCTGATCCTCTTTGGTGGAACTAAAACCGGCTCAGATAAGCGGGCTCAGATAGGCCCAGTGTCTTGATATCAGCAAGGCCTTCTCAATAAATGTGCTTTGTGGAATATGCTACTCAGGAGTAAGTCACTTCACCTGCTTGTACTCCAACTGGAAAAAACTAAAGAAACTAAACCAACACTACCTAAAATGTTGTAATTTGCCTTGGATAAAGGTGTCACTGGAATTGCTTACTCTTGAACATGCTATTTACATGAGTAACATATTCTTGCACTAGATTAATTCTTCATCCTCCTTAGGACTTCCCTTTTGTTGATGGTCATTGCAAAACACAATTTTATAGAAAAATGTATACTTTTGAATTGAAACAAATTATCAGTAGGAATAATATTAAAGATTTAATATATATTATGTTTACAATTTTTATTTGTTTATACATAGTTTTTTTTTGTATTTTTTTGTCAGTTTTATGTGGTTTCCCTTTAAAGTCAGCAGCTTCGAATGTATACTGTGAGATTTTTGAGACCCTGACAAGCTTGATGTATACCAGATGCCCTGTATTGATGACTTGTTGGAGAAACTGAATGGGTACTGGAAGGTGCACATGAAGGAGTTTATTTGCAAGAACGCCGCATTAGCCACACCTGACAGGTTGTTCAATTTCACCAGACACCCATTCGGTCTCCATGGTGTGTTGACGTTTCAGTGGATGATGATTAAGGTTCTGCGAACACATTTCACGTATGCTGGAGCCTCTCTTGATGATGTGGACAATTTCAGGAATGATTCGAGGTCGCATCATGACCAAGTGACAGTTTGAGACTGCCTGGATTGACAGCTAACCCTGAGAAGTTTAAATCGGATATGTTAAAAATGCATTAGTTGGTGAACTTGATGGGGAACGGTTTGATTAAACCTCAGTTGGACAAGGTTGGCGAGGTGCTTGCGTATCCACATCCGGAAACGCAAAAGCAGGTTCGGGCTTTACTTGGACTTAATGGTTATTACAAATGATTCAATCTGTGACCTGACAAAGGGCATAAAACACCATGGCAGTTTCTGGACCAATGATTGTGAGAGTTCTTTCTCTACCTTAAAGACCACTTTGTCTTCATTTCCGGTTCTGTGAAATTTTCTAAGGAGTTCATTCTACAGATGATGTGAGTGCTTTTGGTTTGGGGTGGAGCTCTCTCACTGCTCCAATGGGGAAGAACATCCCATCATGTTTTTGAGCAGGACATTACTACCCAGGGAGCTTAATTACTTGAACATCGAGAAGAAATGTTTGGTAATTAAGTGGGCGGAAAAGGCCCTCCGCAATTAATTGTTGGGCAGACTGTCTACCCTATTAACGGATTACACTCCGCTCCAGTGGCTCTACCGGCAGAATGAAACAAACTTCAGATTCACTAGGTGGTTTATTAGTTTGTAGCTGTTTGCTATTGATGTTCGTCTTCATCCCACATCAATGCGGATGTCCTCTCGATCTAAATTGGTAACTTTGTTGAATGACACTGACTGTTTACTGTTTAAATTGGAATAAAGTTGGTTTTCTTGATCCCTTCAGACTCAGCGTCTTCTCTCAGGTGTCAGACAGTACTCACTCGTCACAATATGTAAAGAATTTTGGTGAGTTGGGGCAGTACCATTTGATAGGTTGGGTCATTCAAATTTAAAGTAAGGAGACGTGCATATATACGTAAATGATTACAGAAGATCAGGTGAGAGTCCCCTTTCCATTTCCGCAGATGTAAATGTATATTACAATGAGGTAGCTTGTGGAGGACCTCTTAAGTTTAAACTGACACTGTTTGTCCAGGCTTGACTTGGATCTAAGGAAATCACTTCTGCCTCTACTTCCCTTTCCACCTCCCTTTTTACTTCTACTGAAGGAACAACATACAGAATCACAGCACTTGGTACCCTCAATGGAGCTTTATAGCATGCTTTCTAACCACAAAGATTTGAATCTTCCTTGTGCTTCGCAGAACTTTTTCCTTGTATTTCACATCTAATTGTACACACCAAACGTGATCACATTTTTTTTTCCTGTCCAGGACACTTCTTTACATTATATACATATAGATAAGTGTTTTTAAACTGCAAGAGAGACTCAGTGAACAAATCTGCTGATTTGTTCTTCTAATTGCATTCCACGCACTACTATAAAACCTTATATTCTCCTGAGTTTAAAGAAGACAATACACAATCTAATGCATTTCTGGATACATTACAGATACCACAAATAGACACTTTTAGTGCGGAGGAACTCGATAAACCTCTGGCGTTATCAGAATTACTAGATGCTATAAAGTCACTTCAAGGCAGGAAAGCAGCAGGCCCTGATGGCTACCCTGCAGAATTTTATAAGAAATTCTCCGCTCAGCTAGCTCCCCTCCTATTAGCAACATTTACAGAAGCCAGAGACAATCAAACTCTTCCTTAAACTTTTCGCCAAGCATTATTCACCGTTTTTCCAAAACAAAATAAGGACTTATTAAAATGTGCATCATACAGACCAATTTCATTTCTGAATAATGACGGTAAAATACTCTCAAAAATCACAGCTAGAAGGAGAAAGTGCTCCCTTCGGTAATATCACAAGATCAAACTGGATTTATCAAGGGCCGACACTTATCTTCAAATCTTCAACGCTGTTTAATGTAATATACTCACCAACTAAATCAAACACCCGAGGAAAATTATTATCATTGGACGCAGAAAAAGCATTTGACATGATTGAACTACATTGGAGAAATTTGGGTTTGGCCCGAACAATTGAGCATGGATCAAACTACTGTATACAAATCCCGAAGCTTCAGTTTGTATCAACAACATTTGTTCAGACTACTATAAACTAGAACGTGGTACCAGACAAGGATGCCCTAGTTTTGCATTTGGCTACAGTCAGTGTCACTGTGTCACTACTGGTAGCATGAGGCAATACCTGGACCCTACAGAGGTTGCACAGGTAGTCCAACTTCTCCAGGATGGCACATCAATACGTGTCATTGCCAGAAGGTTTGCTGTGTCTCCCTGCACAGTCTCAAGGGCATGGAGGAGATTCTAGGAGACAAGCAGTTACTCTAGGAGAGCTGGAGAGGGCCATAGAAGGTCCATAACCCATCAGCAGGACCAGTATCTGCTCCTTTGGGCAAGGAGGAACAGGATGAGCACTGCCAGAGCCCTACAAAATGACCTCCAGCAGGCCACTGGTGTGAATGCCTTTGACCAAACAACCAGAAAGACTTCATGAGGGTGACCCAAGGGCCCCATGTCCTCTAATGGGCCCTGAGCTCACTGCCCAGCAGCATGCAGCTCGATTGGCATTCGCCATAGAATACCAGAATTGGCAGATGGTGCCCTGTGCTTTTTACAGATGAGAGCAGGTTCACCCTGAGCACGTGACAGAAGTGAAAGGGTCTGGAGAAGCCATGGAGAACATTATGCTGCCTGTAACATCATTCAGCATGAGCAGATTGGTGTTGGGTTAATGATTGTCTGGGGAGGCATATCCATGGAGGGTCACACAGACCGCTACAGGCTTGACAAAGGCACCTTAGCTGCCATTAGGTATCAGGATGAAATCCTTGGACCCATTGTCAGACCCTATGCTGGTACAGTGGCTCCTGGTGCACGACAATTCCTGGCCTCATGTGGTGAGAGTATGCAGGCAGTTCCTGGAGGATGAAGGAATTGATACCATTGACTGGTCACCACACTTTCCTGACCTAAATCCAATAGAACACCTCTGGGACATTATGTTTTGGTCCATCCAATGCCACCAGGTTGCACCTCAGACTGTCCAGGAGCTCAGTGATGCCCTGGTCCAGATCTGGGAGGAGATCCCCCACAACACCATCTGTCATCTCATTAGAAGCATGCACCGATGTTGTCAGGCATGTATACAAGAACACAGGGGCCATACAAAGTGCTGCGTACAATTTTGAGTTGCTGCAATTAAATTTTGGCAAAATGGACTAGCCTGCCACATAATTTTTCACTCTGATTTTTGGGCGTCTTTGAATTCAGGGCTCTGTAGGTTGATCATTTTCATTTCCATCAAGCGATGTGGCATCCTTTCGTTCCTAACACATTACCCAGTCTATATCAGTATAGATATCCAGGAGGATTTCTTTTTCCCATTGATATCTGATGTGTTTTCAAAGTGTTCCTTTAATTTTTTTGAGCAGTTTATATATATATATATATATATATATATATATATATATATATATATATATATATATATATATATATATACACATCTACATATATATATACATATATACACACATACACACATACATACAGTCTTTGGGGTGCGAGCAACTGTTGCTGGGGTGCCAGAATCAATGAAGGAAGAAAAATGAAAAACATTATTTGTACAAAATCTTAATTTATTTATCCATTCCTAAATAATTAAATGGGCAGGCTATTTCGTATCAGTGCAATACGCTGTTTCTTAAAACTGATGACTCCCGCTCTTACGTGCAAGTCTGCCTGGATATTATGAACTATCGTATCTGTTCAAGTTCTACTTAAATTTTAAATAGAAGGAATTTTTATTTAGTCGTCAGAATATTATTCCGGAATAAATCAACTCAAACCTTAAATAACTTATAATATTTTGCTCTCCATAAAAATATATCCTGTCTAAATTATACAAGTTAGAAATAAAGTAAATGTTAAAAGAACAAACATTCAAATTTCTTTACTCTTATGTAATTTTATATCAAAAATAAACTTAAATTTTAAATATCCCAAAAGATTTTGCTCTCCATAAAAATATATCCTGTCAAAATTATACAAATTCAAATATGAACATGGTGCATAACAAAACCTGGAAATATAAATAATATTTGTTCTTTTCAGCAATAACAAATCAAATTATTCAGTTGTCTTTGCTCTTATGTCATTTAATCAGAGCTGGACGCCTGGCATCTTTTTTTTGCAACAAGTTTGTTTATGTTTGTTGTGAGGTTCTGTGTTGTGGAGATTCTCAGGATGGACTGCAGGTGCTCAGTGAGGTGACTGCTATGTGCTGTTTTGTTAGTCTTCATGACTGAGAAGAGCTTCTCACACAGATATGTGGTACCAAACATGTACAGGGTTTGAGCCGCATATAGACGGAGCTGGAGCATTTTTGCGGGAATGGAGTGAATAAACTGTGCGGGCTGTGCAGTATCGTACTTTGCCTTCAGTGTGCCATTACACTGCAGCTCAATCACCTCCATCTGAATCTGCACAGGTGCAGTTTCCACATCGACGGCAAATGGGTTGCGAAACAACTCAAAATTCTTTTTTTGTTGTTTAAAGTCACCAAAGCGCCATGCGAACTCAGTGCGCAGTGCGCTCAGTTTATCAGCAAAGTGTGTATTTGGGAACACCATAGTGCCGACTTGGTTCAACATTACTTGGCAACAGGGATAGTGGGGCAAGTTGCACTGGTGCATTTGTGTCTCCCATTAAAGTAGCTTCACTTATAATCACTTTGTGATTTTGCACGGGTAAAAACGTTTGCTGAAGTGTCAGATTCTTCTTTAACTCTTCTGCTTTCTGTATCTTGTGCATTGCATTCAGGTCTTTCAGGTTATCTTGATGTTTTGTCTCATAGTGCCGTCTTAGATTAAATTCTGTAATTACAGCCACATTAGCTCCACAAATGAGACACACGGGTTTACCGGCAATGCCAGTAAACATATACTCAGCCTCCCATCGGTTTTTAAAGGCTCTATGTTCAGAATCACCTTTTCTCTTCGGCATCATGTGGGCTAGCTTTGCAATAACTTGCAGCATCATAAGCTACACTTGATTAACGCGGTAAGTGTTCGGCAAGGCAGCTGAAGCGCTGCATTATGGGATCTGTAGTTTATTGTGTTACCAGCGCTTCATATCCCCGGGCCAATAATATATAAAATGATCTTGCGGGCCGGATATAATTACACGCCGGGCCAGATTTGGCATGCGGGCCTTGAGTGTGACACATGTGGACTAAATAGAACTTGAAAAGATATATTTTTTCAAATGTGATCTCGCAATTCAGATCGAGTTGACGCGCACTACAGTACATCGAGCCCGCGTGCTATTGTGGTTTTGCCTGCGTGCCTCAATAAGTTACCCTCCCCTCGCTCGTACTTTTTTACCGTTCATCTAATGAATACACTGAGTATGGCTTTACCAAAACAATCATTGATCGCGAATAAGGTATCCACTATTCATAAAGCTTCAATTGTTGATCTGTCTTTCTGCGTTAACCGCATATTTTTTCATACGTCTCAAACCAAGGGGATGCAAGGCTAAAATGAATCGTGAAGCGCGCGTACAGTGCATCCCCTCTTGGGAATCGAACCTTGGACGCCGGCGCTAGAGGCAAAGCTTCGACTATTGCGCCACGGCGTGTGGTTTGTCTATTTGAGCGTAGCAGTGTAATTCGGTTTTTGTTCAGCACTTTTTGGAAATGTTGCTTTTTGTCTGCGCACTGTGTCAGTTCACGTGAGCCGCTGAATATGGTTTTATATGTCACTCGCTCGCCTTCTAATTGTTTCGCTGCCTTCTTAATTATATAATGTATGTTTTCTTCAGCGGTTTTTGGAGCTCTTCCTGGTTTTGTACGTACTGCGTGATTACATGAGAGGCGCGATGATGTCACACGAAACTCCGCCCCCCACGGCTTTTGAGCTCAACTCCATTACAGTAAATGGAGAAAAACAGCTTCTAGTTATGACCATTGTGTAGAATTTCGAAATTAAACCTGCCCAACTTTTGTAAGGAAGCTGTAAGGAATGAACCTGCCAAATTTCAGCCTTCTACCTACACGGCAAGTTGGAGAATTAGTGATGAGTCAGTCAGTCAGTGAGGGCTTTGCCTTTTATTAGTATATAATATATATATATATATATATATACACATATACACACACAAGCTTCAGCCAAACAAGTAAAATCCTTCTGGCAATGGGAAAAAGTGATTAAATGTTACTAAAATGAATGTTGCATATAACTGAAGGGGAAACAATGGTGAGAATTTAGAAAGGTCTAATAGACCACAGCTGGAACACTAGTAACTCTACAAAGATGATGACCAGAAAAGAGTAACCACATGACTAAAACCCATGACCGAATCTAAGAAGAAAATTAATAGAATCTAATCCAGGTCTTTAAAATTTTCAAAAGTACAGAAAGAGCTGACATGTCAATATAAAAATGCAGAGTTATAAAGAATACAGAAAATGGAAGATACAGGCTCTCTTTGGGTGGAGAGAAAGGTTGAAAGACTGTGTATTGGTAGGATCCAGCTTTAGTTTTAAGACAGTCTAGGGCTTTTTACAGCTGACCATTGCTTCAAAACAACAGGAGAAAAAAATCAAGAAGAAACAAGAGTGAAATCAAGTGGGAATATCCTGTAAAGTCTATATGCCTATGCTACTTAATAAAAAAAAAAAATCACCAAGAGAACAGGTAACTTTAAATGATATGGAAAGATATTAACAAATGTGTTCATTAGTTAGAAGGGTGTTATTAATATAAACAGAGACAGCATAAGGTATTTCAACCTGGTATTATACAAGATGCCACTGCTTTTTAAAATAATGTTTGAAAAATTTAATTTCATTCAGAGTTTATGGGGAAAATTGTGTTGGGGGTCAGTAATAGTGAAAAACAGAGCTTTGTAGTTTATAATAGCAGCATTAGCAGCACTGAAGATCATAGAAATATAATATCCACCCATTTTCCAACCCGCTGAATCCAAACAGGGTCGCGGGGTCTGCTGGAGCCAATCCCAGCCAACACAGGGCACAAGGCAGGAACCAATCCTGGGCAGGGTGCCAACCCACCGCAGAACATACACAAACACACCCACACACCAAGCACACACTAGGGCCAATATAATATATGATAGAGAAATAAAAGGAGAAAACACTGGCTTAATTTTTGATCCAAGCGTAATATACTTTAATGTCTGCTTATTAGGCAACCCTAATAATGCGAAGAAATCTGCACACACTATCAGAGGCCAGTCTAGATTTAGATCTAGATCTAGATTTCAGTAATCTATATTTCAGAATTTTAAGAGCTTTAAATTCGTGGTGTCTTCTCCAATAAAGTAATTATAGTTATATTAATGCTATAAGGTTCAGCCTTTTACTGTGGGCAGGCACAGAAACTACCTATCAAAGTATCAGAAAACACCTCCAAGAAAACTGCTGCCAACGTTTTCCCTTCATCATATAAATGAGTGCAGATGTCAGTTACAATAAGTTAAGCAGACCACCAAGAAATGTTTCTTCACTTATGAACATAGTTGCTGAAGCTATTTTACAGCATATCTATTATTATATAATGTGTGCCCTTTGCTCATTTGACAGTGTTGTTAGAAGTGAAAGCTTAATTTTTTTCCCACAGACATTATACACATAATCAACTCATAGCTACTTTAGTTAGGTAATAGTGTTAGTGAGCCACACAGCATCCAAACTCTGTTCATTGTAGAGGACAATGTTCCATTTTGACTGCAGTGTTTTTACATCACAGACGGTTGGACGACGTGGCTGCTAAACACAGTGGGGAAATATTGTTACAAACGTATATGCAGTTTTTTCATACTAGAATTTTGTTTTATCCCAGCACAGTCAATCTAAGAAGGTTACTGAAGAGCCAGCCATAATAACAAATACAGTAAGATGCATTGTAACTTAAATATAAAAAATACCTTAATTTTATTTATATATAATGTATGTTGCATGGTTTTTACAATTTTGTGCGAGTTTGACCTTTTGTTGGTACTGTATTATTAACAATTGTTCTGAGGGGACTTGCAAGTAAAAAATTTATTGCACTATGTACGAATGACAAAGTTGAACTTGATATTTTGCATTGTCTTTCAAATCTTTATTACCCTACACTTTCTGTTGTGTTTTAATTAAACTGCATTAGTAATTAGTGTATTGTGTACTAGGCATTTAAGTTTATAAAAATAAACCTGAATATAAAAATTAACTTAAAAAAAACAAAAAAAAAACAAATGAGAACTAGCCATTCATCCCTTCGATCATTTTACAGGCCTTTACTGTGTTACCTCACAACAAACTAGGTACTTGTACTATTTGATTTACCTACATAGGAGCACATTTCACAATATTTTCTTATGTTGTTACTCCTTCTATAATTGGATAGCAAATGTTTTTATCAAATAATAATTATGCAGAATAAAACTTTCCCTTTTTATTTACTTTCCTGCATGAGCATCCCTAAGTATGCACTGGATATAATAGAGAATATTTACAGAAGTCAATGAACTATTATCAAATGGCATGTTGTACATCCTTGATAAATGCACTGCCCATAGCAACAGCAGAAAATGTAAATGCCTAGTGAGGTCACATGAGGACTTGCCATCCAGCTCAATAAATAAGGCACTACCTTTCACTGAGCAGGAATAATTCATAATATACAAACACAACTGAAAGAATGTACTTTGAGTAGTATTATAGATAATTAGTATCAATTAGACAAAACAATACTTCAAACTTATGCTTTACGCATCTAACAGGTGAAACCTGTCATGAACCTCTTTTAAATATATTTGCTACAATTCTAACAACAGTTGACTGAACTTTGCTCAGACCTCAGCTGTCTAAAGGTTCCTCACACTTCAACTAATTACTGAACTAGAATTTTCTTCCTAGTCATGAAGAATCTAATCTCCTTTGGTTATCGATGATAGTTCATTTTTCCTCCTGCCTTTGTTGTACCTATCTTCTTTTCTGTAACTGCACAAACAAATAAAAGCTATGCAATTACTAGGCCAGCTTTATCTGACTGCTATGTAAGAATTATATGGATATACTTTAAGTAGGAAAGAAAGAGAGACAAAAAGATTGTCAGAAAGAAAGAAAAAACTGGACAAATTGACAGTTTCGTATAGTATTTACATTCATTTTAAAGCATTAAGCAACACAAATAATATGGCGTGCTATAGTTACATAACATTGGATTCAGAAACTATTCAGACCCCTTCATTTTTTTCATTGTGTTATTTTGCAGCATTATGCTTAAATTATTTTTTTCCCACATCAACCAACGCTCAATACCCCAAAATGACAAACAGAAAACTGGATTTTAGAAATTTTTTGCAAATATATTAAAAATAAAAACTAAAATACCAAACTGACACAAGTTTTCAGGCGTTTGCTATAATGTTTTGAAATATGGCTTGGGTACATCCTATTCTGTTAATGATAATTGAGATGTTTCTACACCTTGTTGGGAGTCCACCTGTGGTCAGCTCAACTGATGAGACATGGTTAGGAAAGGCACACACCTGTCTATATAAGGCCCCACACTTGACGATGTGCATAAGATCAAAAATCAAACCATAAGGTTGTAGAAACTGCTTGCAGAGCAGAGAGACAGAATTATGTTGAGCCGCCTATCTAGAAAAGGTTACAAAACAATTCCTATGGCACTGGAGGTTCCCAAGAGCACAGTTGCTTTTTATAATTCTTACACTGAAAATGTTTGGGACAACCATGGCTTTTCCTAGAGCTGGCCACCTGGCCAAACTAAACAATCAAGGGAAAAAAGGGCCATGGTAAGATGGATGCCCAAGAACCCAATTATCATTCTAGTTGAACTTCAAATAACTTGCGGTAAGATGGGAGAAATGTCCAAAAAAACAACAATCAATGTTCTGAGCTTTTTGACAGAGTGGCCAGAAAGAAGCCTTTCCTCAGTAAAAGATATGGAAGCCAGCAAGGAGTTTGCAAAAAGGCACCTAAATTACTCTCAGACAGTGAGAAGAAAAATTCTCTCGTCTGATGAAACCAATATTATCATGATGTCTGGAGGAAACCAGGAATTGCTCATCACCTATGCAAAATATTTCCAACAGTTGAGCATGGAGGTGGCAGCCTCATGGTGTGGTGTTGGTTTTATAGCAGCAGGGACTGGGAGACAAGACAGGGTTGAGGAAAAGCTGCATGGGGCAAGTAGAGATATATGCTTAAACTTGCTCCAGAGTACTCTGGGATTGACACTAAGATGAAGGTTCACCTTCCAACAGGAAAATAAACCTAGGCACAAATCGAAGAAAACACAGGAATGGCTTAGGGACAACTCTGAGAATGTCCCTAATTTGTCCAGCCACAGCCTGGACTTAACCTTATGAAACACTTCTAGAGAGACCTGATAATAGCCAACGGTCTCCATCCAAACTGACAGGGCTTGAGAGGATCTACAGAGAAGAATGGCCGTCTATTCCCAAATACAGGTATGCAAAGTTTGCTATGTTATGACTGACTGAGTACAGGTTCTAAATATCTGTATAAATTAGATATTTCAGGTTTTTTTTAAATTTACCAAAAATTCTAAAATACTGCTTTCTCTTTGTCATCCTGGTGTATTGAGTGCTACCTGATGTGGGGGGAAAAAAATTATGGATTTTAGCACAAGGCTGCAGCATAGCAAAATGTGAAGGGATCTGTACTTTGTGTGCTCAGTCTTACCACTTTGTTGAGCTTATAGTGGATTTACAAAGAGGATTTTCCACCCGTCTTTCACCTAATAAAAGGTGTTATTATGGATTTTCCAGGGTGGTGGAAGGGAATTAAGAGACATTTACAGTATATGCAGTATTGAGGCACAGTATATGACACAGTCAGAGGTCCAAAAACTGGATCTTCAAAAAGAAAATCAACCTACTCCAGCCTCATCAATGAGGCATGGAAATTCTCAGATGTTGTTTTAGAATCTCCCATAAATAATCAACTTGGTCAGCATCACCAATAACCCTGGAAATTAGCTCAGTTTTGAAATACAGATACTTTTGCAACTATAATCATTAAACTATTACAGCTGCAATTGCAATATGGACATAATGATGTTATCCTTCAAAACACAGGAACTCAGAAACGGGAAATCTCAAAGAAGAAAAAAAAATCTCAAAGCTCATTTGAAGGCAGCACTAAATTTAAAATATTTAGAAAATGTATAATCTGTCTCTTAAAACTCTCCTTCCATTTTCCCATATAGTAAGGAGCCCCCTTAATTTCTTAAGGTCTGTTAATTTTTGACATTGAAGATGACCCACATAAATGTTTTTTTCTTTCCTAGTATACATTGTGATAAGAATGAGTCAGACACATCATAAAGATTTGGGGCAGCCACCCATATAATTGAATCAGCTGCAAAAGTAGTTGTAAATAGCACAATGTGCTTAGTTCAGAGTCCAGAACAGAACTGCCTGTACTGAGGCAAGATGGCAGTTTTAAAGGGCTGGAAGGGAAGTGACGTCATCTATGCCGGAACTGGTTGTGGTGTCCTTGTGCCCGGAAGTGACATCATCCTTGGGGCCGGCAACAGGCGGGATTTCCCGGGAAAGGGTCTGCAAGGGACTGAGAGAGAAAGTCAGTACACTCCGCCACCCCCTGGCCTGGCGTAGAATTACTAGTGTTTAGGCCCTTCAGCTGGTTCCCATGCGCACGTGTGTGACAACATATAAACACAGGGAACTGCAGTTTCTGTACTACAGCTTATCTGAAGAAGGGGCCTGAGCTGCCTGAAAAGCTTACATATTGTAATCTGTTCACGTAGCCAATAAAAGGTCAATTTACTTCACTTTTCATTGCATTCATAATGGCTAACATGGTTCAACATCTACATACTACATAAAAACTGAAAAAACTAAGGTGTTCTAAACCTCACTGGTAGAGTAAAACCCTAATTAAACAGTCTGCAGTCATTATCTTCATCACCACTACCTTGAAAGGCCATTTCCCAGATTTACCACGTTATCCAGTTACTACATAAATATTATTTCACCACTGTTAGCCAATAAAAGGTGTCATTTTGCTTGGCTTTTCTCTACATTCATAATGACTAACACGGTACAACAACCTAGTACTATAGACTTTATGGTAATCTAGTTGCTGTGCTCCTTTACAATCAGTATTAAAGTAGTTGACCTAGTAGTAACTGACCCAGTAGTTGACCTAGTTTATTTGCTGCAAACCTCTATAAACAGAGAACAACAAGGTAGACTTCACGAAAGAGAGAGAAGATTGGTATATTTGCAATTAGACAAATGGCAAGAAAAGCTACTTTAATAACATTATATCTTTTAATTTTGTCCTTTGATTAAAACAGAAACCACTTGCCTGAGTTGGGACAGTGAATTAACTGTGCTATGTACTCCAGCTCAAAGTAGAATAAGATGAAGTTTTTGAAATTGCAGCTTAGTAAGCAATAAGCTTATTAACTTAACAGCAAATTTTGCCGGTTTTACTTGTGTACTGGTTAAGCATGTAAGCCTTGTGTTTTCTTAATAAACATCTTATAAACATTTGATATATTTACAGCTTTTTCTAAAAGGTTTGTACTATGTTTGTTTGTGTGCATGTGTCACACAGTATGAGTTTTGGTAAGAAACAAGTACTGCATAATTGAACTGACAAACCACATTTATTATTACACCTCAAGAATTAGGAATGCCTAGCCGGTACACTGGAAAAAAAAAAACACTTGTATAAATATTGTACAGTAAAAAAGCTTTAATTCAATTAATGAATAAAACTATTAAGACTGATAAGTGCATGTATAATTACACTTAATCAGGGTTTAACTGCCAATATTAATTAACTGAATCAATGTGTGAATATATTATACAGGTATATACACAACTGTGTAAACAGTCCTTGTGTTCCTGCCATTAAACATGGAGCAACCCCTGTCAAAATACCATATGTATATACACTGTGTGCACAATTATTAGGCAAGTTGTATTTCTGGGATTAATTTTAATATGAAACAAATACAGTGCCATCAGTCAATCCAAAATGTTAATAAACCTGAAACCTGAATATTATGAAAAAGGATATGTGAGCATGAACATTATCAGGTGAATACACATGTGTGCTCAATTATTAGGCAACTATTAGTGTCCAGAATTATTATGCAACTAAATCAAAAACTTACATTTTTCCAATCGCCCTTGTTTATTTTCATCTGTTAAAGTGAGAATAATAAACAAACAACACATAATTTACAAATAAACATTTCTGACATGGGGAAAAAAACCAAAAATCAGTGACCAATATAGCCACCTTTCTTTTCAATAACAGCAATAAGCCTTCCATTATCAAGTTTCTTGATCAGTTGCCAATCAACTTTTTGTGCAGTAGCAACCACAGCCTCCCAGACAATGTCCAGAGGGGTGTACTGTTTTTCTTCCCTGTAAATCTCCTGTTTAAGAAGGGCCCACAAGTTCTCAATAAGGTTTAGGTCAGGTGAGAAAGGGGGCAATGTCATTATTCTGACACCTTTAAGGCCTTTACTGGTTAGTCACGCAGTGGAGTACTTTGATGCATGTGATGGAGCATTGTCCTGCATAAAAATCATGGTCCTCTTGAAAGATGCTGACTTTTTCCTGTACCACTGCTTGAAGAAAGTGTCTTCTAAAAACTGGCAGTAGGTTTGGGAGTTGAATTTCGAGTCCATCTTCAACCCGAAAAGGTCCAACTAGCTCATCTTTTTTTTTTTTTTTTTTATTTATTAATTTTATTACAATCAATACATAGCAATCAAGTTTTACAAAAAAAAAAAGAATTATGCTAAGAACAGATCGATCCCCACCCTTGAGAGAGAGAGCAAGCCAAACGGTGTAAAATTTAAGGTTTTTAAAAATACCTAAATCAACAAATTCTCTGTGCTTTATAAAATCATTTCAAAATATTACTGATTAGATCCTGCCATGTTTTGAAAAAAGTCTGCACAGATCCTCTAACTGAGTATTTGATTTTTCCAATTTTAAATAATATAACACATCAGTTTCCCACTGACTTAAAAGAGGAGAGTTTGGGTTCTTCCAGTTTATCAGAATAAGTCTGCGTGCCAACAGTGTAGTGAATGCAATCACAGTTTGTTTGTCTTTCTCCACTTTAAGACCCTCTGGAAGAACCCCAAACACAGCTGTTAATGGGTTAGGAGGGATTGTGAGTCCAAGACTGTCTGAGAGGTAATTAAAAATTTTGTCCAGAATAATGTTAATTTGGAGCAGGCCCAGAACATGTGACCTAGTGAGGCTGGGGCTTGGTTGCAACGTTCGCAGGTTGGATCATGCCCTGGAAACATTTTGGAGAGTTTTAGTCGAGACAGATGTGCTCGATATATAATTTTGAGTTGTATAATTGTATGCTTTGCATATGGAGCTTGAGTGAATTCTCTGCATTGCTACTTTCCACTCCTTTTCTGATATATTAATTGAGAGGTCATTTTCCCAGTGTCCTCTTGGATCTTTGAAAGGAAGGGATTGTAAAAGGATTTTATATATTGTAGAGATGGAGTCTAACTCCTTGAAATTGAGCAATAATTTTTCCAGCGTGGATGAGGGTGCAAGATGAGGAAAATCTGGAAGGTTCTGTTTAACAAAGTTCCTGATTTGAAGATAGTGAAAGAAATTTGTAGCTGGAATGTTAAATTTGGAATGTAATTGTTCATAGGATGCAAAGACGTTGTCTATATAAAGATCTCTAAGCAAGTTAATTCCAAATTTTTCCAGATATTAAAAACTGCATATGTTTGTGAGGGTTGAAAGAGGTGGTTCTTTTGCAGGGTGCCACAGAAAGAAGCTTCTCCGTCTTAAAATGCTTTCTACATTGGTTCCAGATTCTAAGTGAGTGGAGCACAATTGGGTTATTAGTGTATTGCCGATAACGTGTGTTTATTGGAGCACAAAGCAAGGAATACAAAGAAGTACTGCAGGATTTTACTTCTATTGCGGTCCATGCCTGTGTATGTTCTTCTATTTGTGTCCAGGTTCTTATCGACTGTATATTTGCCCCAGTAATAAAACTGGAAGTTAGGTAGAGCCATGCCGCCTTCTGCCTTTTGTCTTTGTAGGGTCGCTCTTTTGATGCGTGGATGTTTAGAATTCCAAATAAATGAGGTTATTGTTGAATCTAATTGCTTAAAGAACGATTTATTAATGTATATTGGTATGTTTTGAAATAAAAAGGAGCTTAGGAAGAATATTCATCTTAACAGTGTTAATTCTTCCAGCTAGTGTGAGATGAAGGGTTGACCATCTATGCAAGTCTTGTTTAATTTTTTCCATACAGACGACGAAATTTTGTTGATAAAGAGCTTTATGTTTACTTGTGATGTTTACCCGAGGTATTTAAACTGTTCTGCAATGATAAAAGGAAGGGTGTCTAATCTAATATTATATGCTTGCGAATTCACGGAAAGAGTACACTTTTATTCAGATTAATTCTGAGACCAGAGAGCTTTTGAAATTCTGTGAGTGCTGCTAAGACTGCAGGCACAGAATTTTCTGGGTCCGATATATACAGTACCATGTCATCTGCATATAATGAGATTTTCTGTTCCAGTCCTTCTCTGCTAATCCCCTTTATCTGATCAGTATTTCGACAATGTATTGCCAGTGGTTCAATGGCAATTGCAAACAGCAGTGGTGACAAAGGGCATCCTTGTCTTGTGCCACGTTCTAGTTTAAAGTAGTCTGAGCAAATGTTATTGATGCAAACTGAAGCTTCTGGGTTAGTATACAGTAATTTAATCCATGCACAAATGTATGGGCCAAACCCAAACTTCTCCAAAATAGTAAAAGGTATTTCCATTCAATCATGTCGAATGCTTTTCTGCATCCAATGATAATAATATTTCTGGGGTGTTTGATTTAGTTGGTGAGTATATTACATTAAACAGGCGTGAAGATTTGAAGATAAGTGTCGGCCCCTAATAAATCCAGTTTGGTCTTGTGATATTACTGAGGGAGCACTTTCTCCATCCTTCTAGCTATGATTTTAGAGAGTATTTTAACGTCGTTATTCAGAAGTGAAATTGGTCTGTATGATGCACATTGTAATAAGTCCTTATTTTGTTTTGGAAAGACAGTGATTAGTGCTTGGCGAAAGGTTTGTGGAAGAGATTGGTTATCTCTGGCTTCTGTAAATGTTGCTAATAGGAGGGAGCTAGCTGAGCGGAGAATTTCTTGTAAAACTCTGCAGGGTAGCCATCAGGGCCTGCTGCTTTTCCACCTTGGAGTGACTTTATAGCATCCAGTAATTCTGATAATGACAGAGGTTTATCGAGCTCCTCCACACTAATAGCGTCAATTTGTGGTATCTGTAATTTATCCAGAAATGCATTAGATTGTATATTGTCTTCTTTAAACTCAGTAGTATATAGGGATTTATAGTAGTCTCTAAAAGTGTACATTATATTTTTGTGTTCGATGATTTTATCTCCATTCGTGTTAGTAATTACCGAGATTGCGTTGCGCACTTCTTGCTTGTGAATTTGTTGCGCTAAAAGCTTATTAGCTTTCTCTCCATGTTCATAATAATGATGTCTGGATTTGTAAATTAGTTGTTCGGTTTCTTTAGTTGTCAAGAGGTTTAATTCTGAATGTAGAGCCTGCCTCCTCTTATGTAGAGTCTCGCTTGGTAGTCTGGCATGTTCTTCATCTATTTTAGTAATTTCGCTTTTTATCTCTGCTACTTTCTTCGCTCGGATTTATTTCTGTGGGAAAGATATGAGATAATCTGTCCTCTTAAGAAGGCCTTAAGAGTTTCCCAGAGTATTCCTGCAGAGATCTCAGGGGATGTATTTGTCTCTAGAAAGAATTCAATTTGTTTGGATATAAATTCAGTACAATTCTCGTCAGCTAATAGAAGCGGATTGAGACGCCATCTGCGGGTGAGTGTATGGGGCTTAGTAATTTCAGCTCCAAGATCATCGGAGCATGGTCTGAAATAACAATAGCATCGTATTTACAAGATTTAATCTTAGGCAAGAAGTTATTATCTATAAAGAAGTAATCAATCCTTGAGTAGCAATGATGTACTGGTGAGTAGAAAGAATATGTTCTTGAATTTGGGTTTAAAAACCTCCAGGGATCTGATAAGTTGTGATCAGTTATAAACTTTGTAATTATCTTTGCGGTGTTAGTTGCGTTCCCCTGTGGAGGAAGTCTTATCTAAAAGTGGATTTAGAACACAATTAAAGTCCCCAGCCATTATAAGTTTATGAGTGTTCAGATTGGGAATGGATGCAAATAAATTTTGTATAAATTCCTTATCATCAACATTAGGTGCATAAACATTTATCAAAATCATTTTACAGTTAGATAAGTCTCCCATGACCATCACATATCTCCCTTCAGGATCCAATACTACATCTGATGCTACAAATGGTACTGTTCTATGTATGAGAATTCCCACCCCTCTAGTTTTCTTTGTAAAACTAGAATGGAACATTTGGCCAGTCCAGTCTTTTTGCAGTCGGAACTGATCCTTACTTAGTAAGTGGGTTTCCTGTAAAAATACTATTTTAGCATTTAGACCTGTTAGGTGAGAAAGTACTTTCTTTCTCTTTAATTCGTGATTCAGGCCTTTAACATTCCAGCTTACGAAGTTAACTGTCCCATCATGGAGACACTGATTCTGAGTTTTTGGTGTCATATTATAGTCTTAACTGGAAGTGAAATAGTTTAGGTCTTAATTTCCTATTCCCCCAAGAGTTGTTGCCATGCAGCTTATTATTACGTTGATAGTTATAATTATAAAGATTGAGATGATAGATTAGATATAGATCAAGCCTGCTCTCTTTCTCTTCCCCTTAACCCCCACCCTCCCTTTTGCCTCCCCAGGTGAGGCTAAAACCCACTTCATGCAGTCCCAGTCCTCTGACATACCCAGAGACAGAGCACGTCCAAAGCACATCAAGCCCCATGCAGTGGCTTTAAGGTTAAAAGATAGAGATATCTGTTACCAATATAGTCTTTAAAAGAGGAAAAAGAAAGAAAAGAATTTTGCACTTAATATATATATATATATATATATATATATATATATATATATATATATATATATATATATACATATATATACATATATATATATATATATATATATATATATATATATATATATACATATATACATATATACATATATATATATATATATATATATACATATACATATACATATACATATACATATACATATATACATATATATATATACATACATACATACATATAATCTTTATCAATTTTAGTGCATTAAGATGATATCCCCAGATAATAAACCCAGGTGATGGTGTTAAAGATGTGTCCAAAACAAGCATAACAAGTCTTAATGCAGTAATAGCAATAACAGCAAACCAAGGGTATGATATTGAACAGTCTCATTTAGGGTACACATGAAATAATTAGAAAAGAAAAAAGAAAAAGAGGAGGAAAAGCGTAATTAAGCACAATAAAACATAAACATTTAAGCCCTAGTAATACTAAGTAATGATAAGTAATAAGTAAGTAATAATAATATAAGAATATGAGAATATATGCTGATAAAAACCCGTATTTTAAAAACAAATAGATCAGACAGTAGATTATTAATCCTAGCTTTATCATTTACCGCCATGACTCACAATTATGTATCAGAATAGTCCCGGGATCAGCTTTCTTAACTCATTTTCTGCCTCCTCCTTGCTAGCGAAAACATAGAAATGACCCTGCCATTCCACTTTCAGTTTTGCCGGATACAGGAGGCGTGTTTGACTTTGGTTTGCCGTAGCCGCTGTTTAATATTATAGAAGCGGCGTTTGATAGCTGTTGCTGGAGAGAAGTCAGGGAAGACGCGAATGTGGCAATCTTCATATATAATATCTTCCTTTTTTTTTCCTGAGGAGTTCCATCACCTCTAACTTAAATGATAATCGTTCAAAACGGACTATAAAAGATCTTGGTGGGGTCTGGCGGTGTTTGATCAGCGTCTGTGATAAGCCGCTGCTATCTCAGATTCTGCTTTAAAGTAGCCCCGATTATTTTAGAAAAAAGTTCAGTTCGCGAATTTCACGGGTTTAAACTTTCGATTCTCCGGCAAGCCTTCAATTCTGACATTATACCTTCTATTCCCATCTTCTAAAGCAGCCAGTCTGTCTCCAAGTTTTTCTCCGAGTTTTTTACATTCCGAACTGACATTTACTGCTCTTTCCTCGGCACTGGCAGCTAGATGTTTGGCTATTTCGATCCGATTCGTGAATGTCTCACTAAGATGCTCCAATCGATCAGCAAGCGTGTTCAGTTTAGCCGAGTTTTTCTCTAGCTCATCTTTAATAATACCACCCCATACTAGTACCCCACCCTCCATCTTGCTGGCGTCTGAGTGGAAGTGGAGCTCTGTGCCCATTACTGATCCAACCACAGGCCCATCCATCTGGTCCATCAAGTGACACTCTCATCTCATCAGTCCATAAAACCTTTGAAAAATCTGTCTTCAGATACTCCTTGGCCCAGTCTTGACGTTTCAGTTTATGTGTCTTGTTCAGTGGTTGTCGGGTTTCAGCTTTCCTTACCTTGGCCATGTCTCTGAACACTGAACACCTTGTACTTCTAGGCACTACAGGTAGGTTGCAGTTCTGGAATATGACAGCACTAGAGGATAACGGGTTCCTGGCTGCTTCACTTTTGATTCTTCTCAAATCTGTGATAGTTAATTTGCGTCTTTTTTCTCAACATGTTTTTTGTGACCCTGTTGACTATCTGCAACAAAACGCTTGATGGTTCTATGATCACGCCCCATTATCTTAGCAATTTGTAGAGTGCTGCATCCCACTGAAAGACTTTTTACAATTTTTTACTTTTCAGAGTCAGTTAAATCTCTTTCTGGCCCATTTTGCCTAAGGAAAAGAAGCTGCCTAATAATTATGCACACCTTGATATAGAGTTTTGGTCTCCTTGGGCCATAACCTCCCTCATTACACAAATACATATCACCTGATATGTCTAAATCAAATAAGCATTCAAATGTATACAGCGTGGAGAAAAATTATGATATGGTCAAAATACTCACTTGCCTAATAATTGTGCACACAGTGTATATTCCCCATATTTGATATAACAAACTTTCCATTATAATGAAATATTTTTATGGTCCCATGAGTTTTGTTATAATGGGATTACACCCATATCTCACCATATCATTCATCAGCACCGCCAACCCCACCTTCTTAGCCTTCCCATAAACTTCACCCCTTCTACTAATACAGAAATACACATAATTTAATTTAATTTAAGTTGCAACCTATATTGACGCTTTTTGGGTGACTCACCATTGTATTCAATGGGAAAGGACTGCATACGGTTTGCAAAGAGTCTTGTGATGGAACACCATGGGTTGAATAATTTTGAGAATGCAGAAGTCATTAAAAGTGTCATTTTGTGCTAAATGTGGAGAAACCAATTGTAATATTAGTTATGCTGAGCTATTTAAATTGTTCTTGTTTGATTTGTTCATTGCAAACAGCTGAAAGTTTGTAAATAAACCTAATTTGCAATGGGGGTTGAATAATAATAATGTACTGTATATTGTATTGTAGCTCGGAGTCTGGTCTTGAATGATAAAACTAAATGAAAGCAAGAAATTTAAAAAGCAATTTTCACCAGGAGCCAAATATAAAATAGTTTATAGAAAATAGTCCATGTGCAAACATAAGTTTTATGAAATCACATAATTAATATACAATCTCCTGATCACATTTTTTAAATTTGCCAATGTAAAACATCAAATACAAAAATAGAATTTGTACTCAATGCTGAATAAAAATAATCCACAAAACTGAAAAGTGCACATTATCAATATTATTCTCTGTAAATATGAAGATCATGAAGAAGAAAATAAATTAAAATGCCACCACTTTTATCATTGAACTTTTATACTTAGAAAACATTCATAGGCTTCATTAAAGCCTTTGAATATTAGGACATTAGAACTAACTAGACGAGAAAAGGCCATTCAGCCCAGCAAAGCTCACCAGTCCTATATCTATCTACTTAATTCTTCTTAAAAAAAAACAAAAAAAAAAAACATTAGGTCTAGTTTTGAAAGTCCCTAAAGTCATACTGTCTACTACTCTATTTAGTAGCTTATTCCAAGTGTTGATGGTTCTCTGTGTAAAGATAAACTTCCTAATGTTTGTGCGAAATATACCCCTAACAAATTTCCAACTGTGTCCCCGTGTTCTTGATGAATTCATATTAAAGTAACAGTCTCGATCCACTGTACTAATTTCCTTCATTATTTTAAACACTTCCATCATGTCACCCTCTCAATCTTCTTTTGCTTAAATTGAAATGGCTCAGTTCTTTTAATCTTTCTTCATAATTCATCCCCTGTAGCCCTGGAATGAGCATAGTCAATCTTCTCTGGACGATTCCTTAGCGCTGCTATGTCCTTTTTTTAGTCTGGAGACCAAATCTGCACACAGTACTCCAGATGGGGCTTCTCCAGTGCATTATAAAGCTTAAGCATAACCTCCCTTGGACTTGTACTCCACGCATCATGCTAAATAACCTAACATTCTGTTTGTCTACTTAATGGCTTCTGAACAGTATGGAAATTGATAGCGTAGAGTCCACTATGACTCCTAAATCCATATTGTAAGGTGCACTTTCAATTTTCAGAACTCCCATTGTGTACTCAAACCTAACATTTTTATTTCCTATGTGTAATACCTTACATTTACTGACATTAGATTTCATCTGCCACAAATCTGCCCAAGCCTGTATTCTGTCCAAGTCACTCTGTAATGATTTAGCGGATTCCAAATTATTTGACATTTCCACCTATCTTGGTGTCATCTGCAAACTTAACCAACTTGTTACTTATATTCCTATCCAAATCATTTAAATATTTAAAAAATAGCAGCGGTCCTAGCACTGACCCCTGTACTTTTAACATCACCCAATTCTGATGAGGTTCCTCACACCATACCCTCTGCTTCCTTTTTAAATTTTTTAATTCCAAATTTCGGTATGTATGGCTCTGAGGCTAGGGATCTACACCAGCAATCAGAAGGTTGCCAGTTCAAATTCCGTAAATCCCAGAAGTGAACCTACTCTGTTGGGCTCTTGAGCAAGGCCCTTAACATGAAATTGCTTCATCATGGGTGTGATGTAAATCTGCAGCCCTGCAAGCAGGTCCTCCCATTTACAAGGAAAACTTTGGGGTTGATGGCAGGGTTAACAGTCCAGCCACTGAAAAAAAACTCACACTGTTCCAAGTGCAGTGCTGAGGTGTCACCAGCAGCACTCGGGTCCCAATCCAGTTGGTTAGTTGTGTTTCAACGTGCTATCACTGCATACTCCCAACCTAATCCTCCTATCCTGCATGTACAACATTGTTAAACATGTTACTCTTCTCCTCATCTGTCTCTAAATTGAAAGCTTATCCCAGGCTATTCTCTTTACACTTTGCTGCATCTGCTCAAAATGTGCCATACCAAAGTTAAACTTAACAATTTTGGTTTTTGCATCTGCATTCTTATGAAACACTGAGAATTATATTATATTATGGTCACTTGACCCTAGTGGTCCAATCACCTCTACATCCTCAATTCAATCCTTAGTATAACAAAAAATACTAAATCCAAACAGGCTTCATCCCACGTCAATGACAGTCACTGATTACTACTAAAAACTCCACGTCTTATGCTCCGCCATTTGCAAGATTATCCCAGTTAATATTTAGATAGTTAATGTCCCACGAGACTATAATATCCTCCTATACACTTGCCTTTTTTTATTACTAAAAAGATGTGTGTTGAAATTACTGTTTGCCTTGGGTGGTCTATGTAACACACTCATAGAATACAGACTTTTTCCCTAATGCTTTCCAGGTGAAGCCACAGGTCATCACTAAGATTGAGCTCATTGTCCAACTGAAGCAGACTTGTGTTTAAATTCTTTTTGACATAAACAGAAACCCCATCTCCTTTTCTGTTCTGTCTATCCTTTCTAAAAAGAATGTATATCCCTCTGTTATACTCATCCCCATCTTTGTTATTTAACCAGGTTTCCATTATTGCAATAATATCATAATTATCTTCTGCTACATAAAACTCCAACTCACTTGACTTATTTTTGATACTTATAGCATTAAAAGTTACTTTTAATGTGTTACTCCTTTTATATTTAAACATTGGGTTAGAATTTACATCACTACGCATTTTTATTTTTACACTATTGTTTGTTCCTCCATGTATAATTCTAAACCTAGCTGTCCTAAACTCCTTGCCCTCCCATTCCCTAGTTTAAACAATCCTCACCTAACCTACTCATACTGGTTCACATGTAAAGCGGCTGCAGTGGAACAGGTCCCATCTGTTCCAAAAAGGATTCCCAATGCCCCATAAACCTATAGCCTTCTACCAAACATCATGATTTGAGCCACACGTTAACCCTTCTAATCTAATCAGTCTTACATGGACTAGCACGTGGCATAGGCTGAACTTCAGAAAAGACTACCTAGTCAGTTCTGCACCTCAGCTTGGCACTTAACTCTTTGAATCTGTATTGCAGAACTGACAGATTACCCTTATATATGTGACTAGCAAAATACCCACGCTTCACAGCAGAGAAGTAGTGTGTTAAAGAAGTTATGAAAAAGAAAAGGAAACATTTTAAAAATAACGTAACATGATTGTCAATGTAATTGTTTTGTCAGTGTTATGAATGTTGCTGTCATCAAGGATTTGATTATCATCATTTCTTTCAATCAGGTTCGTATTTGGAGGACGTGTTGTGTTCAAGTTACATTCCATGTTTGTCAACCGTTGTAAAGATAACAGGTTTCATTCATCGAAGTGTTCACTACCCAAATCGCTACTCGTGAATCTAAGATGTTTAACAGGCATTCCAGGTATTAACTTGTGGATTTGCCTGCGAATATTTAGCGGCAGTGTGTCTATGAACTTATGGATTTGCCTGCGAGCATTTAGCGACAGTGTCTCTATGAACTTGTGGATTTGCCTGCGAGTATTTAGCAGCAGCGTCTCTATGAAGTTGTGGATTTTTCTGCGAGTATTTGGCGGCAGTGTCACAAAGTTGTTTCCGTCTAGCTGCATCAGAAAATGTACCACGACGTCTGACACGCCTCCTTTCTACTGTTTTCTCACAGCTTGGATTGCTGCTGTCATAATCAGCTTGAGTTTTATGGTTTGTTTCAATTACGTTAGTATTTGCAGGACTTGTTCTGTTCAACTGACATTCGTCATCTGTCAAGCGTTGTAAGCATACAACCGGTTTCATCGATAACTTCGCATCCAGCTTTTCATAAACATGTGACCACTACTCAAATCGTCACCTGTGAATCTAAGATTTTTAAGAGGCATTGGCGGTTCTCCAAAGGTGTATAATATTTGGCCATTTCGGTAGACTTGAAAGCGACAACCGAACAATTCAGCGGCAGCCATCAACTCACATGCAGAAGCATAGGTGAAGGGCTTAAGCATTTCACTCTTATAGTGCTCCTGTGTAGTATAATTATCTCCTGTACCGTCATCAGTTTACATGTCCCAGTCATTCAATACATAAGACACAATGTTCCTCCGGATATCAAGAGTGAGCCTGATATGGCCGTGCAATACGTAACACAGAGAATGGAAAAGGCAGGCGGCATCGCTGGGCATGGAAACCACTTGGTAAATGACAGCTCTTTGATCGATGCTGATCACCTCAATATACATGTTAATGGGGGTACCGTTGGAATGGTAAAGGAAATGGGTACCTGAACAGTAAACTAAGTCTAAAATACCTACACAATTTAACTATAATCGTAATAAACGAACAATAAAACAGCGGAGAAGCCGTGGATTAAATAAAAAGGCTGCAGTTATCAGCAGGGAGACAGGAATACCGTGGCAAAGCAAGGAAGGGAATGAGGAGACCGGAGCAATGGAGGGCCTTATATAGGCAGGCAGCCAATTACGTGGGAGGCATGGGGATGGGGGACGCAATATAGGCAGGCAGCCAACTATGTGGGAAGCGTGGGGATGGGGGACACAACGCCACCTCACACGACTGCAGGCTATGGACGTATATATGTACGTAAGTAGGATTCAATTATGACCATTACGCACAGAATTTCAAAATGAAACCTGCAAGGAATGAGCCTGCCAGATTTCAGCCTTCTACCTACACGGGAAGTTGGATAATTAGTGATGAGTGAGCCAGTGAGGGCTTTGCCTTTTATTAGTATAGATTCCAACATGGACAATGGCAACTGGATCCACCATTGCTCTGGCCAAGAGCTAATCTACACTTCCAGGGAGATCTCCCACCTGTGCACCCAGAAGACAACACACTGCACGAGACTCTTTGTCTCTGGAGCAAACCTGTGCTTCAATTCCTCTAATGATTGAGTCCCCAAAGATCACCACCCCTCAATCTAATGTGGGAACTGATTTTGAGGTGGACCATTAGAGCTCCTCATCCCTGCCTACCACATCAGACTCATTTAGTTATAGTGTGCATACTAGTTCTAAAATCACTATCAGGATCAGTGACCAATATCATTCAAAACATCTGTAAAATTATGTGCTGTAGCTTCTAGAAGATAAATGCTTGTCAAAAGAGAGGTTTATTAAAATGAAGTCCCGTAAAAACATATAGACAACAGTGCTGCTTTCCAGGATGATCATTTATCCATCTCTTTTATTAACCTGCTTTTTCATCATTACATGGTAATGAGGACCTTGAGCCTACTGCAATTTGAATATACTCAGTGAAAAAAATTACTTCCTCTAATTTTTTCATTCCAACACAAGACTGTCAGAGCAAATGCTGTTATATAGCATGAAGCTTGCATATAAATAAGAGCTTGTGATTTTTATCATTATAATGATTGCTACTGAAAAGTGAGGAATGAATAAATTACTGTCAAAATCAAACTCTTCTAGGTTTAATATTAAATAAAATCCTAAACTGAGATACAGTGGAAAAGTTCAAACTTTTGCATTTGTTCACAACCACACACTCGGGTGACGAACAAGCCAGTTTCCCTTCCGGTTCGTACGTGCTGGTGATTTACGCATGTGTTCAGTTTCTCCACTGTACATTGTTCTCGGTCAGACGTGCATTGCACAGAGGGACTTTAACTCAAAACTGTAATCTCCTCTCCACCCAGTTCCTCCTGACTTCCTTAATGCCAGAATTTGACTCCTGCAGGGTTACTTTTCTTAGTTGTTTATGGTTAGTTTTTGTATAAATTACAGATTTTTCAAATGTTCATTTTTTTCCCTGTGCTTAAAACTCATTTAAAAAAAAGTGTTTACAGCAAGCGGTTTGTAAGGCTCTAGCGTGAACTCTTGCAAGGTTAGTTTTCTCTGTTCAAGGTTTTCTCAGTGTTGTTCAATGTTTTTATATTTTGTTTACTATTACACTGTAAATTCTATAGTATAATTAAATAATTTTGTGCTTAAAAATCTTTAAAAAATATATATTTACATACAGCTCGTACGGTCCGATACAGATTAATTGTATTTACATACAGTCCTATGGGGGAAATTACTTCGGGTCACGACAAAATTGGGTTGCTACCAGAGTTTTGGAACGGATTACAGTCGTGACCCGAAGTTCCACTGTATGTGTTTCACAATATTGATGCAGATTAAGTGCACATTACAACAGAAAAGTTACATTTGTTAATCTAACTTAAAAAAACAGTAATGATTGATTGTTAAAATAACCCTAAAACAACAACTTGCCTGTGTACATTTTTCTGACAAAATAAGTTTCAAAAGTAGCCCATTTGATTGCCAAGAAAAAAATCCACAAGGTAACATTTCTTTCAGTAAAGTGAAATCATCATTTGCCACCATACTCTAGCCAAACATGTCTGCTGATTTAAAGATTCCAGTGTCATAAGCCATCAGTTAAAAGAAGAAATTTGAACTTTTTAAAAAATTGTAAACTCCTAACAGTCTGCGTTAGTGTCTGAAAAGAATATACTTTCAACACAAAGTTATATTCTATAGTTTAAAGTCAAAATCGATTTTATACATCTTGCACAGTCACTCTTTTCTCCTTTCTATGGCTTCAAGTGTCCTTGCAGGTAAAGTATTTTAGTAATTCTGTGTTTATTTTCTTAACATTTTCAAACATTAATAATTATATATATCAGTGTACATCTTACAATTTTGACATATCAAAAATGGAGGTCTGTAAAAGACATTCATTCATCTCAAGTGTTAAAAGCGTGAAAGAGAGATTAAAAAAGAAATAGCTGACTTCCTTAACAAGGAGGGTGTCTTTTTATCCCCAACACCAGAAAAAAAATCTGAAAATGTAGTTTTGACATTAAGTATGGCTACAGTATAGAGTAGAGAAGATATTTAGCGAATTTAAAATCACTTAAAATGTATTTTGGAGGAAAGCATAATTAACTAATGTGTTATGCTTAGTGTGCAAATACATAAATCAAACTTTTGCCTGCTATTAACAGAAATAGGGGAATATTAAAGCATGCATATTAATTCTAAGTTCAAGAGTCTTGCATGGGTACAATTATGCTTGGGGCTACAGAACTGCTCAGCATGCATTTGGAGCTAAAGGTTACATTGCTCTGTAGATTTAAGCATGTATGAACCCCAACCCAGTTCCCCCATCCACACACACTCCATGTTTGCAGAAACTTTAACATGAGGTCTGGTCTTGAGCACAAATACCAGCAAACAGCATTTATACCAAAGTCTATAGTGGTGACAGGTTTCATTTTGTTTATAAGCTACAAAGTATTCAAGCTACTGCTCCACAAACAAAACCAATGACTACTCAAAGCCGGGGCCAAACACCATTAGGTAATTCCACCAGCTTCAAAATCATAATGCAAAAAATGCAATAACAAAAAAAAAAAAAAAAAGTATTAAGCACACAAACACTGTCTACATGAGGTTAAAAATAGTCTGGAATGTGAAGCAGAACAAACCCATGGCTGCTTTTAAAGCACTTAATGCCTAATACTGGCATACAACAGAACACTGCCACAAACAGAAGAAAGTGAATTAGTCTGGTCTGGTCAACTGTTAAATGAGGTGCACCCTTCATGAGCAGTGTTGATATTAGTTAGGTCTTACTCTACCATACCTAATCAACTACTCTCCAATACCGTATTTATTCATTTATCACTATATAGCACTCTAATGGTAGGAACTACGAGTTTCCAATTAATCTTAAAAAAAATGTTCATAGTTACATTAAACTGCCTACTCTATAGGTGGAAAACATGACATCATTGAAAACTCAAAGCTATAGTCTTCTAGTAAACCAAACAAATGACAACATAGCAAAGTTGTAAAAGAACGCAGACAAAATTTTAAGAGAATTATAAAAGGTGAAAATTTGAAACAAAGGATCAAACAAGAAATGAACTACTGTGTCAATTTTCAGACCAAATGGAGATGGAATGTCCTCTATCATGTTAAGTTGAAACCTCAGTACCAAACACAGCATACACATTTATCTTTATTAAAAGTTACAAATCCACTGTAAAATAATGAGCAACAAAACTGCTGGTAATCTATTTTAGAAGGGCCATTCATCTTACCTGTTTTGCTTCTATCAAACAGATTAGTCATTTTGCGCAAACAATTTTTTACGTAAATGCACAAAAAACTTAACTCTTTGTGTAGCCCAATTAAATTTGCCGTACACTAGACTGTCAAGGCATTGTATCTCTAAAGAATATCCAAATATCAGAAAAGAGAACTGTTTGTGGGTAAGGATACAATCAATTTTCAAATGGTCCCAAGCAACTTTCCAAAAAATTTGAATAGGAATAAATTGAGTTGACTTGCTTTGGACATACAGTAGTTAAAGCTCAGACCAAAGGGCCATAATTAACATTCATTACTGGTGGTTCAAGATGCTGTTGAAATTGCAGCACTCCTGTATCTAATCAAAGAACATCACAATTAAAGTTGACATTCTTCAGACAGATGTGCAGATGTTTGCAAATACATTAATTTATAATCCAACTCACACACAAACATGATTCCTTTCTCTTTCTACAAAATGTAACATTCTTCACAACAGCATGCAGTGATCAAATGAAAACTTTACTATTTCACCATAGATTCCAGCCCATCTAAAGCAAGCTACTGCAAAGAAAGACATCAAAGAGAATAAACTTCTAACAAGGTTCTGTGGGAAGAAATTTTGATCACAATAAAAAATCTGGGCCATTGAGAATTTTTCTTGCTGAAAGTGTCCAAGAGTTTCCATCTCATTACTCTAAGCAACTACAATTCTGCAATTGTATCTACCTTTGAAAATCTGCAATAATTACTGCAAAAACATCTTAGCATTTAAGAGGCGCACAGCTGAAAAGAAAAAAAAAAAAACCTCTTGAGAAAAATGGCACACTGCCTAACTAAAAAACTGTTTTAAAAAAACCCATCCAGTCTTTATCAAACTTACTTATTTCAATTTAGGTTTGCAGGAGCCACAGCCTATATCACAAACATCAGGAAGCAAGACAATAGCCAGCCCTAGACAGAGAACCAGTTCATCTCCGGTAACTCTCTCACACAGAGTCATACAGAGCCATTTTATAACTAACCTGCACATCTTTAATTTATGGCAGAGAAAGTTAGGGAGAGGAAAAAGACATCAAGCAAACAAGCCTATCTGTCCACCTATTCATTATCACACCACATTAAATCAGTTCAACATCATAAGAGCCAGAACATATCTTGGCAGAAAGCACCTACAGGCAAGGGTGACAGTTCATACAAGCTAATATATCTATCCACATTTAAATAATAAAACATTGTATATAATATAGCTCCTTAATAGAGTCGCCAATTAATGTAACTTATACATCTTTGGGATATAAGAGAGAAAACCACCATGACAGGTCAAGAAGGTGGTAATTTCCCACTTACAGTAAATTTTAAGGATGGATGGATGGATGTATGGACAGATAGATAGATATTATTGGACTAATATGGGATCCATATCAGTGTCAACAGGCTAAATACAAAAGGACAAGAGTCACCTTTCACAGCAACATTATCTAGCTCTTTCTTAGGAAAACCAGAGGCTAATGTGCTGGACAACTGTAACGTCTTTAAAAATAAAAAAATGAACAGTGAAAACAAAAAACATACTCTTCCAAACTCCACTCTTTATACATACAATAATACCAAGATGAGGCTGGAGAAATAAAATCAAAACTCCAACTTTACTCAAGTTACTAAATCAGAACATATTACAATTGTTTATATATATATTTTCTGGTCAGAAATGGTTCAAAGGCAGTTTGAGTGAGTTGCTCAAGGTCACATCGCTGAGATAAAGGATGAGACTGAACTAGCAACCTCATGGTTTAAGGTTAAATACCCTAATCACTATGTCATACTACCTTCCTATATTTAAAATGGAAAAGACAAATTAAGGGGAAAAACTTTACAAATGTTAAAAAGGGGTTAACTTAAATCTTTTTATTTACTTCACAATTGTTGTCAAAACAAAAAATGTACCGGAGAACTTAAAAGATCCCAATAGCTAAAATGAAAGTGTGTACAATCGTATAATAGTACTTCTGACTACATATAATAACCCTATAAACTGTGAGACATGCATATGTCTTACATTACAGTCTTAAAAAAAGTTTTAAAAGCCCAACAACACTGCATTATTTAAAAAAAAATTAGGACTTTCTGTGCAATTTAGGGAAACGAAAGGCAAGAGTAAAAACAGAAATGAAGCAGTACAAGAATATCTGTAACCTACTGATCAGATTAACACTAAAACCATTACATGATAAAGAATAAACTGTAACTAAAAAAAGAACTTTTTTTTTTTCCAGTGTTTGATGCTAGTGCAAATGCAGTTTCTGCTTTAACAGATCAACAATACTTTAACACAAAATGATACATTCCTGATAGCTATTCTAATTCTCTCTCCATTTCAGCTTCACTTATGCATTTATGATTAACTAAGTTTATGCTTATCATGGCATGTGTTAATGAGATACATTCATCCAAAAGGAAAACAGAAGCTGTAATGTATATAACTAAAAACTTTCTCATAACAGACAAAAAACATATTTTCTATGTCAAACAGTACTTCTGTCATAAGATACTTATTATCTTTATCACAACAAAAACATATTTACTGAGTCAACGGTGAAAAAGAAGCCTGAACAACTGGTATTACCTACTTCATCACGATTTAAATTGCATTATTACTAGCGCAGATTGGGCAACGAGATCCTAACCCCCTTGCTAATCAGCTCCCTAAAAATCTAAATTCAACAACGTAACTGGCCAATACATAAAGCCTTAAACATGTATTCACCTGCTCAGAAAAAGGCACTCATCAGAAATTAAACAACTATTCAAGAATAGAAAACATATTCTTTCCAAACACATATAATGCGTGATCAAATTGTGCATCAAGTAATTCAGTATGTTTAAGGCAGAGATTTGCAACTTACTACTTGATGCAACTAGACATATCACAGGATTACTGTGAAGATCTTCAGGAACCCAGCCACAGGGGATGCACAATCCAGTGTGTTTCTTTGTTCCAGTCCCAAGACGGGATAAATGGGGAGGGTTACATCAGGAAGGGCATCTGGTGTCAAATTTTGCCAGATTAAAATACCGACAACAATACAGATTTCCATACCGGATCGGTCAAGGCCTGGATTAACAACGGCTGCCACCAGTACAGTTAGCCAACATTTTGGGCTACTGTTGGCCGAAGAACGAGAAAAAGAGGGGGGGTGGTGGAGATGTGTCCAGTGGCAGAAGGACAGGAGAAAGGTAAAGAGAGTGGAACTGAGGGTAGGAACTTAGAAAGTTGGCAGTATGACTGGAAGGGGAGAGAGTTAGCTGATGTGATGGAAAGAAGGAAGGTTAATATATTGTACATGGAAGAGACTAAATGGAGGGGTAGTAAGGCCAGGTGGATTGGAGATGGATTCAAATTGTTCTATCATGGTGTGGATGGGAGGAGAAATGGGATAGGGGTTATTCTGAAGGAACAGTATGTCAAGAGTGTTTTGCAGGTGAAAAGAGTGTCAAACAGAGTGATGATTATGAAGCTGGAAACTGAAGGTGTGATGATGAATGTTGTTAGTGCAAATGCCCTGCAAGCTGGGCATGTGATGGGTGAGAAAGAAGATTTCTGGTGTGTTTTGGATGAAGTGATGGACAGTGTACCCAAGAGAGCGGTGATTGGAGTGGATTTAAATGGACATGATGGTGAAGGGAACAGAGGAAATTAGGAGGTGATGGGTAGGTATGATGTCAAGGAGAGGAATGAAGAAGGTCAGATGATAGTGGATTTTGTGAAAAGGATGGACATGGCTGTGGTGAATACAGAGGGAGGAACATAGGGTTATGTACACAGGAAGATTATATCCTATGCAGTAGGGTCAATCTGAAGGAGACAGACGACAGCAAAGTGATGCCAGGGAAAAGTGTAGTTAGGCAGCACAGGATGATGGATCGAAGGAGGATGAGGAGATCAAAAAGAGGAAGAGAGTGAGGGCAGAGCCAAGGATCAAATGGTGGAAGTTGAAGGAAGGAAGAATGCAAGGTTGAGTTCAGAGAGGAGGTAAGACAGGCACTGGGTGGCAGTGAACAGTTGCCAGACAGCTGGGCAACTACAGAAGAAGTAGTAAGAGTGACAGCAAGAAGGGTGCTTGGCGTGACATCTACTCAGAGGAACTCAGAACCTGGTGGTAGAATGGGGAAGTACAGGAGAGTATACAGGGGAAGAGGCTGACAAAGAAGAAGTGGAACAGTCAGAGAGATGCAGAAAGCAGACAAGAGTACAAGGAGATAAGGCTTAAGGTGAAGAGAGAGGTGGCGAAGGCTAAAGAAAAGGCGCATTATGAGTTATATGAGAGGTTGGACACTAAGGTGGGAGAAAAGGACCTAGACAGAGGGACAGAGCTGGGAAAGATGTGCAGCAGGTAATAGTGATAAAAGATAAAGACGGAAACATACTCATAAGTGAGAAGGGTGTGTTGAGCAGATGTCAAGAGTACTGATGAATGAAGAGAAGAAGACAGAGAGAGAGAAGGTTAGATGATGCGGTGATAGTGACTCAGGAAGTGTGTACGAATTAGCAAGGAGGAAGAAAGGACAGCGATGTAGACGATGCAGATGGAAAGGCAGTTGGTCCAGAGTGCATACCGGTGGAAGCATGAGGGTGTTTAGGACAGATGGCAGTTGAGTTTTTAACCAGATTGTTTAATGGAATCTTGAAAGTGAGAGGATGCCTAAGGAGTGAAGAAAAAGTGTACTTGTAACGATTTTTAAGAATAAGGGGGATGTTCAGAGCTGTAGTAACTTTGGGGGGATAAAATTAATGAGCCACAGCATGGAGTTATGGTAAAGAGTAGTGGAAGCTAGGTTAAGAAGGGAGGTGATGATTAGTGAGCAGTAGTATGGTTTCATGCCAGGAAAGAGCAACACCGATTCAATGTTTGCTCTGAGGGTGTTGATGGAGAAATATAGAGAAGGCCAGAAGGAGTTGCATTGCGTCTTTGTGGACCTGGAGAAAGTATATGACAGGGTGCCTCAAGAGAAGTTGTGGTATTGTATGAAGAACTCAGGAGTAGCAGAGAAGTATGTAAGAGCTGTACAGTATATATACAAGGGAAGTGCGACAGTGGTGAGATCTGCGGTAGAAGTAACAGATGCATTTAATGTGGAGGTGGGATCACATCACAGATCGGCTCTGAGCCCTTTCTTATTTGCAATTGTGATGGACAGGTTAACAGACAAGATTAGACAGGAGTCCCCGTGGACCATAATGTTTGCTGATGAGATTGTGATCTGTAGCAAGAGTAGGTAGCAGGTTGAGGAGACCCTGGAGAGGTGAAGTATACGCTCTAGAGAGGGGAGGAATGAAAGTCAGTAGGAACAAGACAGAATACATGTGTGTGAATGAGAGGGAGGTCAATGTAATGGTGATAATGCAGGGAGTAAAGATGGCAAAGGTGGATGAGTTTAAATACTTGGGATCAACAGTAAAAGGCAGAGTGGAATAGGTGGAGAAAAGTGTCAGGAGTAATGTGACAGGAACGGGTATCAGCAAGAGTGAAAGGGAAGGTCTACAGGATGGTAGTGAGATCAGCTATGTTATATGGATTGAAGATGGTGGCACCGACTAAAAAACAAGAGACAGAGCTGGAGGTGACAAAGATGCTAAGATTTGCTTTAGGCGTGACAACGATGGATAGGATTAGGGATGAGTACATTAGAGGGTCAGCTCACTTTAAGCAGTTTGGAGACAAAGTCAGAGAGGTGAGATTGCGTTGGTTTGGACATGTACAGAGAAGAAATGCTGGGTATATTGGGAAAAGGATGCTAAGGATAGAGCTGTCAGGTAAGAGGAAAAGAGGAAGGCCTAAGAGAAGGCTTATTGATATGGTGAAGGAGGACGTTCAGATGATGGGGATAACAGAGCTAGATGTAGAGGACAGGAAGATATGGAAAAAGATGATCCACTGTGGTAATCCCTAACAGGCATAGCCGAAAGAATAAGAATAACTGTGAATATCTTCACAAATTGTGTACGAATTTATTGAAGTGCCCCTTTCTTCAACATTCTGATACTCTTGTTCTTTCTGTTCTGGAATGTTTTGAGAGCCCCACTGTCACAGTTATTGTCAGGAGGTGGGGTTTATCAAATCAGTATTAGGCTTATGAACCAATGCTGAATCCAAAAAAGTATTTTTGGATAAGAATTTAAGTATTTGATGGCACACTTGTGCACAAATGTTTGCTTACTTTAAAAGGACAATGTAGGACTCATAATGAAAATAATTCTAGCTTTGATATACATTGTAAATGTGCTTCTTAATAAAAACTCAAGCCCTTCTGTGATTAAAAAGACACACCTACATAACACAGATAAGGGAAACAGCATTTCCCAGAATGGACTATTTATGCATTAAATTTTTAAACAAGAATATCCTGTTACATTAACCGAAAACATGTAACAAGCTGTTAGTTTTTTTTTTAAATTGTTTCAAGTGTAGGAGAGTACTGATGTGCCCAGATGGCAGCATATGCATGTGACTGACAAGTGGCAGACTAGCAGCCTAGAACAACCACTCTGATAGTACATATGTTCTAGGTAAGCTCTGGCATCCTCTCACCTCAGTTAAGATAAATATTTGAGGAAAGCATGCTATTGAGGCCCATTCACAGCAGTGGGTAAATTAGCAAAAACAATAATTCAAGAGTTGTCATGAACATACACAATCACTGTGCATGGAATCCCTGTGTTTACACAGCAGCTGTCAGGTTATGGCAAGGCTACCAGTTATATCTTTATGTCTATCTAGGTGTAAAATGCTGTAAAATGTTTTTTAGGTACTACTACTAATTTTACTTGTGAGTCTTCATCGGTGTACTAAAATGTGTTCCTGCAACAATTCTTGGTTATCAGTGCAATCAAAAAAATGTAACTATGAGTGTCAGCTTACCGACTGTTGCTAATCAGTTTTTGGCTAATGACAGTGAATCCAGAATGTTTTGAGAAAATCAATAAGCTAACAAAAGCCCTGTCAAATGATTTCGTATGACTACCAGTCATCACAAATTTACCTAGCTAGTGCTCCCAATACAGAAGCATACTGGAATCCAGCCTTATAAGAAGCATGGTTGTTTGACATGTGTCCAGTCATTACATATATGACACTTTTGTATTTCAGCACAGTATTATACACTGTAGCTTACAGCATACTTCATCATGCATCTGCTCAGAATGGTTACGAACAGCTTTCATGCATGCAGTTTACATACAACTCTTACATATGTAGATTAACAACATGTCTTAAAGTAAGTCTATATAAGCTGTAGCAGTGTGTCAAGGTAATCAACATCTCTACTTTAGACTGTGAGAAAAAACCAAAGCACCTGCAGGCAACCCAAAAAAATACATTTGGACTAAAACATACAACTGTCTTAAAAAACACATGAATCAAATTTAAGTTAGAATTTTTCCCATCACAACTTATTTTGTAACACACAAGTATATAATTGAAAGCAACGTTAAATGTGTAGTTTTTAATGAATTACTGTCTTCAAATGTTTGAAGAAAATATACAGACAGTTGGGCAAACAAGAATGCTAAAACTATAAACCGGCAAATGATACAGCTTTTATAAATAATAAAACAAAACACACTTTTCTTCAATATGTGCCAAAAAGCCAACAATGCACAAAACTACATTTGGTGAAAAAAACACCAAAACAGATTACAATATCAACAGTGTAGAAAAATTAGTATTTTTTCCATATGCAGTGGTGTGAAAAACTATTTGCCCCTTCCTGATTTCTTATTCTTTTGCATGTCTGTCACACAAAATGTTTCTGATCATCAAACACATTTAACCATTAGTCAAATATAACACAAGTAAATACAAAGTGCAGTTTTTAAATGATGGTTTTTATTATTTAGGAAGAAAAAAAAAAATCCAAACCTACATGGCCCTGTGTGAAAAAGTAATTGCCCCCTTAACCTAATAACTGGTTGGGCCACCCTTAGCAGCAATAACAGCAATCAAGCGTTTGCGAGAACTTGCAATGAGTCTTTTACAGCGCTCTGAAGGAATTTTGGCCCACTAATCTTTGCAGAATTGTTGTAATTCAGCTTTATTTGAGGGTTTTCTAGCATGAACCGCCTTTTTAAGGTCATGCCATAGCATCTCAATTGGATTCAGGTCAGGACTTTGACTAGGCCACTCCAAAGTCTTCATTTTGTTTTTATTCAGCCATTCAGAGGTGGATTTGCTGGTGTGTTTTGGGTCATTGTCCTGTTGTAGCACCCAAGATCGCTTCAGCTTGAGTTGACGAACAGATGGCCGGACATTCTCCTTCAGGATTTTTTGGTAGACAGTAGAATTCATGGTTCCATCTATCACAGCAAGCCTTCCAGGTCCTGAAGCAGCAAAACAACCCCAGACCATCACACTACCACCACATTTTACTGTTTGTATGATGTTCTTTTTCTGAAATGCTGTGTTCCTTTTACGCCAGATGTAACGGGACATTTGCCTTCCAAAAGTTCAACTTTTGTCTCATCAGTCCACAAGGTATTTTCCCAAAAGTCTTGGCAATCATTGAGATGTTTCTTAGCAAAATTGAGACAAGCTCTAATGTTCTTTTTGCTCAACAGTGGTTTGCGTCTTGGAAATCTGCCATGCAGGTCGTTTTTGCCCAGTTTCTTTCTTATGGTGGAGTCGTGAACACTGACCTTAATTGAGGCAAGTGAGGCCTGCAGTTCTTTAGACGTTGTCCTGGGGTCTTTTGTGACCTCTCGGATGAGTCGTCTCTGCGTTCTTGGGGTAATTTTGGTCGACCGGCCACTCCTGGGAAGGTTCACCACTGTTCCATGTTTTTGCCATTTGTGGATAATGCCTCTCACTGTGGTTCGCTGGAGTCCCAAAGCTTTAGAAATGGCTTTATAACCTTTACCAGACTGATAGATCTCAATTACTTCTGTTCTCATTTATTCCTGAATTTCTTTGGATCTTGGCATGATGTCTAGCTTTTGAGGTGCTTTTGGTCTACTTCTCTGTGTCAGGCAGATCCTATTTAAGTGATTTCTTGATTGAAACAGGTGTGGCATTAATCAGGCCTGGGGGTGGCTACGGAAATTGAACTCAGGTGTGATACACCACAGTTAGGTTATTTTTTAACAAGGGGGCAATTACTTTTTCACACAGGGCCATGTAGGTTTGGATTTTTTTTCTCCCTAAATAATAAAACCATCATTTAAAAACTGCATTTTGTGTTTACTTGTGTTATATTTGACTAATGGTTAAATGTGTTTGATGATCAGAAACATTTTGTGTGACAAACATGCAAAAGAATAAGAAATCAGGACGGGGGCAAATAGTTTTTCACACCACTGTATAACCCCCATTTATTCTTTATTTAATTACGTCTTCAGTGCTCTCCACTTCTTGGAGAGCAACTTCAGATCAAAGGAAAAGCTAAAAGTGGATCTTGTGACCCATACAGCCAAAGCCTGCCTCAAAAACATTCCTAAGCCTCTCAGCATAGCTGTCCAAATTCATTAAGGATGCAGACCCTATGTGAACCTGACATGTTTTTGGTCGCAGTGGTAGAAAGCTGTCTCAGATTCAGTAGTGCCTACAACAACCAAATAGAGGCACTTGTCTACTATGCTACATTAGTATGCAGGTTAATGTTCACACAGGCCAAGACAAAAGGTCGATATGCTCAAACAAATTTGGTTAGAAGTACTGATCCTAGTGAGCAATCTCTTGTGTCTTCTCAAAATTATGTTAGTTCAGTGTAAATGCTAACAAAAGCAGGCAGTTAGGGTTAAATCATTTATATATACATTTGTTAGCAGCAACATTAAAAACAATAAGGCAAATGTGAACAACCAAAAGACATGTATATCATTTCTTATCATCTTGTTTAACTTAAAATCCATCATTTCCTCCTTTTTATTGAATCCATTTCTTCAACTTCTCTTCATTTGCTGTTACCAGAATAACAGTAGCAGGTAGTGCAAGTTTAAGCAAGGGTCGAAGAAGCAACATGCTGAACTGGACAGACCAAGCAAACCTATCTATAGCTACTTTTTCCAAATGCTCCCGTGGCAACCGTGAAACATAATATCTGCAGCCTGCTGAGGATCTGCAACCGAGCCCTCCCTGTTTCAGCTGTGTATAGTATACTCCCTGTGAGTGGTGCCCAGTCTATCCTAAATACAACTGCAAACTACTTTTACTAGCTCCTCTTCATACAAATTATTAACATTTTGAATTCTGAGCTCATCTTTGTATGCTTATACTCAGTAGTTCACTACCCTGAGGTTGTGATCAAAGGACAAGGATACCGACTTAACAGAAATCAAAAGCTTTGTCCATGAACTTAGCTCCTGATTCGCCAACACAGGCTAATACAAAGTGAGCAAAAATGCTGCCACTGCACCAATTCATTGGTTATCTTCCAGATCACCTCTACCCTGAACAACACCTCATGGTATTTTAACTCCTTGAAGTTGCTGCTCACCCCTTATCAAAAGAGAAAAGACACTCATTTCCAAGTGATGTCTCTGAGGTACTAATTCACATTCCTACTACATCACACTGATTTGTGATCTGTTCCAGTGTATGCTGGGGATCACAGTCTGATGAAGCCAAGCGAACAATATCATCCACAGGAAGCAGCAATTCCATCCTTACATTACTACACTAAATATTCTCCAAGCCTTAGCTAAGCCTTAAAATTTAGTCTATAAAAATGAAGAGCTGGAGACAAGACTAGACACATACAGACACTGAATGGACTCAACTTAAGTATACAAACAGAACAATCACTCCCTACATATAAGGAAAGAAATTATGCACATCAGCATTGTCCACTGACAAGACAGAATTAACACTGCCCCAAATGGACTGATACTGGAGGGAGTAATGAGCCCTTTGTATCTGGAAACACACCATCTTTTCCAATCTTTTAAAAATGGGGTCCATCTCCCTAGGTGGCCCTGTCTATGGCAGTGCTCCAATCTTCCATGCATCATTGTAATTGGACGTTAGCCAAAACCCTGCTATGATAATCCAGTCATTTCAGTATTTCGGTTTGGCTCTCCCTCTCCCCTGCAAGTTTGCCATAACAACTGCAAGTCTGCCATAATAAAACATTTTAATCAGTGCTGTGATCTCAGCCACACAAACATCCAACTCTTCCATTAAAGCCTGTTCCAAGGAGGACGTATGTGCTGGTATTGACATTTTTTGACAATATCCACCGTTAATGACAGTACATTTTCTATTTGTTATTCCTTTTTTTCTGCTGGTTGTAACTGATTTTAATATTTACTGCAATATAGCATACTAAACAGATTTATGTCAGCACTAGTTACTACCTTTCCGTTATCCCTTCCCATTTTCTGCAGTGGTGTCCTGAACCACTGACACCTGGTGAAAGTAATCTGCAGCATCTTTAAATGTCCCAACAATTGACAAGACTCAGTGCATTTAACCTTCTAAGACAATGCAACACAAAACAATCCTTAGATGTTAATTTTCTCCAGCATCCCATCAGCTGGAATTTTTGTTTTTGTCTCCTCCCCAGCCATCTGACCATGGCATTAGACTCTTCTGTTTATCTTTATAACCATTTGAGATATAAAAACCTATGTTTAGCTAATTGTTATTTTTAAGCTATACTTAAGGAGTCTTGCATTCTTCATTTATATATATATATATATATATATATATATATATACACACACACACACATTATAATATGTACTTTTTTATCTACCTATTTTTTGTAATTTCTTCTTTTATGTCTAATAAGGCACTTTGAGCTACACTGTTTGAATGGAAATGTGCAATATAAGTAAACTTTGTTGTTATTGTAGCTCAGCGTCAATAAGAGACCAGTAAGAAAGCATGAACCTTCCCAAATGAGAGACCTATCTATCCTATGACACATACTCAGAAGTTAAATTAAAATGCGCATATATACTGTACTGAATATAATGAGCAGTAAAAATACTGTCCACAAAGCAACACAAATTACTTAAGACATGTCAAACATAATAAAATGTGTAAACTATTAAGGAAGAAAAGATACCTACCTTTTTTTGTTTTCTAAAGTTCAAGGGTTCTGCTTCTCTCAGTCCCTCATGTGTTTCTACCTCTAAAATGCTTTAATAAATGTGTAGGGAGTACACAACTACTACAGTGTAGAAGTAAAATTCAGAGAATTCTAAGATAGTGTATATCTTTGGGTGAGGATACTCACTTTAACTGAAGAATGTCTAAGCTGGAGGTGTTCTAGCTTGCCTAAATAACACTGTTTAACACCTTGCTTGGATCAAAGAAGGTTTTGTTGCCCACCTGAAGAATCTATTTAAATCCATATGCTATATACAAAAAACTAAAAAAAACTAAGGACAGCAAGTACTTGTTTATCACAAACCTCCGCTTTAAGCTTAATATGTGGTCAGCATCTGCCCAAAACCTGAAATCTGGCATGTGCCTCGTGTACAATTTCTGCTGTAAATCAGCACATCAAAAGTGGTCAGGGTAACATTTTAGAGTGGGTCAGCAAAGGAATTCCTACTTTGAGACCGAACATGACTGTAGAGTTATGTCAGGCAAATTTTCATCTCATTGTGACCTTTGAGTAAAATCTTTTAAAGCCTAAATTAATACATATGGTACTAACAACTTTCCATTTGCCTCCTTAATATACAGAATATTGTAGGGGTTGAAATTTAGCTCATCTTTTCAATACCATATTATAATGTACAGACAGAAATAAAGACACAACACCAAAATGAATGCTGTTCAGATGTGAGACTGTAAAATTTGTTAAACTACCCCAGTCTTCAACTTTGTACATCAGATGAGTCAGTCTAGCAACATGGTGGAAGCCTCGGAAACAGTACCATAACTCAGCCATCTGTACCAAGGTCTGCGCAGGAGATGAAAGAACATAACAAGGTTTTTCAATTGTCCATTTGTGGGCTATTGGTGACACTTTTGGAAAGGTCTTGGTTAAAGTTCCAAAGAAAAGCTCACAATATAATCCTCTATTAACCTGGAGAAAATTAATGCATCAGGGTGGTGTTCAGGCCAATTTCCCAACCGAAAAGTTCCCCTGAGTGTAACTACTGGGTTCTACGTTCTGAGACCAACACCCCATTCAGTCTATTTAAACAAAACCGCACATAACTAGCTGACTCTGCACTTTTGCGCGACGTGAAAAAAGGCAGGCTGGCAAAAAAACACGGGGGGCTGTAATATGAGGTTGGTGTCAGGATTGGGGGTACAACTCAACTCCTGCGCGCACACGTAACAAACGAACGCGCGCACGCCCCCACTTGTTTTTTTTTTAATGTAAATGAAGGAAGGCGCGCGGAAGTTGTTTACGCGGTGCTGAATGCCCCCCCTCCCCTTCTTTGCTATTCGGGCACGCGCACTCACCCTGTTCTGGAGCGAAGAAAAGCTAGTTTGATGAGTCCATGAGTGAACAGCTGGATCCCCTCCTTGGCTATGCTTGCCACTTTCAGACTGTGCTCCAATATGTGCAGCTCCATCGTCTGCGCCTCTCATTGGGGGCCTCGCGTGAGCTGCATGGGCTTTGCGAGAGAAGCGCAAAACCCGGCGGCTCGGTCCTTAAGTTCACGGTGAAGGCGAAAGGGAAGCAAAGAAAGAAGCCGTTAGAAAAGAAAACGTAGAGCTTGTTAAGAAAGCGAAAGAAAAAGTGCCGGACTGAGTCTCAAAGAGTGTCCACCGAATCGAGCACCGGGTACTCGACTCCTCAGTCCGTCCAGCAGCTGCTTGGGCATCACAAACAAGCTGCCTGCCCATCAACGCGGGAGGGGGCGGGATCGCTCGATCGCCGCAAAGCGTACTGGGACGTGTAGTGCAGCAAGCTCAGAAAGATTAAATGAATTTCACAGCAGTACGACAAAAACACAGGGTCCGGTAGGCTCTGCTGATAGTAGAGTACGGCAACATTGTACTTGAGAGCTGTGTTTCAAAATAATAAAAAGTAAAATGTTTACAACATGCGTTAAAATTAGACACTGCTTCTCTGGCAACGTTATAATACAGTTCAACGTTTGTAGTCTGAATTAAACTCGGTCACAATCATGTCATCATGTAAGCCTCTTTTTATAGAACAGTTTTTGAAAAGTTATAAACTGTTATTTTAACTCCGTGTTTGACAGAGTTTGTGATTGCGAAACAAATCAATGCTGTTAAAAGACTTTCAGATAAAAACAAGCTTTTGGAAAAAGTAACCGTTATTGTCTACTGAATTGGGTGGTAGGTTAGTTTGAGTCTATGTGAAGTGAAGTGGGTGGGAGGGAACGCTCGGAAAGGCTGAACCGCTACTGTTATAAGTTTTAATCTAAGCGTTTCTTCACTTCTCAGACTCTTCCTTTACTTTCTGACCTTTGATTGCAAGCAGAGTGCTGGTCATGCATCTTGTAGTTTTAAGATTAGAAACTCTTTATTCTTGTTTGTCCAATCCATGGCGAATACTGTAGGTATGAAGAAAATTAACCTTAAAGTAGGCCTACCACATTCATTCACAGATTGGCAGACTTTGATAACATGGAAGTCTGAGACGCTGAGACTGGACAATTTAATATGTCGGGGTGCTTTAATCGTTCTTTCAATGGCAGCGTTTTATCACATCCTGTCTCCGTTCGTCATGGTATGGTTGCAGAAAATTCCAAAAGTCACTGAGACAATATGGTGTTTAAGCAAAACGATCATATGGATTGCTGAACAAACGAGCAGCTTAATTTAAAAAAGAAAAATTACAATTGACTACTAGTTTATAACGGTAAAGTGGGATGCCTCATATGAAAGTCACCGAATTCGCTTGGCCCACCTAGATGCCAAGGACTTAAGCTGTTAAATGATGACAAGGAGAACATGGTCTCCTGTAATAGCATAGACAGATCAAAGTGCACAAAAAAAACTTAACTTTACTTCCTGAGATAATGCATCTAATATGAATCAGATTATTCTTTTTATGCTTGTCCAGTACTGTACTTTCACCATAACCTACACAATCAAAGTTTTTTTTAAGGTTTCAGTTACAAAAACATCCTGGGTGTCTTCTGTGCATTATTTGAAGCAATTACTCTTTTTTCCACTTCAAACAGTAGTTAGTGTGCTATGTAATAGGCTTGCACCCCTTGCTTCCTGCCTTACAACCGATTTTGTCAGATTAATGTTTCAGAATCCTACACTTGGACACTATTTTCAAGGAATGGGTGAATGACTGATTGTTCTCTAAACTGATGTAAACTAGCGCTTTATACAGATAATAGGAAGAATTTGCAAGACTACGCAATTAAACACGAAGATTAAAAATGAAGTTTTTCAAATAGATAATTACTGGCAATTCATTCTGTCCATCCATTCACATTATCTTCTTGTTCTAGTACTAAATTCTGAGCTGGAGCCCATCCCACCAACAACACTGCATCCAAATTAGGAACCAGTCCAGGACATGGTGTTAGCCCATCACAGGTTGCACTCATTGGCACCCTCACATTCCACCAGGCCAATTTACCAAGCAATCACATCTCTAGAGTATCACAGGAAACCTGAACTTCCAGAGACAACTGCAAACTTCACACGCATGGACACTGAGCAAAAATCAACTATCTGGGGGTGTGAAACAACAATAACACTAAAAGTTGGCCTCTGTGCCAAATTGTCTATTTTCTGGACAATCTTTTCCATTACGGTACAAACTTTGTATTGTCCTTGTGTGCCCTATGATGGACCAGCACCTCATACAAAACTCGCTCCTGCTTGGAACCAAGTGCCACTGGGATTAATTACGTTTTATGCAACCCAGAGTAAGAATTTTTGAAAATGACAGATAAAATAACTAGAGTTTTCTGAAAAACAAAACCAAAATACAGAAAGATAGTTTATATTGGTGAAATTAAGCAAAATTTGATTTTGAATAAAATCACACGTTATAGACAATTTAATCAGAACATAAGAAATGGAGTTGGAGCTGGAAGGAAGGATATATTTTGCAGAGCATTTGTTTTAAAGTGGAAATTTTTGAAAGGTGGGTATGAGAAAAGCTTAAAAAGTGAGCAGACTATCTGTTCCCTACCAAATAAGTATGCTCTGTTTGATTAGAGAGTTAAGGCCACATAGGTATTTTTTTTTAAGTTTACATAGTGAGTTTTAGCCTTTCTTTGCTCTGTTAGTTGCTTTACTTTGTATAAAAATTATAACATTTGCAAACCTGGTTAATATAATAATAGGGTCACACTGGGATCAGAGCCTGCTGTGGTATCATCAAGCACAATGCTGGAAACAACCCCCAAAGTATATCAGTCCATCATAAGATCCATTGACACACACCCACAAAAAGCCAATCTAGAACTTCCAGTTTAAACTGACATGCTCATTTTTAGAATATGTGAGGAAAGCCAGAGCACCAGGTAAAAAACCTATTGCAGCTGCGAGGATAACATGCATACATGCAAAGGCAGCAACTGGGTGCAGGACTTGAATATTGAATGCCAGATCCCCAAGACTTTGTTATTGTGGCTATCTGGCTTCTGTTTTCACAGAATAACAGGCTCAGGTATTTTGTTTATCTTCACTTAATATTGTACCAGTTCATTGCTCTCTAGGCTCCAATGCTGTCAAAAGAGTTCCTACATTCTTAACAGTGGGAAGCCTTCATTTGCCAGAATATTTGAATGGCTCAAATGCCTGCCCATGCAACCCTCTTGTTTAGTTCTTTTGAAGCAAGAATAACTTTTTTTTTCTAACTTGAACAAAAGAAATAAAACCATGCAAATCTGACCGTAAGTGTGTGACATCCAATAATGTTTTAAATATTATGTTCACTAAATGCTGCTTTTCAAAACCAAACCCTTGTATGTGTGGTAAATTGGATTAAAAGAAATTGAAATGCATGAGTAAGTTAATATAGGCAAGCGTGAGACTTTTTGAAATGGCAGGGAATACCGACACTAGATTCTAATCATTGGCTCTGCGTTCATATCAGTTATCAGGGAATGAGGTGCATTGCTGCCCTGTAAGTATGACATTTAAGACACAATAAGGCCCGTAAAAGTATTCATACACTTGATCAAATCTCTAAATTTACTGAATAACTAATCTATAAAATTTACACACTGTTCAGGAGGAGTGATTGTAATTTGTTCTTCCAGGCAGATTTGCTCCTTTTTTCTGGTTAGTCAGATGATACTTGTGGATTGCATTTGTTCCATATATTTCTCAGGTAGATTTACAATAGATCTTGGATTAAGCCATTCTAGGACATGCTTTGGTCTTGTATTTGAGATTATTGTCCAGCTAAAAAAAATATTTGCTTTTATTTTGTAGGACCCACTGATCCCTCTGTGTTAACCAAATGTAAAGTCCCTGTTGTTAAAAAGAAGTCCCCCGACATTATACTACCACTACCAGACTTCACTGTGGATATGCAGTGTTTTGAGCCGTGGATGGTGTTATTTGTGCTATATACATCTCTTTGAATTTTGTCCAAAAAGCTCTGTATTGGTGTTATCTGACCACAAAACCTTTTTTCACCTTGCAGCTTTGTCATTCTCATGTTTTATGGCAAACTCTAGACATGCTTTTTCAGGTTGTTTTCTGAGTAATGACTTCTTTTGTGTCACCCTCCAATACAGGCCTCTTTTGTAAGTCACTTTGGATAAAGGCTTCTGCTAAGTGAACATGTTATATTTCTGTTAATAAATGAGAAAATGATAATGGGCTGGGGATCTGCCAGGTACCCCTAGTAATTCAATGCAATGAAATGAAATGAAAAACTAAGATTGCGTCCAGCGTGCTTTTCGTCTGGAAACAAGCTTCTCCATTATGGAGTTACGTATGCTAAGCAAGCATGGTCTGAATCGCAGTGCTTTTGCTCTTTAAATAGCTCCTGGGGTGGAAGAAATAGGACTACTGTGGTTATCCTGGCAGTGAAGACACGGGCCGTTCCGGGACTCTTCCACTGCTCTGCGGGGAAGAGAGAAGAGGTGGTTAGCGATTTTTGCCTCTGACAGTTTGGTTGGTTCTTTTAAAATGCTTTCCAAGCAGTCATGTGCGACAATATAAATATTAAGCACAGCTCTAGATATTGTTTGTACACCTTTCCTCAATAGTCTCAGCTATTGCACTCTGCAGCCCCCTCTAAGCGATTGTTGAATGCTGTGTGGCTTCTCTGACAAGCTTCCTTCTTGTTTGTGTAGAGGGTTTTGAGGGGCACGTTTTCCTAGGTGGCATCTGGGTGGTTCATGTTCCTTTTCATTCTCATAACTGAACCAACTGTGGAAACTAGTATACTTGATTATTGCTTGCTTCTCTTTTCTTAATGTATGCACTTTTTCATTGTTTTATGATGGCCTGAAAGCACGGCCAAGCTCTGTGACTGTGACCTCTGGTCTGAGCTGCAGGACCCTATCCCTCAACCTGACATGTCTGCTACCAGATGAATGTAACTTGCTACTTTCTCATAAGCAAATGTGCAATACAAGCAGAATACTGCTTAGTGGACATGTGATCCTGGCACGTCTGCTGACAAGCCCATGTAGGATGCAGATGGCCTCACCTCGACTGCTTGCTATCCTCAGGCAGCTTTGTATCAATTTAATAACAGTTTAATAATTTACATTCAGTTGCTGGGGTTACAACTGCACAGCCCCCGCCAGAGTAATAAAACAACAGGCTGGCTTTTGTCTACCCACAGACTGGTTCCTGATAAGATCAGAATGGAATTTGTTCTATACTTGAAGTATGACAGACGGCAGAGGGAGTGTGGGAGAGCTGCTCTGTTAAGGTTTCCTTTTTTTAGCAGCTGTCTCTCTGATCAGCCTTCACCAGGGTGCTCGCACCATAAACAGAACGTCAAAATGAAGATCCAACTTTCATCTTAGAAAAAGCAGGCCCAAATAGGATCGCACAATGCTTCACAGTTTGTCGACTGGTAGATAATTGGGATTGCAGCAGAATATATAAAAACAAGTAGCTTTTCTCTAGTGGAGTAAAATTTTGATTTCTTCAAGGTTTCGAAATTTGTAATCTATGTTATGACCCTTTGTACAAATAAATCTCACCAAGCCCAAGGAGTCCTGGTGTTCTCTTTTACCAAGATCACTGCAGCACTGATGCAATCCTTGAACATAATGGACATCACAGACTTGAAAATACAGCACAATGCCTGCAGAGTATAATTATTTATTGTTATGCCACCAGTTCCCCTTGAAAATCATGATAAACCTCTGAATAACAGGTTAGGCCCTCACTAGACATCCAAAGGGGTTTAGATTCCTTTGTGCATGATAAACCAAAAATAAACAAGGTGTGTGTGCACAAATACACTGAGCATGACAGGAAATAGAAAGTAGGTTGGGACACTCAATAAAACTAAAAAGCCATCCAATTTTTTCTCTTTTTTTCCCCGAATTGTAACATGCCTCATCCTCCAGAGCACCCGTTACTCTCCAATACCTTTAGAGGGCCAGAAGCAGCACCCTCTTAGGGCCAGCTGAATTCACAGAAGGACCTCCAGGTACGGCCTCACAAAGCACAGTGTAGTATCTACTGCTTTTTATTTCAACTAATTTCATAACTACTAATCAATATCAAGTATAAGCATCAAATATTGTGCATACTCATTTAACAGCTACAGCCCCTAATAGTGAGCTTATCCTCCTTTGACCTTCAGATCAGTCTGAATTTGTTAGAGCATGAATTTGACAATTTGTCAAAAGGTAAGAAATTCTGGAATATGCAAACTCCAACATGTTCTTTATTTGATGCAACTTAGCTGTGGATCTGGATGGTAGAGCCACTAGTGCTACATAGCCCAAAAGCTCTACTGTAGGTTCACAACCCAGCCCTCCACTATCTGTGGAGTGTGCACCTTCTACCATATTTTCATAGACCTTTTATCTGACAGGTGTGCAAGTTAGATTGAGCTGTGACCATAACTAGTCCATATTTGATTTGATATACTTTGCTATACCAGAAGGGGAAACTGTCTTTTTGCATGTTTTTTGGGGGTCAGAGCACAGATTCATCCATTGCATAGCGCCCCTGGAGTAATTTTCATGTTAATGGCCTTGCTCAAAATCCCAGCAGAGTAGGATCTCTTCTGGTAATGGGATGTGGACCATATATGACTGAGTCTGATTGTGCCCTGCAATGCACTAGTGCACAGTCCAATTTCTGCTGAAGTAGACTTGGGTTTCCCTTGATGTTAAACTTTGATTAACATGTTTAGAAAATGGATGGTGTTCTTAACCTTGTGACTGGGGGAACCACACCATTAGGCTGAATTCACTATCACATTCACAGAACCATCATAGTACTCTTATGGCCTTGTGGAAAACTTTGTTGCTATAAAGGGATACGCTTGATCAGCAGGTGCGTTCCGATATTCTGATGTACTCAAATGTTGTTTTACTCATATTAAGCAAAACAATGTGTTCCATGAAAACATCAGTCTGTATTATTGGCAAAATGGGGCCGTTAAGCAATTTTTGTCTTGTCGGGGAACTAAAAATTATCAGGCCAAGATCTATTAACCCACTTTGACTTTCAAAATGATAAAGTTCAGTACCCATGCAAAGATACAAAAGACAGGGATTCAAGAATAACGTGAAAAGGGGTATAGAATTGGCTAAAAGAGGGGAAACACTGCACTATGTCACACAAGCCTTCTGTTTGGATTAGATGAGATGCTTTTTTTAAATACAAAAAAGTTTAACAAAACCTAATCAGCACATTTTTTACATTTGTGGATACTATTAGGTTTTGTGGATTAGTCAGCACATCACTGCACAAGGGTCAGCAGTGCCTCAGCATTTAGGGCAAGTGGAGCACCACCTGCCACCTCCCAGTAGATCACACTGTTGTGCAAAAATTAAATGAACTGTAAACTCACCTAAATAATATACAGAATGTTGCAAATTCAAGTTAGCTATCATGCCCATTTTTTCCAATTTTCATGATATGCTCAATGCAATTTCTTGACCAGAAAAATATTTGTTTGTTGTATGTGATGTTTTCTTTGTGCCTGGCACTACAGCATGTTCCCTGCATATTCTTGCTTATGTGTGTGTATGTGCAGCTTAAGTTGTCAGTTCTGCAATGGGGTGTAAAGTCTAGAGCCCCTTTTAAGTGACACATTAGTTGTTTTTTTGTGATGCATTGAAAAGACGGTACAAAAACTATTAATGACACTGATTACTAATGTACAACATGATTTAGTGCTTGGTCCATTGAATAAAAATTGGAAATTTATTCATATTCTTTAGTATTTCTGCTTTCAGTATTGAATATTCAATGCTGAGAAATCTTGCACTGTGCATATGTTGATAGACCTTCCATTTATGTGATTTTTTTTAAATATCATTATTTGTCTGTTGGTAATCTCATACATTGTGGAACATCATGTACCTTCCTTGCTCCCCAATATGACTGATCGTCCACAGCTTCGTCCATAACACATGAATGATCTTTTTGCTGCAGCAACCCCTGCAAACGTATTTTTTTTGTAATAAAATTTTTATTGATGATAAACAAATAGTACAGTAACAAAAAAGAAGACATTTTCATATTGAAATATTGAAGAAAAAAACATCCACCTGAGAGCTATTTAAGAAAGTAGATACTAATTTAGGACTGATGGCACACACTGTCATCCTGCAAACACATTCATGCCACCAGCTCCACCTCATACTGCTCACTTGGGGTCAGAGACAATACCATCTGTGCTCACTTTCCTCAACTCCATGGGCTGAACCAATCTAAGCCAGGACCCCATACAGAGATTGCTGCAGGTCATGCCAATAGAGTTAAGGAGAGGAACAGGTCTTGTAAGTTCTGCTCTTTATGTGTTTAATAAACTTTCCTTCTCTGTCAGTCACACACACAAACTATGCATGGCCTCTTAAAATGCCAAAGTCTTGTCTCCTCTCATAGCATCGCCCTCTCAGCTCTGTGTGAACCAACCAGAATTTTCATGCCAAAAATAACCACTGAGAAGGAATTTTAAAAATGTGTATATGGGCAGATATGTGGCAAATGAAGTGTAATGTTAGCAAGTGTACAATCTAACACATAGTGACTAAATAAACATAACATTCTCAAATTTGTAAGGGGTGCAGCCTATCCCAGTAGCACCAGACACAATGCAGGAGAAAGACCTGGACAAGGCAGCAGTCCACCCCAAACTCTGCTCACACAAGCACAAATCAAGATTCACTCTCAAATGGCCGATTTGGAATTACACAATTAACCTAACTTGTACATCTTTAGGGATGTAGGAAAAACCTTAAAAAGACATGGGAAGAATGTGTAAACAGCACACAGACAACAGCCAGGCACAATACTCAAAGCAGGGGAGTAAAAATATTCAATAAGTTTACACGGATGTGAGAGGGGCATCCCTGTAGCTAGAACACAGACTTTAAAAAGATAACCAATCAGTGTGTAGAAGTGATTAAAAAGGCCAACAGAATGAAAGAAATCAATAAATACAAAGACAAATAGGATTTTTAATATTTAGCACTCAAGCTCAAATATAACTCAAGAAAGGCTACCTATAAGCTATACAACAAACTTGTGAGACCTTCTATAGTAAGTCTGACATCTGTCTCCACCCACATCTGACTACACCACATCCCACATCATGCCAAGGACAACTTCTCTCCTGACAGGGAAATAAATGGAAGATGATTAAAGGTCAATTTTGCATAAATGTTAGAAAATACTTTTTGTATAGACAATTCTAGATATGTGGAGCATGTTATGAAGTAATGAACATAAAATCAGCCTATAAAAGACCTTCATATATGTACTAAAAATTATTCTGAAAACATTAGGTCAATAAAAAAACAAGTTATGCTGCATTAGTAAGCTTGCTCTTGTCAAAATCGTTTTTGTGTTCTTAACTTTGCAAAGTTTGTGCTCCATACTGTACTGCAATGACTTCATCTTGTTGGTGTCTAAAAAATTATAGGATGACTGGATCACCGGCAGCCATAAGTTTTTTGTGATAAGGCACAAAATGTGGACTCTGATATGTTTCCTTTGGTTCAAATGCTACACTCCAGAGTCATCTGAATTACTGTAACTTCTGTTTTGCTCCTCAAAAGTAAAGCCAGCTTCTGCTGGCCAATTTTACCAAATCTTATTACAACTGGCTAAATGGCTGTTCATACACCATGTGATGCCTGAATGTATGAAAACTCCAGGAACGTTGCTTTTCTTGGTACAATTAGATAGATAGATAGCTAGATAGCTAGACAGATACTTTCTTAATCCCAAGGGGAAATTCACACAGGCCAGTAACAAACTGCCTTTATTAACTCCCCTCTAAATTGTACACACCAATGTTCCAATAGTACACGTTTATCTACTTTGAACAAAGTTGTCTACCTAAATTGGTCAGTCCTTTTGCTGATATTATCCATCCTTCCATTGTCCAACCCGTTATATCCTAACTACAGGGTCACGGGGATCCGGTGGAGCCAATCCCAGCCAACACAGGGCGCAAGGCAGGAAACAAACCCCAGGCACGGCACACACACATACATGCACACATTAGGGACAATTTAGAATCGCCAATGCACCTAACCTGCATGTCTTTGGACTATGGGAGGAAACCAGAGCACCTGGAGGAAACCCACACAGACACGGGGAGAACATGCAAACTCCACGCAGAGAGGACCCGGGAAGCGAACCCGGGTCTCCTAACTGCGAGGCATTGCTGATATTATTTTAAGCATATTTTAGAAATGTTATTCATTTTTGCATGTTGCCAGTAGTAAGTAATTGTGAAACACAATTATATGATATAATCTACTGGTAAACACAAGTACGAGTGATAAACACATTTTCTCTCCAGTTATCTGTTGGCTACTAGAACACTATTTTAGGTTACATTTTTTTAAACCTTCTTGTTCAATTTTTATTGCATTCATCTGCAAAAAATATATGTGTTGTACATACTGACACACAGATTTTGCTTGATATTCTAGAGACCAATAACTGTAGATGTCTGATAAGCTGTGTGTGGTTATTTAAATTTGAATTATTGTATTTCTGATTAAGTGATTAAGAAACAGTAATGAATACAACTAAAAATATTCTGGCAGTGTGTTATTTTAAAATCTGAAAATTTGTCCATCCATTGATCCATCCATCATCCAGCTTAAGGTAATGAGGACCTCCCAGAAGCGTCAGATGCACACCTCAAGCCTGAATGGGATACCAGTCCATCACAGGCCATTCACACACCCAAATTCTTTCATATGGGACCACAATATCTTCTTTAAGCTAAAGAAATGTTATGACGGAGGAGTTGAACTTTCCACGCATCAAGTTCAAACCTAGTTTAAAAAATATAGAAGAGAAAACTGAAATGATGCTCGTAACAAATTATTCTTTTCTGAACCAGATCTCTTCTTGTTAAATTATAAAGGCAAATTAAGAGGAATGGAGGTTCTTGATCTTTTGAGCAATATTGATCACAAAATGATTAGATGTGAAATTGATTCAACAACATACAATTGTACATTAAAAACTATAATTTGTAGAAGGCTGATTTTCTTTAGGGATGAGAAAACACTAGACAGGAAAATTAAAACCATGTAAATATAAGTAAAAGGTGCCACTTTAAAGGTAATCTGATATAGGCCCTAAACATATATATATTTCAAAATTAAATAAAATGAAAAGACTTAAGAAGTGGACAAAGTGCATGAATAAAGACATTGCTGAAGAAATAAAACCAAAATATCACAAAACCAAAAAAAGAGGAATACTGGAAACTGTGGCCAGTAAGAGATAAAAAACAACAAAACAGTTAAAGAAAAATTAAAAAACAACCGTAATTGAAGCAAAGACAAACAGCAAATATTTTTTTAGAACTACCCCAGAAAGAGAGCAGTTGATGAAAATGTAAGTAATCCATGAGTGAAGCAAAGGGAAAAATAATAAAAAATGAACAGCAATAGCAAATTAACTAAATAATTATCATAACCAAATCTTTATAAAAGAAGAAAATATATGAAATTCTTTAGGCAAAAGTAAAAACAGAGTTTACAGATTTTAAAATATCAAGAGCTTCAGGCCGTCAGTGTATTGAAGACTAATACGTGCATCCAATGGGATCTTATTGAAAGAAACTACATACATTATTTTGAAACCTTTTCTGGCATGGATGTGCCATTGCCCTTTTCTTGATGTGTGTTTTAATGTTCTGTTCTGTTTTTGCATATGATTTTGTTTATGAAACTACATTTAATTACCTCTTTTATTTATATTATTGTTTTTTATCAAGTGTTTTAGTTTTTGTCTATCATTTTGTGATCTTCTTTTCTTGGTGTTGTAAATGTCTTTTTTCCTTTCTTTGTTTAACCTGGGCACAGTATGCTATAGGTCTTCAGGGGGCTACTATTATTTTAAGGTCCCTGTAGGCCTCAGTCCAGTTGCTGAGAAGTTGGTTACTTCTGCTCTTTGTTTTGCTCATCTTTTCCACTTCCTCATTATTTTTGTGTAATTTCATTAGTATTTTGACCATATTTCATTATTACTTCATTTCGTGACTTTTGGCATTTTTTTTTGTAGCTTATCACTTTATAAATGTGCTTTGGTTATGTTTGGATTTTTGTTTTGGTTTCTTTAGCATTTAGCTTTGTATTTACTTATTAATTCTTGTTTTGAATATTTTGTTTTATTTTGAATTGTGTTGTGATTTTGACATTTTGAATTCTTGATTTTTTTTTTACTTTTCCTTAATTTAATAAAGTATATTATATAATAAAGTCTTGTTCAATGGAGCCAGGGGCTTTAGTAGTTTCCCTACCTCTCTTTTTGAAAAAGCAAGCCTCAAACCTTTTTTTCAAAGTATACAGGCTGTTTTTTAATTTATATTCTGCTTAATGACTGTGAGACTGTCAATGAGACTACTAATAATTATAAAATAGAATTACTTCTATTCTATCTAAATTTTCCCTTGGGATTAATAAAGTTTGTCTAATCTAATCGATTATATACGATTACTTAAAACTTAAATAATGTACTAATCAACACATAGCATAGGTTCATGAGAGTAAGATTATGCCACTTTTCTGCACAGGCAACTGGATTCCCTTGGGGATCTGCGGAAATTTGGAAAATTTTGTTTAATGTGAAAATGAGGCAAAGTGTTATACCTTGTACTAAAGAAAGCATCTTCCAAAGGATTTAGGGTTTATGTTACATATCAGCAAAGTAAACTGTGCTCAAGTTTATTCCTAGAGGATCATATTGGCTGCAGGATTTTGATTCAATCCAATTATTTATTTAGAAGTAAAATACTGTTGATAACAAAATATAATTTTATGGGTTGTTAGAGATTTCATTCTACCATCTAAGATTATTCTAATATTGTAGATCTTTCTTTTTTAAGGATATAACCTAAATGTACAGGTCAAGGTCTATGGTGGTAAACAATTGGGGACATATGAACAACCCCATTATCACATAACATGCTCCTGTCTCTCTAATACATCTAGTGCATCCAAATGGCACTCAAGTTTGCAGCCTCTGTTTCACTGTTCTGCACTCCTCCACCCACTAATGCCATGAAGTACTTTTCTCAAACAATGTCACTGTACTGTACACATTAGTGAAATTACTTAGAACAAAATGCACTCATGCACCCAGTGTCTTTAAATACACACAAGCAGATGGAATAATACCCCGGTAAGTGATATGCAGTGCAAAGCCTGCCATTTTGCCTGATTTACAGTTAAACAAAAAATCATTAACTTAAATAAAGTAAATACTGAAAACCACATTTGCAGTACATTGAGTTGGCTGTGTCGTTACCTGAACATGCCCTTAGATTGACACGGGAGGGGGATCAATCATTGTCAAAGGAGATGCATCCATTATCATAACTGAAAAACATCTATTGAACAGTGAACATCATCATAATTAATTATGAAAAGGTCAGAGGCATCTGGCACATTTAAGAAAAAAAGATAAAGGTATGTCATGATGTCATCATAAACATTTTTATAGTAGATTCTTGGATTAGTAACAGTAGCACTAAATGAGGATTAGAATAGTAGCTAGTTAACATTATCTAATGTTATACAGCATACCCTATTACATATAAAATTCCCTTAAAATGTTGTGAGTGGAACACAGAGAAAAGATAAGCATAGAAGTTACTAGATTTGCTTTGTCCATCTTGATTATATTGGTTTAGAAAAACAAATCTTCAGTTTTCACTTTAGTGTCTATGGGCATATAACTACAAGCCACATGTTTCTTTATTCACATGAATATTTGGCTTACATAATGATGTTTTGTAATAAACAGCCAGAAACAACTATGGTATCAAAATTTGAAAAAAAGACATTAACTTTTTATATTAATTTAGATGCAATTTGTATATTTTTTAAAGGTCATATCACTGACATTGAGATTGAAGAATCATCTGCTACTGCCTCTTCTTCAGTCCATGCTTCTCAGATGTATGCTTGCGTCCACCATTACAACTTAGATATTACTAGAAGCAGGCCCATAAAATGATAGTAAGTGTAAACCAGTATGTTGTATGTTCTTATAGCCAAACAGTGTACTACACATACAACTACAGAAATGGCACATCTATCACTATGCCTGTATCCTCAGGTGTGAATAATTACAGTACTGTGTTTGTGGTAGTGAATGACTTTCCTGTTGAATTACACTGTTAAAAAAACAAACTCCAGGCTTAAAGAAGAAACTGGTGGACCGCAAAGGGTACAGCAGGTCCATTTACTTCCTTAGTGTGCCTGGACTCATATTTAAATCATGGCTGAAGCTAGTTTGCCTAATTTGCCTACGTAAAATGGATTTTGTAACCAAGTGTAGGTGCAAGTGCATTTTGTAATGGGCTAGTATTTTATTCTGGATTGGTTCCTACCATATATCAGTCGTTACTGGGATATGCGCTGGTTTTACTGCAACTCACCACTAGAAAAGTGAAATTAAAATGGATACTTAGATACAAGTGACCTCATGTGAAAAACACATATCCATAAAATTGAAGCATGCATGAAAATCAGGTTAGCATATGATTATTAAAAGGCTGATAAAGAATTACCACTGTGTCACTACAAATGACAGACTATAAACTCCAGACTCCATGTCAGTACTGTGAATTTTTTTCCCCCCACATATACTGTACAGCTGAAACACAGAAAATGATCTCTCAGTTACATTGACATCAGTGTTTTTGGACAGAGAACAGCCTGGTCTGAAAGCTTTTGTCATTAGAGTAGTCATGACCTGCCCCAGTGCCCTTTTCTATTCATACAAAGGTGCTGAATAAGCACTGCCACAAAGTAGCTGCTTGAGTCAATACCTTAATGTGTCTTCACTGTTTGTTCTATTGGATTGATCACAAGGTTCCATTTACTGCGGGGAAATGTGTTAGGAATAATGGTATCATTTCCTCAGGAGAAAGTAGATGTCTAGATTATTTGTCCAGGCAAACTGGAAGACCAGATTGTTGGCCATTTGAAAAGTGCAATCAAAACATGAGAATGGTACCTTGGTTCTTCATGCTTACATTCTTGAAGCATGCACTTATTGATGCATGTCCAAATATAGTCTCCCGGTTATGTTAAAGGACAAGAGCAGTTAGTGCCTCTGTATCACAGCTCCAGGGATGCTCTTTTTATTAGCATTACTGAACATTTGGCCAAAGATGTTACCCAAGGTGGCTATGATTATAATTCAAAACAATTTTTACATCAGGAGCACAGGCCAGTTAAGTAACCTGATTAGGGTTACAAAGTATGTTAAAGGTGTTAACTAAACTGTCAGCCTTGTGGTTTAAGGTCCAGTATACAAGATGTTATGTCAAGAGGACAAAAAGGAAGAACCAGGAGATAAAAGGGACAAAATGTAAAATAGCACCAAAACGCGTAATTAAAGACCAAAGAAAGAAAGAGATCAGAGAAATGAAAAAGCATGACTGAACTTTAAAGTAATTTGTTTTTTTTTTTAATCTGCAAACTCAATTAGCCAACTTTAAATACTATAAGAAACGTCACTTCGTTTGTGACCTCCAACATAGCTGCTAGGAACCACAAGGCAACAGTAAATAAACTATGCAAAATACTGATTCCCATGTAAAATCAAAATGCTGTTGCAAGGAAACTTAACTAAATTTAAAAAAAATACTTTAAAATGATACTAAACCAAACTACACAGACATCAAAATTGTGTACAAGTAATTAAATCCTGACCAAAAACAATTCAATCACAACACAAGACCACATTCCCCATACTATCACTGCTTTTACATCCTCTGTGAGCCTTCTCTGGGTTGAATGGTAGTGCTAAAACTGGCACATTAAGCTAACCTACTCCATAAATTGGTTTCAAGAATTTCTAAGATATTCTTGGGAAATTCAAATTCAAGAGAAAGAAAAAAGGGACATATCTCTTCCAGCAGGTCCTGGGTCTTGTTGGGCCTAGTACACCTCCTTTCAGATCATCACTACATGCAGGAAAAGTTAGGACTACAGTCTGGTCTCATTCAGGTTTTGTTTTTTTTGGTTGCTTTTACTATTTTCCTTCCAGTCTCTTTTTTTGTTCTTTGCTTTCATTTTATTTGTACAGTATTTTTAATTTATCCTTAAATCACTTCGCCCCAACTTGTGTGTGTGTGTGTGTTTATAGAGGCTCCTTGGTTGTAAATTGCTCTCAAATACTGCAGTATTTGGAACCACAATCATTCAAAAGGAAAATATCATCAGCTTTCTTGGCCACTGCTAATTGCAGCTGCATTAATTTCCATACCTTGTTCGTTTGTTACTTTTCCAGTAAGGTCTGAGGTCTCTGATCTTGAAATTTTTAGATGCTTAGATTGAAGTTGGGATTCAAGGCCTTTTGTTTGGTACTTCATTCTTTGTTGATTTGTTTTCCTTTAGTTCCTTCCTTTCTTGGATCAATACAGGCGGGCCCCAGGTTATAAATGAGTTCCAATCTTGTGGACATTTGTAACCCAATTTTAAATGAAAGTATGAATTTGCGTTGAAAATACCCTTAAACTGAAATATCTGCAAAAAAAGCATAATGCTTCATAATGTATTTTCCATAAAAACATTTTAAACTTATTAATAAAATGCCAGTGAAGCAACATCACTGTATGATAATTAATAAAATAAATAATACTAAATTAATCGGAGGTATGTAGCTCATGGACTTATGCTTAAAATATTTTACACATTCTGATGACACAGTACCTCATAGTGGTGGAAAAGACCCAACGATGGCACAAAGAGCCACCACTAACTGGCAATAGATCCCTCAGTAGAGTAGTGTTATGTTCACTGAGGGATCACAAAGAGTACCAGTTCCACCCCCAACCAGTTATACTCTGAGATGGGCATGTGTACTTTTTTAAGCTTTGAATTACAAGCAATGCAGCTGCCTTTCTAGACGCTCACTATTCACATATTTCATGTGTGGCTGCATGTGTAGTCAATTACATTTGGAGACATATGCATGAAAGCACAAAATTATTGAAAACAGTGACAAAGTCTGTAGTATGCGGTAATATTCTGCACCATGACACCTGCTGCCTATTCATGTGTATAAAAAGTTTTTTGCTTCTTGTGTAGATAAACAACATGCAAGTGTCTGTATAAAAATTAATTGAAATTCACTTTTATGGGGGTTTATGTGCTCATTTGTGTCAGCAGAATTTACTTAACTCGAGACCGCTGTAACCTACAACATGCTTAATTTTTAGTTTTTGTATTTTACTATATTTTACAAGGGGGCTTCGCTTGCCCATCCCCGGGTTTGGTTAACCGGATATACAGTACAATTTAAAGAGATTGTTATTTTTATGGGAATTGTTACATTTGCATTATTTTCACTTTTACTTTAAAACTTTAGTAAAAACAATATTTGGAATTAACTTTTCTTCAAGATCGCATTGAATTTCGATTCCGTCTTTGGACTTACATCGTGACAACACAACGTATAACTGCCTGTGAGTGAATATTGTTTCTTTCTCTCTAATAAATAAAATGACTTTTTCGAATGTTTGTCCATGCTCTTTCTTCTTCACTTAGTCGTTGAAGTGTCATCTAGAACGTATAAAATTATTGTCCTGATAAAATTAAAGAGCTTAGAGCACAGGAACTGTATCTGACAAAAGCATTATGACCGTGGTCTTGTTTTAAAATAGTTATAAGTAGGTCATGACTTAAAAGAATCTCTTGCTAAAAGTCTCCATCTCACAGACTTCATACCACACCAATGTTATTGGAATCTTTTGTTGCTGGCAACATGAATTAGACGATCTACAAGTCTCCGACTTAAAGTTTAAATCCGAACAATATATTCAATCTCTTTTCGCTGTTCCATTATTGCACCGAGTAATAATTTCCATTTGCGCTAATGCGATCTTTCCTATCCTTTTTTAGAGAGTTTCAAATTTTCATACTTTCATTATCTCTAACCTGTTCTGCATGTGTACCATGCCAACATTTTTTAATTCTTTACGTTCTACTTTGTCATCTTCTTTTTGTCCTTTATTTCCAGCCCCAGGCGTGGTTAAATCTCTTGGCACAAAGACTCATCTCGCGGGATGTATAAGTGTCTCTCCGAGAAAATCACGTCTCGTCTCCAAGATTTTTTTTTATAACAGAGAGATATGTTTGAGATTAGTTTTACATTTTTTTCAATTCTTTTCTGGATTTTTAAATTCAATTTTTCTAAAGGTTATCTTTCACAAATGCTTATATTTCTATATTTAACAAATACACTTAAAATATGAAAAGATTAACTTGGTGACCAGGGGCCTCATGTATAACGCCGTGCGTAGAACTCGCACTATAACATGGCATAAGCACAAAAGCCGAAATGTGCTTACGCACAGAAAAATCCAGATGCAGGAATCTGTGCGCATCTAACTTCCACGGTTCTTCCGTTACATAAATCCCGATCAGCATGAAAACTAACACTCGTGCACGCGCATTATGTAACGCCCCAAATCCTCCCAGAATTATGCCTATTTGAATATGCAAATCAATATAAATCGCCCTTAAGCGCAGCCTTCTGTAAAAAGACAATGGGAAAAGCACGGGGAAAATATAAGAATTTCAGCGAATACCAAGTGGAGGCAAAAGAAAAACATACTATTTGTTCAAATAAACCGTGGTATAATCAACAAAATGAAGTTGATCGAGTGACATAGCGTGTTGGAGAAACTTGAAAGCTCACATTCACAAAATCGCACAGTGCCGGAAATAAAAAAGAAGTCACATATCAAAGTTGCCATGAAAAGAAGAGTTGTAAGCCCACTGTCTGAGTGTCATATGAAAGTTTATTAGGGTACAGAGAAAAAAGGCACACGGTGGGGAAAAAGCACGAAATGTCAACTTCAATCTCGACATTTCCACTTTAATCACGTAGTTTATTTTGTCATTTAGTAGAACATTATAAACTTCATCTTAAAATAGTTTAATTAACCAGTTTCTCAAATCACATCGTAATTAAAGTAGCACGTTAAATGCTTTGTTTTGTATTTGATCTTCTACTCGTATGTGCTCTGTGTGTGTGAATCACTACTTGCTTCTTAAACTGGCTCTCTTCCTCCAACTGGACACAGAGTCCATTACATTCGTGATATTACAGCTCTCTGAATAATTAAAATACTGAGATGTATACGTGATGTCATTTTCATGATGATAGGAGTTAAAGCACGTTATTAAACATGTGTTTCACTTCATGAAATAATTTATTGTCGAAATTTGTCGCTGCGTTTTAGCTGTGTTGTTATTTTCTCTTTCTGTGTTATATTCAATATATATTTGGCGTAGCCGTCACTGCTTTTCTTTCCCCAAGTAACCGATCGCCATACAATCAGCTCTGTAATTGACGTTAAGCAATCTGTAAGCTTAGTGCCGATTCTTCAAAAGGTTTAAAGAACATTGAAATATCTTCGTAGTACATGTTTAATTATTCTATCCTTCACGACACTCCCAGTGAAGAATATAGATTATTTAAATGAAGTTAAAGTTTTATGTGTATAATTTAACAAACATATTTTGCTGCATTTCACCTTAAAAATGATATCGTCATCATATGTAAATACGCGCTTTATAAAGTGGCTCAGGTTGTGAGATATTATAACTGTAGTGCAAGTTTACAGTGGGGTGATTGTACTTATAAGTACAAATCGTTCTACAAGGAGCACTTGATTGAGTGCATTTAAAGTTCTTGGGATTAAACTGTTTCTGAACCGCGAGGTCCGTACAGGAAAGGCTTTAAAACGTTTTGCAGTGGCTGAGACAGCGTGTCCTTGAAGCTGTATACCGATAATTCTCTTTCCGATCACCTGCTGCTGTGATTCACACTCAGATACAGTGATATAAATACTCCGAGTCGTGCAGTGAGAGTAATATGGAAAAAGATGATCCGCTGTGGCAACTCCTAACGGGAGGAGCTGAAAGAAGAAGTAACAATGCTAAAGCAGTTATGGTATTTGGAATACTATGGCTGTTCCCTGACCCATTATATTGTTACGAGTTAATTACAATCAGATGCATTACACTAATAAACAATATGCGGTTAGTTTCTGTGTATTTATAAAGCCGCGTCATGAAAATAATGAGTAATCACACAAGAACAGTACCATTGCTTTGACGCTGGGTGCCGCCAGTTTGCAAAACCGAGCGGAGAACTTGCGTACGACAAGGCATGAGGTACCGTGGAAAAGTGCGTGGCTTTATGTCAAGTGTAGGTTTTATACATCGTGATTTGAACGTGGAAAAGTTCTTACACAACATTTCTGTGCGTAAGCACCGTTTATACATGAGGCCCCAGGAGTTTTTTGATGGTTTCCCTCCCCATTTTTGGCAGATCTTGATAACATGAAATCACTTTAACTACTCACTCTGTCACAGGCAGTAAACCTAGAAGCCTTAAACAGCAATTTTATTTTGCCTAATTGTACTCATAATTTCATTCTTTCAATCACTACTCAATGCTTGAGATCACAAGAGAAGACATTGATGTGAAATAGCTTGAATATAAAAGGTTTTCCTGAAGACTTTGCACATGCTCTAACACAATGTGGGAGAGTTGGATCAGGTCAGGATCACCATGGTTCTTGAATTCCATCTCTTCCAATGCCCATTTCAAATGGACTAAACGGTAAGAATGAGAGCACAACTTTTGCATCTAAAACAAACAGACCAAATGGCATATTCACCTAAATCAAAAAGGATGCATTTTTAAAAAACTTGGTGACACTCCAGCCACCACTTTAGCTTGCAAAGTATTCAATCCCCTTGAATGTCACCATAATTTTCTGCATGATGAAAGATTTGCACACATACTTATCTATTCAGTATTTTTAGTGAACTCTTACGCTGTAACAACATATTTCCAAAGTCTAAATAAACCATTTTCTGTAGAAACTGTACTTAATTGCCAAAGAAAATCTCAAAAAGTTAGTGTTTGCATAAGTATTTAAACTTCTGTGATTTGAAAGATCCAGGTTTACATAAATGACAAATTAATCACAAATTCCATAAAGATGATGATCAAATGACTATAAATTAAACAATTAGGGAAAACTTGGGAGTCTGTCATATCCCTCTGGATATACAAATCACCCTTTGTAAGGGACATAGTCTCTGTTGGACAATCATCACAAAAATGAAGGAAAAGGAGCATTCAGCTGCTGTGAGAGAGTGAGTCACTGAAATGCACAAGGCAGGAAAAGGCTACAAAAAATATTGAAAAGCTTGAATGTCCTATTGAGCACTGTTGGACATGTCCTCAAAAAGTTGAAGGTTCATCACAGCATCAAGACTCTTATTAGAACAGGCCATCCATCAAAACAAAACATCACAGCAAGATGTTGACTGGTGAGAGAGGCTACTAAAAATCCAAGTGAAGGTCCAAGGGTCCACATTTTCAAGCGCTTTCTATGAAACAAGCCTCAACAGGCTTGAAGAAATAAAGAAGCTATTCCTTAAAGTCATCCACATAAAAACATGTATGGTAGTAGTTGTAACAAAACAAGAGAAAGACCTAGTTAAGCTGTGGGAGATTTTATGGCCAGATGAGACCAAAATATGTTTGGCAAGTCTTCATTTAGGAATGCCTATGCCTCAGGAAACACCATACCTGCGGTGAAATATGGTGGTAGCATCATGCTATGGGGACGTTTTACATGTGCTGGTACTGGGAATCTCATCAGACTAGGAGACATTTTTATAGACACAAATACTGCACAAAATTGCAGGAAAACTTTTTTCAGTCTGCTATGAACTTAAGGCTCGGCCAAAGATTCATCTTTCAAGTTGACAATGACTCCAAACCTAAGGCCAAAGAAACACTGGAAAGGCTCAAACAGGAGAATGTTATTGAATGGCCACGTCAAAGCCCTGACCTTAACCCTATGGTGAATCTGTGGCAGTATTTGAAAACTACTGTCCAAAGGCACCAAGACACCATCCCTCCTCCCTAGAAGATACGTTCTGCCAAGAAAATGGGTGGGGCCGTGGGGGAATCTCTCCTGAAACATAAGCTGGCACATAACCCAAAACAATTAAGGTGGCTACTGGAGCAAAAGGGTTTTTTGACAAAGTATTAATATGTAGGGCTAAAATACACACACACACACACTAACTTGAGTTTCTTCTTCAATCAAACATCCAGATTGGAGTTGAGTAGATTACAGAAGGGGACCAATGATTTTCCAATATCCAACAGACCTACACTAGACTGTTCTAAATCCACCAGAACCAATACTGTGATTTACAGATAATTCTCTGCTCTTCATAGCAGGGCCTTGAACCAGACATCCCATCATCTGACCCCAGAAGTCTTACCTTTAGAGACTGGCATGATTCTATAGACAAAGATTCTGTTTCTCCATTATATGCATCTCTTAGGTTAGTATGTACTTTTTGGTATGGCTTTCACCATTCTCTTTACTGTACTACGGCCATTCATAATGAGTTATGACACTTTAACCATATATGTTTACCCCAATGCAAAACCCATATTTACTTTGTCTCCCAACCACACAGAGCTCTTTCTATGGAAGCAGCAGCAAACTGCTACTTCAAGCATCTCCTAAAACTATGAAATGCATGCAAGCAGAACTGTGGAAAGGTGCACACAACTGCTGGACACCAAAAATCTACAAAATATATTAACAGAGCATTAGGATACATGCAGGGAGAGAGAACCATTTCCAGAAAAAAAAAGTAATCAAAAAGGTACATACCCCTTCTGGAAAAACCACATTGCCCCCTTGAATGCTCAAGCTAAACAGGTGCCTTACATGGAAGCATTTAACCAGTTATGTTAAAAATGATTTTCATGACTTCTGCATTGTTTCCTCTCACTTTGGTATGTATTAACATGCCAGCAAAAGACAATTTCACAGAATACTTGAAACCATGGCCTCAACATGAAGCAAATGTGCCATTAGAATAAACCGATTCAACTGAAATGTTGAGAGCTCACACCATAGGTTCTACAGGGCTATCATAATCATAAGTTTTTTCAACATCACAATCATTAATACAAAGATTGCATCATTGTCATCTTTCCATATACATGTCATTATTCATAGTTGGTTGAGAACTTCCTAGAAAACAAGACAACCCGAGTGTCTTTCAACAGGGACCACAAAAGTATGATACACACTGCTTTTCTGTTTCAGACATGTGGAACATGTGCTTAAAGAATCTTCAGACGAGCTTAAATGGAATGCCCCATTACAGACATCTGTTTGTACAACTAGGATTAACAGAGATTGAGCCACATTCCGGCTGATTGAGTCTTCTCTCATTTGGCTATGTATCATAGTTCGCTTGCAGTACCAATTTTTATTAAAATCCAAGAGACACACTGGGCCGAGGGAAGGGGCCTCTCTCACTCACCAGCTTCGGGGTGTGTTCCTTAACTCCACTTAGCTTGCGAACGGGAGAACAATTGAATTCAACTTTGATATTTAAAATGTGTTACTTGGGCATTGATGAATTTGTGTCTAGATAGTCTCTTAATGGTATGTCACATTGAAAACACAAACACATTGCAATTCAGATTGTGGATCGTGATAGGATTTTTTGGAAAGATCACCCCATCCCTAATTTGACTAATCAAGTTTTCAAATTTTAATGCTTTGGGAGCGGTGTGTTGGAGACCCCTGGTTTATACTATTCAAAACAGGTAAAAACCACAGAATTACCTGGACCCAAATCTTTGAAGGAGAGTCAAAATTCACACTACAGTTGTACAATTTTAATAACCTTTCAGAAAAGACAAATACATCATTTTTCAACAATCTCCCTGCTTCAATACACTTTTTTTTTATGGTTTTGGGGTACAAAAGTTTGACAGATGGGGTAAAAAAAAAAAAAAAAAGTTTAAGGCTGAGCTGCAAGCAACAAAAGCGCTGTCTTCACCTCTTCAGACATTAATCTCTGTCCCCATATGGCTTCTTTTGAAACCCAAGTCTGTTGTGGATTACTGCATAGAGGGCCATAGCAGATTTGCCACCTCTACGGGCCCTTGTCCTCATCTAGAATCATTTCATGTGCACACTCAATGTCATCAGTTGTGGATGGGCACCCAGGTCCTTCACGGATGACTGACACTTGTGACCTTTCTTGAACGTCCTCAATCCATTCATACACACTTCACAACAAACTTTCTCCATACTGTGCACCCTCACAAAACAAACTAATCACTGCATACTGATCTTTCTCGCAAATCATAAGTGGGGCAGCAAGTGTTTCTCGCACTGCAGTTACAAATGATCCGGCGTAACACGTTCACACCTGCACAGCAGTGACTGGGGAGACCGACCTCGTATGGAAAGTACTGATGAAAACAGTGCTGCCAACAGAGGTTTTAATATAACTGAAGTGCAGATAATTTGACTCTCTCTCATATACCCCATGTGACCTGTGGAAAGGGGAGGAGGAAGAAAAAAAAACCATCAGTATGCAAAAAAGGTTGCACTGGTGGAAAACATGCAAATCATGCAGTCCATTTAACCAGTACTATATTTTGAACATAAGCTACCGATTTCTCATTTCTTTGTAGTCAAGCTTCAAATCTGCAGTTAAATCCTATTATCTCAGATTGAGAAAACAGTATCAATCAATACAGACAAGTTGTAGCCTCTTTCAAGGTAAGAACTCAAATGCTGAAGGATGCAGAGTTCGTGTCTCCAAAAAAAAGGCACTGATCTTGGGTCATTGCGTAAAGAGTCCCCGGAAAAGGAAACAGAGACTCTCTTTGAAAATAACCCCAAGTAATATGTGCATGACGCGATTTACAGTGTTCAAACTCCACAGCTGAGCAATTAGAGTCAAATTTATTTCTTTCCATTGAAACTGTACAAGGAACCACTAGAAGGATTAAGTGAAAGGCTTTGCAAAAAAAACACCACACTGGCAACTTGATGCCTGGGGATGTTTAAATTAGGAAAAAAGTCAAAATGGTTTCAACAAAAAAAGAAAACCCCACATATCACTTACCAGACAGCCTTATGTGCTTAACATGGCTTCAACCCAATTAGTTCTCTCACTTACTGTATTTCCAAACACACTAGGGAAGAAAAAATAAAATAAAATTACAAGGTAGGCAGAAGTAAGGTCTTATGCAAATCTAAAGCCAAGTATGTGCTGCACTTTCCAGCCGACCAACTAGTATAAAAACTAGGGCTTCTTTGGAAAAAGAAAATGCAATCTACTTTTTGGTCATGTCCACAGCTGGCTAGAAACCACACATCCCAGCAGCCTTGGTAATGACCCTAGAACAAAAAAACACCCCCACACACAACCCTTTACAAAAGTTAATCTAGCAAAGGAAAAAAAAAAAAAAATTTTCCATACCTAAAATGGCTCACTTGAAGTTAACCAAAAGTAGCACTTGTATGTGCAGACTGTGCCAGAGGTGCCTAATCAAAAGATATAAAAGTTATAATCAAATCCCCTACGTTTGTCGACCTGAGCCTTTTACTTGCAGACTTTCATTTTAGAACACAATCAAGATGTAGATCTCCTTACATTTCTTGCTATAAAACACTGTCTCAGTAAAAATACCAGGTATCACACACACTGCAGTGAGGAAACCAACGATGCCAAATACAGAATTGCTCTAGCACTGCTTAATGAACAACCCAGCCAGAGAAAATGACTGGGTGCAGATACCATGCAGTGCTGTTACATATACAGAGGACTTTTTTAAATATATATTTGTTATATATCAAGCAGCACCTAACCTGATGCTACTTTCTTCCCATAACCAGACACTCACATTTGGTTGTCAGGCATCCATCTACATGGTGCAGGTCACACCCTGTAATAGAAATGAGGTATAATTAAGGGTCCCTTCAAACAGATATCCTTGAAAAGTGTTTGATATGACACTAGCGCTCAGAACCAAGATAGTGTTCATGATTGGTCACACAGCAGTTGAACTAGAGAGTTCATCACAGCTATATAAATCTAAATGAATGGATCTCAAAGTGAAGGACTGATCCCAAATATACTGCAAGCATTCAGCATGTCAATTTTGAAGAAAAAAAATTACACACTTAACTGTCATTCATACCTGTTTAAGGGCAGCTCTTTTCCCATGAGACCAACCACACTACTAGGGAAAAAAAACCACCATAAGCTTACAAAAACAATCCCATCTTTGCAAGGTCAGTTCACTTCTAAAACCAGTATTTGATAAGCTGCAAGCAAATTAGAGTATTCTGTAGTTTTATCCCAAAATATCCAACTGCTATGGATTAGTGGGTAAAGCTGAACTACAGGTTTTCTTTGCGAGGTTTTTCCAACGATGTGGTCCTACTGAAAAAGACCTATCGGGATAGACCTCAAACATGTTTCCTTAAAAATATGCAGACTAACATTTGACATGTGATGGATAGTACAGGGTGGAAATGTCCCTTTAATTCTCAATACCAAAACAAAACCCCCTCAATTTTACGCTGGGGTTAGTAATGACCTGTACAGATGATATTTCCACTTCATCATCATCATACACCAATCATCTTGAACATGGCTCATTCGGCCTACCATAAAATGCATCTCAGGAACACAAACATCTTTAAGCAACTGCTTAAGCATTCGTCCCGTAAGGCCTTTCCCTCCCCCATCCCTTTTAAAAAGCTAAACACATTGCATGACTGAAACTTTGAACTCAAAAGTTTAACATTACATTTTAATGTTAAAGTACTCTTACTGAAAGGCTCAACCCAATTTTGTGAACCTTGCAGCAAGCTGCAACTCAAGCAGCCTCTTGCACAAGCTCAAAAATTACTCTGAATGGGTTACAATTCACCATCACCACACCCAAATTCCAGTCAGACAAAGCAGTTAAAAGGTTTCCCGTTAATCTAATGCAATTTTGATAGGTGGGAGAAACCAAAGGACATGGAAAAAGAACCCTCTTAGTTTGGAACTTGTAAGTTTCATCTGTGTCTAAGAGTAACTGGAACCCAAACCTCCTGAAGTGAAGGGATAGTGCATCATACCCACTCAGGTTAAAAGTAAAGTTAATTTAAATCAACACATGGTGATGGCAGGGAAAGAACTCCCCATAACTCTTGGCACTACAGGTTGCCCCATACAAATAACTTCCCTAACTGATGGGGTGACACACACATTCAGTGGTTAGAGAGGTTCATTTAACTAGCTTCTAGAAAACTCTAGGGTTAAGGGGTAGTCTCTTGTAGCAACACTCACCAAGTTAAAGGACATGCTAGCAGAACCTGTACTGCTGTGCAACGTTAAGGGTCAGATCTTTAAAGTAGCCCATAGAAAATACTTATACCAGCGGGGACCCACTTAATACATGGAAGATAAGGATACCTCCAATGTCATCCGTTAGTCTTAGAAAGCCATCAACCTGGCAGGCAACTACACTAGCATATAGCAATGCTTGGATTACTGGGGTTCTTTCCAGTTAACTAGGTACTTTCATTTAGACCACTAGCATCTCTAGCTACCCAGGACAAAACCCCAAATTCTGCACCAAATTGTATGGGATCTTATGTATGCTTACCATGCTTGGTACCCTCTGGAGACTCCAACTGTAGTCAGGGCTTATTCTGTTGTAAAAGGAGGAGGAAAGTAGTTTCAAGAGTATTAGAAATATTTTAAAAAGCAATTAGACCTAAGGCAACCATTCAGCCAGCAAAGCTCTGCTTACTCCAACTTAAGGATGTTAGATAAGAACTACTGCTAGCTGTTCAGAAATAAAAACCAAATCTCATTCACTGTCTTTCAGAGCAGTTGAACATTTATTCATTCATCACAACAGCTGTAAAAAAAAGCACTGCACACCTTGTATCAGTTAGGGGCCATGCAGGAATATTCCATATATGCCTTTGGTAAATTAAAACAAAAAAACACTTTAGTGCCAGCGTACACACAATACTTACCACTTTTCGTGATCCAATTTTAACAGTGATTCATTTCTTCCTACAAGAAAAAAAAAACAATTAGATTCTGTACAAGTCAGGGATAAAGACGGATTTCAAATTAATATTGGGTTTTGGGTTTGTTGAAAATAAAGGGGGCGACCTCAGATATTTATCTGGTACTGCCAGTAGTTGTGTCGCCACATATACTGAAAGGTGACGTAGAAATGCTTCAACACATCCATTAGTAAAAAAGGAAGACCTCCAGGTACAAGTCAGAATTATGAACAGAAGCCTGAAATTTCAGACAAGCATTGATATTAAAATACAGTTCTATCCACAGTATACTACAGTCACGATTATAAAAGAGTAGTTTGTACATACCGGCAATAAATAAAGTTAAACGTTAAATGTAAGCAGCTGTAATTCTGCAACATAAAACCGTATTACTGAACTCAATTACTGTTCTAATTCGGAGACCATGGAAGGAATGCAGATGCATAGGTAGGAAACCTGAGACAGCAGTCTCAAAAAGCTGTCCCGATATTCTAAATCCACACTTCCGCACCAATAAAGCAGAAAATAAAATTGAATATGCATTAAAATATTAATTGCACCCCTAATACATTTTATTTGTACAGCACCTTTCACATGCTCCCTAGAATCTTAAATTCTATTCACACTTGTAGGCTCAAACTTTACCACAATAGGAGATAATAGAGAAGGTACCATTTTAGAAAATTCCGATAAAAAATTACATTACTTTTTAAAAATGCACACACGCTGTACGTTAAGTATATGGCAAAATAACCTACAAAGCTAGAAACAAGATGTTCCACCTCGAAAGTATCACTACTGCTGATAGCACAGTAGCGAGTTGCATGAGGGATTTTGCTGTATGCGCCACACGTGTCATAGCCTACTGTGTCAAGACATGGACATGTGTGTTGACGCTCAGAAAGCCAGGCAGGAATGCTACTTACCTTGTCTATAATTCTGTGTCAGATGTTCTGCTTGTGGCAAAATAAAGTACCACCACACACAGCACCTATGGAGATGGAAAAATTACTACAAGAAGCCACTGGTAGGAAAGGTATTCAAAACATCAGATTCAATTTTCCAACGTTTACATCATTTAAGCACCCATATACTGTATTTAAAAACTGAAGTGCAAAAATCTGCACCAGAAAACACCAAAAGTAACAGGTTCAGTTAAAAAACACAACAAACTGTTTCAGGTCTCATTGTCACCATTAGGTATTTGCTCCTAAGTGATGAAAGCAAAACCAGGAATTGTTCTTGCCATGAGTGCAAAATAGGGGACATCTATTATAAAGACTGCCCCCTGCATATATGAAAGGAAACCATGGCTTAATGTTGCATCAATAATTAAATGAAAGTCTGCATTTGTAAAGTAATGCTCCAAAACAAAAAATAACACACACAAAACACTTACCTAGTGCTGAGTGATAAGAAATTGCAAATTGAAAAGGAGGGGGGTATGGGGAAGAGAGAATAAGAGTACAAAGAGATGTACCTTCCAATAAGAAGAAATTATAGGTTTACTGCACACAGATGTGTGGATGCCAAGCATATGCCTTACTTTCAAGAAATATGGAAAACAATGCTTCCCATTATTACCTTTTTTCAATGAAGCTAAACCCACCAAGTCAGCCAGAAATTACATTTCTCCAAATGTAGTTGAAGCACTGAAATGCAATACACACTTAATGGATAAAACCCCTCCCCATTTTTCACTTGCCGACAAGGATAAAGCTTTCATTAACCAAGACGCTTTCTTGCCAACTTAAAGCCAACAGTTCAGAGAATACAATACACAAAAGATATCTTGTCACAACCACCTAAATTCAAAATTTGGCCATTTATAGGTTCGAGAACGCTAAACAAACTAGACTGGAATGGGGGCGCACAAAGGCAAGAATGTGCATGCAAATATTTACACGTTTAGAAGTCAAAACGAACAAGATTTTTATAACGTTACTCCCCTGCCGCCACCGTTATGTCCAAGGATGGTTAAAAAAAAAAAAAACTCGATGGGAACGGTGACGTGTTGGGGCGTGACTACTGCGCATGCGCAGAACAGCCCAGGAGCACTTTTGAATACAGTACATGGTTTATTAGAATACCGGAAGCGGTCAAACCACACTATGAAAAAGTACTACAAAGGCCGGAGTGCCACAGCCACGTCTCTTTCCCGGATAACAATACCCCACAAATCACGCTCCTCCACGTGCCATCGGTCAGACGGAAGTTTCGAGGATCCCTGAACGGTCCACGAAGTCAGATTTTCAATAAGAAAACAATCCTATCCGAATTTGCAGAGTACAATTTACCTTGCACTCCAATCCTATAAAATGTATCCTGTTGAGCCATGTATTTAGATAGATAATTTACTAATCCTAATTCACATACTCCAGCAGCATACTGATAAAAAATATTAATGAGTAACTATTTAGAGCAACGCGACACATTTATCTCCTTCCTTTTTCAAGAAAAGTGGCATGCTGCTCTTAAACGCACTTTTCCACAAGGTTGGGAGCATTCACTGAGAGCGTGTTGCCGCACCCACTCGAGCGCAGAAAAAGCAACACAACTGCGATTTCACATTTCTTCCAGAAATACACGTGGACGCACTGTATCGGGAAGGTGAAATCTCTCAAGCGGACGCTCTGAACACGGAACAGCACGTGGACACAAGATAAGTCGATAATTCAATCTAACGAGCTATAGTTAAAAAGTACAAAACAATACAATACACTTTATACTGTAAATAAGTGAGGGATTCGCCACAGATCATCTGACGCCATCTTGAGATATCAGCGATAACTTAACTACACTGGTAGAACATGCGGTTAATGCATTTTTATGTGCATATTGCACCTCTTAATATACAAAAAGGCACCCCCTGAAATAATCATTTGTCATTGAGAGTGCACCGCCCATTAGTTAGAAACTGCATGGTCAATCCAACAATACAAAGTTGCATGCGGCGTCTTAAAAACAAAATTTGCAGTTATGACGGCTAAATTTTAAACATGGACTTTTAACACCTACAGTGAATGGACAACACATTAAACTGAACCCTTGCAAAAATGCAGACGTACGTCTTCAATACTTCAAGTATATATTACCTGAGGGAATGCATAATCTGATAACGCAAATCTTCGATCTTCTAAAATGAGGCAGTGGAACGTGAGCGAATGAGTTTTATACTGACCATGACACGGGGGAATGAAGGACAGTACAGCCAATCATAAGCGGTTTAAGCGGAAGTAACCGAACAGGAACGTTCCTGTAAGGAGGACGATCTTCCTGCACTACTCCGCCAATGATGAGTGACGTTTCTCACTCTTTGGTCGAGGTTTATATTTCCCGCTTTGTGAAAAGTAATAAGGGCATTCCGAAAATAAATGCATGTTATATACAGATTGTTATAATTTTCCTTCGTTTTAATCTCAGTTTATTTATTACATAGCTAATTTACAGTCACAACAATCGAAACAACTACAAACATAACATTGTTTAACCGCTTGATCTTAATTGGAATAGCTTGAGCCCGGAATCTGTCTTTGCGGCACTTGGTGTAAGGTAGGAAACAGGTTTGATCATGGCGCCAGTCATCTCCAGGTCGAGCAACGTACATCTCCACAAAGGGTGAAGGTAGAATCGCCAATGTAATTAACTAGCTTGTGTTCGTGGGCGGAAAACTGGACTACCCAGTGGAAAACTCACTCAGACACTGGGAGAATGACCGTGCATCACACAGACGATGACCGACATCAGTATTTGATCGAAAACCCTGGATCGATAAAGCAGCAGCGCTATCATATACAAGTATACGATATTATATACATAAAGCAGCCCGAAGTCCGAAATGATTAACAGATGATCACGCCCACAGGATACGCCCGTTTTACTCCGGGCTGCAGCTGTACGCTTCTCCTTTAATAGAACAGGAACCCATTGATTGTTCTGCAACGTTACAGACCCATGGTCCAGGAATAGAGAGTCCTAGTGCGGAACTTGTGTTTACGTTTTGTCCATATTGCACATTTATATAAATTAGATTTCCAAGTCTCTTACTAGTAATATGTCATATAAATGTTAATGTATACCTATATATTAAGTCCAACTAATGACAGAGGCGAGGAAAGCCATACTGCATACTACACAGATTCCATAAATATAGACCTCTCTGTTAAGGCATGATATGTTTACCAAATTTAGATAAGTCACTAATATCTGTGCATTGTTAATATTAGTTTTGCCTGTGTAACAATGATGAATAGTTGAGGAATTTAATAATTAAACTAATAAGATTGTGTTGTTGTTATTGAGCTATGTAAAATGCTATTATGATATATTTCAAAGTAAGACTACATACATAGCTAATTAATTTGCTTCTTATTCACAAGAAAAATGGACAAATAATAAACCTTTATTTAGATGTTTTAATAAATATCAATACAAAAAAGCTATCATATACAGGTGAAATAAATATAAATTCTCTTCAATCAGCTTCTAAGATATTGAGATTTAAACCAGAGAACTCTTTATGCTAGTTTTTCTCTGGGTACCTGTTGTTTCACATCACAATGACAAGCATTAGGAGTCTAAATTGGTAATATATGGTAATGTATGTGAATAAGTGTACTTTGTGGTGAAATGGTGACTCCTCTAGGTATTTTTATCTTATGGGTCTGTGATAGAAGCTGGGTTACCCACAACTCTGAACTGTGTCAAATGGATTTGATAATGAGGGAATGGATGTGTGGATGTTATATATTCATTCCTTATCCAGTTAAAATAAAAAATTACTGAGAGTTCTTTTGAAATTTGTAAACATCCACATTAAAGTTTTACTCTACTAGCCACTATTGTATATTATACAAAATAAATCCACACAATTTAGAGTCAAAGGGACTTAATAACAAAGAAACAGTTGATTGTGCTGTAAGTCTAAAAGATTCCTGGTTTAACATACTGCTTTTATACTTTTCATGTGGGAATGTTTGCATACCATTTGTTTCATTGCTGTGAAAGACACACACACACACACACACACACACACACATATATATATATATATATATATATATATATATATATAAAACAGATTTCTGCAATATCTCCTACTATTTTTGAGGGGCATGTTTTAATTTTCTCTAGCCACAGCAAAACACTATATATTATGTGTGGGTGACAAATTATCATGTTTTGAAAACTTGGGTAGAGAAGCTTAATTTTTCTTTAATTCCCTTTCAAAAACTAGGAAGATGAGTACCCTGTGGTTCTCAAGAAAATAATTCTCCTTTGTCGTTAAAATGAATGTCATTTTAATTGTCAGTCACTTCTTAATTTTGCCATATTATTTTATGTCGTTCTTTGCCCTCTTTTACAGGTATGTAAATCACCTATAAATTCACATTGCCCATTCATTTTTAGATGGCCAGACACCAAAGGCAGGTCACTGAGTGGTTTAGTAATTGTTTAATTTAAAAAAAAAATTTTTTTAGGTGTTAAAAAGTGTTTCAATCCATTGCTTTTGAATGTATCAGCTAGTCTGAGTCATTAGTAGACACCTAAACTCATAGATCTCATTAATGCTATTCAGTGTTTTCCTTTTTTATTATAACTGACCTTTATCCCTTAGATTTAAACTCTCAGATAATTTTTCTTTATTCTGTTTTCAATTTGTATTGTCCAGAATGATGCAGATGGAATTGCAATCTTCATATTGTTTTCTTTTAAGAAGATGCTGCAGTGCAACTATGTGGTTTGTTTGTAGGAACACAACAAAGAACATCTGTTATTTTGTTATTGTTATTGAAGATTAAGTTTATTATTTTACTCCTTTACCCAGTCAACATGTTTCATCATTGTCATTTTGCATAGACATCAAAATGGTGTGAGCCACTAGGGAGTGTTGTGCCACCCTATCCCTCTGACACAGACAGGCAGGACACAGGTTCACTCAACATCTGTGTTTATTTACAGCCTGTGCACACATTACCAACACTGTAATACACAGTCCATTCCCTTCCTTGCTGCCAGTCCATCCACCTCCACTCTCCCTCAGGCTTTGTCCACTCTTTCCCCCCGACTCTAGCCATTGAATGGAGTGAGGCGGCTCCTCTTAATCAGGTCACGGGAGTGTTCCAGGTGGCTCATCAGTATTACCTGGAATCACTCTCTGGTGCGCAGGAGGTACTCTACAGGGCTCTGCAGCTCCCCCTGGCGGCCCCCACAGAACCCTACAGGGCTTCACCAAACTCCAGTTCCTGACATGCCCTGCGGGAATCCGTAGTGCCACAGCTGCCCAGGAGGGCTGCTCTCTAGTGTCCCTGGGGAGGTATTGCCACATCAGTGCCCTCTCCCCTGGTCCTTCCACTCTGCTGGCATCCTGGCCAGGTAGTGGCTGTGGCCGCCCATCACAATGGCTACAGTTAAGCAGATAGAATTAGAAAGCAAAACAACTATAATCTACTGTATGCAGAATGTTGTGCCAGTCCATTACAAGACAGATTCACACAAAGATTTAAAATTTAAGTAAATAATTGATAATTGATAACCAATGTGTATTTATTTGTCTAATCTGTCAAACTCATAAGGAATGTGCATATAAATAGCTTGGAGCTGCTGGTTTGAATTAGGATGGGTAAGAAATGCTGCAAAGGTTTAGTTCTCATTTGTTGTCTATTTTATTTGAAAAGGATTTAGCAGATTAGAAAATAGATACATGGGTGAATGAGTAAGAAAGAATGAAGTATGTTATGAAATATTCATAGATTGGACCTAAAATGTGAATTCTCAATTTAATATTTAGTGCCTATTAATGTTATATGACTTTTTAACTGTTTGTTGACTATGTTGTTCCTTTTTTCTAAACCATTCAGGATTGCATTTTGCTATCAGAATGCTTCAGAGTTACTTCTTATTTATGTCTGATACAGTTTAGTATGGTTGGAATAGTGATATCAAAAAAATAAACATCTTTGTATAAATGGAACAATTCCATTATAGAAATCTTTTGGGAACAACAACACAAGCTGTTCATGTCCATGCTGGCTTTTCTGTGGGTGCTCCCAAGCCATTCTGTATTCCAGAGACATGCCACTTGGGTTGACAGGAAACATTAAATTACCCTCTGAGAGATTAAGTATGGACATTTGAGTGAGTGTACTCTGTGATCACCCCTTCCCAGGTTTGCTGTTGTCTTGTACCCAAAGCTGCTGTTGTAGACTCTGGGTCCTTAAGGTTCTGTATTGGATTAAATATGTTCATCTGTCAAGGAGTCACTGTAGTACAGGGGACAATAACAGAGCATAGGGAATGTAACAAGGCTGAAACTAACATTAGTGACTAAATGGTAGTCAGTAGGGCAGAAGTAAACCATATCTGTGTAAAGGTAACACTGTAAGGAAATGCTTAGAGTGCAATGCATCGTCTTCTGGCAGAGTAAGACATGTAGAAGGGAAGCTGGTATATTTTAAAAATGTAGAAATTAAGTGAGCCAGTTAAGGGGCACAGCACTTTTAGGAGCTACTTGAGGGTAGGAGGAAACTCTGCCTCTGCAGAAGTCACCCTGAAAACAGCATGTCTAGAGGGTCCTAGACTAAAGGAGAGACCATATGGGACTGGTACTCAAAAGGTGTAATCATAGAAATCCCATGAGAGACAAGTGGGATTTTACTGTTATTGCGTTATATTTATTAAAATTCTAAGACTGTTTAAGATTCTGAGTGAATAGCTGTATACAATAATAAATTGAGCGGAATTTAATTGGGACCCTGCTGCCCAAGACAAAGAGGGGATAATTTGAAATTTAAAAGTACTCCTTTAATATAAGTGAGTTTGTGTTTTGGAGGGTGCCCCTTGCCCCAGAAGTGAATCTCAAGAAGATTTAAAGGTTGTTCCTTGATGATTTTGTTAACCCAGTGGTAGAGATTTTGGAGATGTTACAAAAGAGCAGTCAGATATATCTTAAGTTGGGACACTAAAGGTCAACAGATCATTCATTAAGTTTTAGGGACAACCAATGAATTCAAAATTACCAAAAAACAATGTTGTAATCAAAAGATTCTGAACCAAAAAGTTTAGTATGTTTTCCCACTAAGTCATTCTTTTATTTTGCAACAAGTTTTGGATACATCTTATTGTAAAAAGCTATTTTATATACGGTAACATGGATGCCATCATATCTTAGGACATGTTGTACATACATCATATGCCTAACAACCACACAGCACCATAGCAACCAGGTATGCAAAATGGTGGAACCCATAAAATCCAGAAACAAAAATGGTGGCACCCATGACAAACAAATACACAAAATGGACATAAAATGATAGTAATTCAGGAATGGTAAAAATAAGCATTAAGAGTACATATAAATAAGAAAGAACCAGAGTATTATTTTCATAAACCTGATAGCCACATACTGAGCTGACACCAGAGGAGTGAAATATCTGAGGACAGAAGAGGATTTGAAGGGAATAATTTAGCAAAGTGTTTGAAGGTGCAAGACTGCAAAGCTATTTCACACACTGATTTTGGGAGTGATCTGTGGTTTGTCAAGCTCTTACTGGCCATGTATGCTTTCTTTAGTGTTTCATTGTATAATATTTGATTCCTACCTTTTTTCAGTCTTACCTGCATTGGATTAGAAGAATGGCATTTTTGATATCCTGGTGAACTACTTGGCATTTTGCTTCTGTATTACAGCGTTCACCAGGAGGAGCTGTCATGTTATCTTAATCGCTATATTATCTTATAGTATTATTCACTGATTACACATTGTAATATGAATTTAACCAGCTGTTGACCAATTTTGTAATTAAGCTACAAGGATTGACTTGATTTTTATCCTTCAATTCTTTGTAACGTTTCATGGCTGAGCTCAGGTCCTAAGTTGTGATGCTGAGATGGTTTGTCGTATGGTGGGTGCGTCAATGCGTTGTATGGTGGTTGCGTCAATGCGTTGTATCAGTGCTTGCTCCGAACCTTCAATGCTTTGTAAAGCACCATACAATACTGGGCCATGTAAAACTTGATATATAAACTTGGTATGCCTAATGGACTGCTTTAGCAATTTCCACAAAACAACCCAAGACAGGATTTATGGTATTTTTCAAGAAAGCAACTGGCTTCTTAAATTCCACCTAGTCTTAGAGAACTATGTGCTTCAATTAAGCAACCAGTACAGCATAAAGCTGATTCAGCTTTACTCTGACCACTGTGAAGTGTAGATATACTTGTCCCACTTTGTTCCATATCCATACCTGGCATTTCTAATCACAATCAACTCGCTAAGAAATGTCACACTTTAATGAGACCTTGTTTGAAGAGATGCATTCTCCATCTGAAGTGTGTTTGGATGCCATGTGAACAATACTACTGTTTAGCATCTGCATCAACACTGTCATTTGATGAGCTCTAGGCTGTGGTCTGTTCTAGCAAGAAGCTGACAAGAGGAAGTTGTGCATTTGCAGGGAGTGGAGCTGTAACTACTTGTCATCTAGACCTTTAGACTTAGCTATATAATGATATAACAAAAGAGTATGTAAGCCCATATATATGTATGGGAGACAGCAGAAGAAATGACTAAATTTAATCAGCTCAATCAACTAAAGTGAAAACTGGAGTTGGACTTCTTTCTATATTCACCTTAACCACCCTTGGCAGTGAAGTTATATGGTGAATTAGCAGAAGAAACACCTCAAAATAAGACCAGGAACAAACTACCCAGGTGAACTCTGTGGTAAAGGAAAATGCAAAGCACCTCTCAATCAATGAACAATATAAAATAATTAGGAAAGAATAATTTATGAGGAGTAAAGTGAATGGCTTCTACACAACTAGCATATAGTTATAAAAGGACTGAGAACAGTCCTTTTTCTTATGAACCATTCAGCACAGTAACAAGTTTATGTTGTCATCAAATACAGTAATGTGCAATATAGCCAGCCACTGTACAAAGAAAGCACAGACTTTAAGAACTGATAAAATCAGATACTTTGGATCCAGAAATATGTATGGATGATGGCCTGGTTGTGAGTTAGGCTGGGCTGACTTTGGTCCCAGCCCCTGAAGAAACAGAGACAACCTCAGTGCGTCCTGCTGTACTGGAAGCAGAAGATGAAGTCTCCTCTTCTGTAGCAAAAGGATTGCGGCCACAACACATCATAGTCAGCATGCAATTACGGAACTGTGGGAAAATGTATGGGTCAGAGGTCAGTCAGAGTATGATTCGTTTTAACTGTATGCTGATGCTCACTGCATAAACATTACATTTTAAAAGAAAGAAAACTGGAATCCTATATACTCCTGGTTTAGCAATGTCATGCCTGAGAAATGGAATTTTGCAGTCTTATTACTGTATATGGCAGAAGTCATTTAATATTTAATAGAAAAAATGTTCAGAACTCCAATTGGATTTGCTTGGTTTAACAGTTTTAGAAAAGTATACTATATTATGTAAAAAACATGGTATTTCTTTGCCCCCCATCTGAATTTATTGCTGCCAAACGTTTCCTGTCAATTTGCTCCTGACACTTCAGGAATCTCAGTTAATCTCAGCAGGAATGATTGCTTAATGCCAGGAAACCTTAACTCTATAGATGGGCAGTAAAAAGAAGCCTTATTGGTGGTAGTACCTGTTTATTCATGAACACGTAGATAATGGGGTTGTAGACTGTGGCTGTCTTCGAGAAGTAGGAGGGCATGGAGGCTAGAGTTGGATTGATGACTATATCCTTGTCAATTGCTACAACCATGGCAAAGGTGGCATATGGTAACCAGCAAATCAAGAACGCCAATACCATTGCAATGACCATGCGGGTGACCTCCCGTTCAGCCCGCTGGGTGGTCTCAGATTCCTTTTGCTGGGCAGCTACCTGCAACATAAAGAATTAAGACAAAATAAAAGCAGGAAATGATGTTTTTTGAGCATCTAAAAATTGGTTATTCAGCTCAATAATTGTTATTCCTCAAGTGAAAGTCTGAATATATTTATTTGCAATTTGCCTGTGTATGTGAATGTACAACTAGAGGGCCTTGATGGAAAAACAGGGACCTAAATGAATTTAAGGAGTGTGTGAGCAAGATGCTAAAGATCCTTATAAGGTTTTGTGGTGGCACATATGTGGACTGCTTTGGGGGACTTTCTGTGTTTTGTAGGGTCACTAGTTCTCTAATATTTACCCTAGCTATGAATCCCAATGGATGGGAAGCACCCACATTGTATACAGAGACATTGCAATTTTCTGTCATAAAGTGGGTGTAGGGGGCACAGATACTATTACTATTTCATCAAGCTGAGAAGCATCTGGCTCCTGAAATTGGAAATTGAAGTTGGTGAGTTGTGGCAGGCAAGATCATCAAGGAAATATAACATATAGCAAACCCTAACTAATTTCAATTAAGCAAGAACTAACAATGAGGCAGTGTCCGCTCACCTCTGGCTCTAGTACAGAAGAGCAGAGGCATGAAAATAACATGCAAATAGTATCACTGTCAGTTTATGAAATATTTAAGAAGATGTCTCCATGTGTGAATTCATCACTGTGTATATGGGCATTATGAATGTAAATATTGAAAGTGTACTACTAGTTCCACTCATTGGATGTTGACATGTTTTTAATTCAGTATATACAGTAATTACTGTTTATAGTAAGGTACGTAATGTTACACCGTATGGGGTTTGCACCTTTTTCTCAAGGTGTTCCAGCTTCCCTCTCATATTACCAAGACTTGCTTGAAAGGTTAACTTTGGCCTATGTGCATGTGAGTGGGCCTTGTGAAGGATAACATAAATCATATTGTCTTGCTTGGAGGTATGGTTCATTGAGATAGACAGCAACCATGAACTTGACTAGTTGGATTTTAAGATTGTAATGCTATGTTATGTATGAGTTACTGGCAACTATTACATTTTATCTTTCTACAGACCATTTTAAATGCTCTGTCCTCCTCAGTCACTTAACACCTATTGTGTCTCCCATGCAAATAAACTCATCTGTAAGAAATGACAAGTGTCTAGTACGAAATCTACTAGTGAAATACTTATTAATTTTTTTAACGTGAAACTAGTTTGCAATTAATATACCTTTATCAATAGATACACCTGTAAAGGCAGAGCATGAATATAGCTGCCCTACCAAAGTGACAAGGATTCTTAATGTGATTTTTTCAAATAAATGGCACCCTTTCTGAGGCTGGCCTATGCCTTGAATCTGATGTTGCTATAATAGGTCCCATCCCAGGACACTGACCTAGGTTAAGAAGATCTGGTATTGATTGATCGATTGATTGATTGATTGATTGATTGATTGATTGATTGATTGAATGAATTAATAGATTTCATTTGAACAAGTGTCATTAGCGGATCTTTCTTCCATAGCCCTAGATGAAGACCAATCTGTGAGTTTTGCTGCATATAATTTGTGAGAGACACTTTTCTGCCCTGTGCAAATCCTAGGTTTCTTGTCTTGTATCTTACCCTGTGCTCAGACATCTGCCACAAAAGAGGAATTTTGTATTCAAAGATGATGTGTGCACTTACAAGTCTCAGTGTAACCAGAAGGTTCCCATAGGAAAAAATGATCATGCTGAGTGGCATCACAAAGCAAGTAATGAAGAGCATCATGACATAGGAGTTGTTGTTTGTCCCTCCAGTGTACCAGTTAGGACCACAAGAAGTACGCAGGCCTGCAGGAGAAACATGCAGTTAGTTACTGGCAGGGCACCTGTGTTAGAGCTTTGGACCCTACCCTGTTCAATCCATTTTAAGCTTATACTGTAAGTTGGTTGTAGAAACAGCATGGTAACATGGAGGAGGTGCTTTCTCACAACACCAGGACAGTGGGCTCACACCCCAGCAAGATATCTGTGTTCTCCACAGGTCTTTCACATTTTCTCACACATGCCAAAGATTTCTATATTAGGGTAGCTGGTGACACTAAGTTGTCTCGGTGTATATGAGTAAGTGAGTGAATGTGGGTCCTCATAATTGTAAAATATAGAATGTTTTGATCTACAGTAAATAGGCAGCAGATAAAGGAGATCAGAGAGAGGATACAATATAAGTAATTGTAGTTTTACTGTTTTGTGCTGTTTATTTTGATTTCAGATATATGTACAAAGGGGGGCGGCACGGTGGCGCAGTGGTAGCGCTGCTGCCTCGCAGTTAGGAGACCCGAGTTCGCTTCCCGGGTCCTCCCTGCGTGGAGTTTGCATGTTCTCCCGTGTCTGCGTGGGTTTCCTCCGGGCGCTCCGGTTTCCTCCCACAATCCAAAGACATGCAGGTTAGGTGGATTGGCAATTCTAAATTGGCCCTAGTGTGTGCTTGGTGTGTGGGTGTGTTTGTGTGTGTCCTGCGGTGGGTTGGCACCCTGCCCAGGATTGGTTCCTGCCTTGTGCCCTGTGTTGGCTGGGATTGGCTCCAGCAGACCCCCGTGACCCTGTTTTCGGATTCAGCGGGTTAGACAATGGATGGATGGATGTACAAAGGGGAGTATGGTGAAGCTATACCACTACTTATCACATGCCTACAAGCCTTGTTAATCTGTCTGCAAAGTGGCATTATGCCGAGTTGATTGAGATACATGTTTTTGACATTTATTCTACTATTGTGCATGTGACTTTGGCAATTTTCTTTCTCCAAGTCAAAACAACCATGTCAGGTCATATCAAACATCAAGATGATCATGTTTTTCTGCATGAATAGACTTGTTAATAAAGAGCTTCCCCTTAAACAGACTGTTAATCAATGACATTACACTAAGCTGCTGAAGTGTCTGCAGGAACACATTGGGGAAGAAACATTCTCAAGCAGTGCCACACGCAAGTTGCATTTTGTACTCTGACAGCACACCTACACACATTGTCAGTCATTATCCAACCTGCTATATCCTAACTACAGGGTCACGGGGGCCTGCCGGAGCCAATCCCAGCCAACACAGGGCGCAAGACAGGAACAAATCCCCGGGCAGGGCACACACACACAACAAGCACACACTAGGGACAATTTAGGATCACCAATGCACCTAACCTGCATGTCTTTGGACTGTGGGAGGAAACTGGAGCACCAGGAGGAAATCCACGAAGACACAGAGAGAACATGCAAACTACATGCAGGGAAGACCCGAGAATCGATCCCAGGCCTCCTTACTTGCACACATTGTGTTGTCAGTCAAAGGATTTTTGACCAAAAATTATGTGATTGTTGCTTTGCACCCTCCCCCCCAATTTTGCAGATCTCCTACCATGATAGAAATACAGGAAAAATTGCAGGAAGCACTAGACACAGTAACGAAAGATGAGTATGGGAAATATTTCTAGGAAAGGAAGAAACACTACAAGTGTATTGCATCTCAAAGGGAGTATTTTGAAGGTGACTATAATAGGATTGCAGTAGTTGTATAATTTTTTTCCAACAATTCCTTATATTTTTGGGTCCCCCCTCATATATTTTGTGTAACAAAGAAAACTTGGATGACAGTAATAGCATGCTGACAATGTAAATACCAAAGGATTGATTATACACACATAATGCTTCCAGCTGTCACAAGATAGCAATGGAGAGCCACCAGTAACAAAAGTATGCTGCACAAAAAACACAAAATGACAGCAAAGGTTGGAGGAAATGGTCGATACAGTGGCAATATGATGATGGCACTAATGCAGGGGTGCCAACACTTTTTCGGCTTGCAAGGTACTTTTAAAATGACCAGCTCAAAATGATCTACCTATATGAAAAATGATATATATATATATAGTATCAGAGGTGGGTAGTAACGAGTTACATTTACTCCATTACATTTACTTGAGTAACTTTTAAAAAAAATTGTACTTCTAAGAATAGTTTTAGTTTTACTGCACCATACTTTTTACTTTTACTTGAGTACATTTGTGATGAAGAAACGCTACTCTTACTCCGCTACATTGGGCAACACTCGAATCGTTACTTTTTTTCCATTAGATAAAGTCTGACAGACAATTTTCAATCTGCTCTGTGTAGCGTATGCTGTCAAGTTGCGCACATGCCTTCCATTGCGTCTCCAGCCCTGACGCAAGGTTTTGGATGTTCCCCAAATCAAGGCGCTGCAACTTTGAGGAGGGATGTTGCATTTTTCGTTTGAAAGCATTAACTGAGCTAATCATATTGACCATGGTTTTCTCTTTTCCTTGCAGCTGGAAATTAAGCTCATTGAACATGTTTGTCAGATCGGGGAAAAAAATGTCAAGTCAAGCGGCCATTGATCGTTATTAAGTTGCTTGTATTCTGCATGTTTAAAGACAAGGGGAAACTCGTTTTTCTCCGGCCAGGGGTCTTGAAATCTCAGCAGGAATTTCTCCCTAGCCATGTGCCTCAACGAAGGCATCTTTTATCATCTCTCCATCTTGGAAGGACTTCTTATGCTTAATGATTGAGTGACTCACACAGAACGATGCTTCGGTGTGTCTGCATTTGCTTTTGAATTCAGCCAAGTGAAAAATGACCCCTGTCCGATTAACTGTGATTTTTGTTCTCTTTCTCAGATCGCTTTTCGGAAGGAAGTCAGTTTTGCAGTTTTTATGAACAGTTCGAAAGTGCCTTTCCACATTTTCCATCTTTGGAATAGCAATGATAGATTGACAGATCAGACAAACACACTTCGATTGTGACATTGTAAGAGAAAAAAATCCTCTTCCAATTCTACATCCAGCCCATAACCAACAATTGTTTTTTTAATCCCTTCTTTAGTCGATATAAATTGGAAGGCTAACTAGATCACTTAGATAGCTAGAGTTTTGCAGTAGCTCGCGCGTTTGATTGTGCGTGCGGGATGACCAGTGTGTTTGAAGAAAGAAGATCTCAGACTGGCAGCCCTGTATGTCAATCAAGTGGCAAATGCCATAGGGAGGATATATGATAGACTAATATTTAAAAAAAAAATTTTTTTGAATGAAACACAATCTACCTGCACTACCTTTCCGATCTACCGGTCGATCGTGATCAACGGGCACCCCTGCACTAATACAACAATACAATATTATAGCCAGGGTAAACAAAAATATAAATCCAAAATTCCCACAAATGTAAGTTCTGCATGGGGACAAACCTTACAATGATAACAATGTGCAAATCATATGTAAAAAGATGCCCACTAGACTTTTTCTCATCTGCAGCTTGTCCTGAGGTGAAAAATGTGGATGGCTCTATGCTAAACTACAGGATGAGAACTGATAAGGGAATTCTGGAATTTTCTGAGCAAGAATGAAGGGAGTAATAAAGAAGAAATCGAAGTGATTAAGAGTATAATGAATAGCTGTGAGGGATCATGGGCTGGAGTAGACAGGTGTGGTGCAAAGAGACAACAAAGAGGCTGGTAAGGAGAGAAACAGAAAAGGCAAGCAGTTGGTAAAGGGTACAACATATAAAAAATATAATATATAACTTGGACCGAGAGTTTGGTTCAAAGGCATTCTGCCAAAGCCTACTTATAAAATCGGCATCCAGTCAATATAACTAATTGTTCTACTTCAGCTTTAAGTTCCATCTTCAAGTATATGTTTAACTTTTTTTCTTATTTGTTATGAAGAATGTGTTGACTGTTTTTTTTAACCTTTACTAACTTTGTTTATATTTACAGAATATATTTGTTAGCTATAGTTTTTTTTTTTCAGTCTGTATTTTTTTACTTTTGTCATTGTACAACTCTTATTTTTATGATTACTGTTTATGTTCAGATCTCTGTTTTTATAAAGGTACACTTTTAGAAATGCTGGTTCTTTAATAGCACTTTATAGTTCTTTCCTGGGTTCCGCAGTTCCTCATAGAGCCATTGCTTGACAAAGCACCACTCCATTCTGGGAAGGGTTCTTAGAATATACAGTTGGTTCTTTGTGCTTTGAAAAATTTCCTAAAATGTAGAAGAAACCTGAAATCTTTAGTGTATGGCAGGCTAACTAGCAGGACACTCACATATTAAGAAAACCCAAACTTATCTTGTGTTACTGGACGTATGCAGAACAGATTCTTTTAGAATCATAATTGTTTGCTGTATGGGGCCTGTTATGGGTCTAAATAAATAAAGGTTCTTTCTAGAACCTTCATATGGATCTTTTAGGAACCAAAATTGGTCCCCCATGGCATCACTCTGAAGAACCACTCAGGCACCTTTATTTTTTAAGAGTGTATAACAAATATATAAACAGTTCCTTTTTCTTGTCAATAGACACAAAAAGCTTTCTTTGTGTTTATTTCCATATCTCTCTATTATATAAAAAAAATCTTGGGATGAGACAAGACTTTTCCAGAGAGATGATTTCACATCCCGCGAAATGAGACTTTGTACCAAGAGATGAACTGAAAACCTTCGGCAGAAATAAAAGACAAAGAGTAGATGACAAAGTAGAACGTGGTAAAGAGGTTCAAAAACGTTGGTGCAATACACATGCAGAGCAGGATAGAGATTATGAAAGTACTAAAACTCAAAAGTCTCAAAAAACTGATAGTAAAGATTGCATTAGCACTAACAATTGGAAATTATTACTTGTTGAAATAACGTAACAGCAAAAAGAGATCGAATATATAGACATAGGTGATATGACACTACAAGCTACTACAAGTTTAATTTCAAAGAAACCACAATTCGGTCAGGTTTATATTTTCACAGAGAAGCGATGCAACATTGAATTGAAAGAGTTAAACAATTGGATGTATTAGAAATTCTATAGCCAATAATGGATACAAATCCATACGTCCAAAAGTATCGCACTTTAGCCTAAATTTATCTGAAAAACACAGACAAAGAAGTTTTCTTGGATTTCTATATGAATCCAAAAGATCATGCTCGCATATATAATAAACCAACATGTGACAAATTCTCTACAATAATAGTTTTGAAAGACGAAGATATCAAAGACAGAGTTGATATTCATGTTTATCCAAAAGCACAGCATGATTCATTGCAAGCGGCAGATCCGGGAAAGGAGTAGTGTGTAGGGCCCGCACGGGGGTTGGCAAACGAAGTGAGCAGGAGGCAGAGCCCCCTAGTTTGTAATATAGTAATTTAATGTTATTCAGCTATGTTTTTTGAATATTTGTTTAGTCTATTCATTTTTCTTACTAATACTGTATAACTTTATATATTTCACAATTTTGTCTCCTTTCGACCCACTATTGTTGCCTGTCCTTTTTTCCCTTTGTTTTAAATGCATTACATATATGCAAACCCACTGTGAAAATTTATTGGAGTTGTATTTGATAGGATTATTTCTAATTTTCATGTATATGTAGGACACATTTTTATTTTTGTATATAATTCCTAATTCAATTTAAGGTGTTGCCTGCCCCTATGCTTGATCTGTATTGATACTTTGTGGGGTTCACTAAGTTTGTACGATCAATAGACGGTTCTAATTTATTGGATTCACTGGCAGATGATTTCTCACCTGACAAAGACAGAAAGGCCTTCTAAAGCATACCCACATCTCTAATAAGATGTTCCTGAGTTGCTGTAATATTTTTTCTCTATCTAGAAAATCGGTGGGTGAAATAACTGCATTGATCTGCATCACGAGTGGCCTCCACTTATAATGTGGTTCTCATAACAGCTCTCTTATGGTAATTCAGTCCACAAATAAGGAAGTAATAAGTAAGGTTAAGGTTATGGTTGGGAGAATACGTAAGTTTTTAAGTAAGTAAAATTTATTTATAAAGCACCTTCCTCAAGCAGGTGTCACAAAGTGCTATACCATAAAATAATAGAATATAAAAGATATAATAAATATAAAGGAGTTTGCATGTTCTCCCCGTGTCTGCGTGGGTTTCCTCTGGGCGCTCCGGTTTCCTCCCACAATCTAAAGACTTGCAGGTTAGGTGGATTGGCGATTCTAAATTGGCCCTAGTGTGTGCTTGGTGTGTTTGTGTGTGTCCTGCGGTGGGTTGGCACCCTGCCCAGGATTGGTTCCTGCCTTGTGCCCTGTGTTGGCTGGGATTGGCTCCAGCAGACCCCCGTGACCCTGTATTCGGATTCAGCGGGTTAGAAAATGGATGGATGGATGGATAATAAATATAAAATAAAGTAAAAATATAATAACAAAAAGGTAAGTATTAAGTTGGGCTTTAAACTGTTCAACTAATTGCACTGATCACAGAGAAGGAGGAAGACTGTTTCAAAGCCTGGGAGCAACAAATTGAAATGCTTGATCCCCACACATCTTCAGCCTTTAGCAAGGGACAGAAAGAAGGCTTCGTGGACTGGATCACAGGGCTCGACTTAGTGGTGTCTATTGCACTGTCTATTGCACCTTAGTCTACTATTTGCACTTTCTGGTTAGATGCTATCTCTTTGAGGGCTGAATATTTTTTCAGTTTTCTGAAAAGCACACAATGCACTGGTTTCACACATGAATCAACATAAAACGTCTGTTGCTACGTGCTGGGGCTGCTGTTGGCGCATATTTGGCATCTCTGGCGGCCGTGTCTGCGCAGGTGCGCCTCGATGGCCAGCAGGAATGCACAGTGGGCTGGCTGCCTGGCTGTCTTCGCACAGCAGGTAGGTGGTGGTGGTAGTCGCAGTGTGACGCAATATGGTTTGTACCTCATCATCATAAGTGGTGGTCCTACCAGGTGAAGGCTGCTGTAGGCGTATTAGCTGCACGAACGTGTTCAACACCACAATCAGCTGGAGACTGATCAGCCAATATTGGTACCTCAATTTCGTTTTTGATCTCCATCTCCAAATCACTTGCATCAAATTCCAAGTCCGACAAGTCAGAGTCCGGTTCAGCACTAATACGTAAAACATTTATGGAGTATTTTAATTTGCACATCTGCTTTAGTCTCTCAACAGATGTCAATGCTATTTTAGAGGTTGTTTGCTCTTCACTACTCATGTATGTGCAGGGAATCAAGGAAAAATCAGCAAAAGCTACTTAACTTTCCTTCTAGCAAAGAGAATCAAACTAAAACGTAAGGGCGGGTTTTGTTGCAGTTTACAGCCGATTGCTGTCCTCTACCCCTGAATTTTGACAAAAGTCAACATCAGCCCTGAAAGAGCTAAATTGCATTTCATTGTACCTGTACAATGACAGTAAAGTTAAATCTAATCTAATCTAATCCAATAGTGCAGGAGATCCACAATGTATTGAGGAACCTGAGCAGGCAGGGCTCTATAAGTGAGTAAGACAATTTTATATTGTATCCTGAATTTTTCTGGAATCCAATACAAAGAGAATAAATAGCAGAAATGTGAGTCCACGTAAAGGAGCATGTTAAAAGCCTGCGCAGCTGCATTTTTAATGGACTGAAGGCGAGTTAAACCAGATTTGCTTAGACAGATAAAAAGAGAATTACAAAAATCATTGCTGAGGTTGGTTGGGAGCATGCACTGATTCAGTGCATTGCTACACCCACCTTAAAAGTATGAATAAGCATTTCCATCTCAGCCATTGAAACAACAGTCCTTAACTTGGATAAGATTCTCAAATGAAAAATGCAGGAGTGACTAAGGGACCTCAAATGGACATCACAATTCAGGGAGTGATCAAAAACAACACTTAGGATGCGTAGAAAGAGACCTGAGAGAAGCGACAAAAGCTTTTGGCTAATTGCTGTGTATAGGTAAGGAGGGGCAAAAATGAGAAATTCTGTTTTCTGAGAGTTTAGCTTAAGTTGTTGGCTAAAATCCATTTATTACTCTCTGTCAGACAATCAACAAGAAAAGCAAACTTGTATAGTTGTTGGCTCATAAAAGAACAATAGAGCTGGATGTCATCGGCATAAAAATGTTAAGAAATATCCTTAAAAGAATTGATAATATGAGCTAACGGAAGTATAAATAACTAAAAAAGAATAGGCCAAAGGACAGAACCCTGAAGGACAGGATATGAAAGACACTAAAATGTCCCTGAACACCGTTTCATAAATGGTATTACATGTTGCCTGAAAGGTAGGCGTTCAGTGGAGTTCTGCTTCTTTCATCAGCCTGACTGCAGCAACTCTCATCCCACTCAGCAATACAAATAAGCTACACAGCAATAAAGACTTTCATTCCAAGACTAACATTCACAATACTTTTAAGTCTCAACCCAATATTTGTGTGTAGTAGTCAACTATATTTGGATTGGACATGAGACCATTACAGCTGTCTAACAAGATTGAAAACTGTGTAACTGGCCACTACATTTTATAAGGAGGAAGATAAGTAAGAATCTATTGGACAATCATACCCATGCTCATCCCCTTCTATATGTACCTTCAGGGACATAGCTGCTCCAACCAAAGAGAGGTGGTGCTGTCCATATTAGGGACCATACCCAGGTGAAGGTGCATCCAATTACAGCATGCTTCTGCTGGAAGCGAAAATCTCCCATTGGCTTGCAAATGACAATGTAGCGTTCAAAGGCTAAAATGGCCAGTGACCAGAGACCTACAATACCTGTGGAAATAGAAAGACAAAATATTTACTGGAGGCAGAGAGGTTATACAAATTAAGAAACTTTAATTTTAATGTGACCAGGAGCGTATGAGGCGCAGAAAACAGGATTTTGATGGACAGTAGTTTTGCAGGTCTATAGTGCTCCAGAACAGTACTAAATGAATTAATGTTGATGCTGACCATAGTCAGCTACACCCTGCTTCTCTCAGTTTTACTGTTATTCAGGTTTGACAGAGAAAAGAGGCTAAAAGTTGATTTTTTACCTCAGGAGCATATCACATATTGCCAGACACACTTGTCCCTACCTGTCAAGGAGACCATGAAGCCCTCAAACTCACAGACAGACTTCCCCAGTAAAAAGTAGCCATTGGCATTGTTGGAAAAACTGATGGTGCTGCCAAAGAAGGTGACCAGCAGGTCCGCCACTGCCAAGTTGACCAGGATGTAGTTAAGTGGCGAACGTAGTTTCTTGTATCGCACAGACACCACAATGACCAGGCCATTTACGAAGGTGGCAGCCACCACCACTGTGCCCATGAGGGCTGCAACCATCATATAGGTGCTGCGTGGTGCTTGGTAGGGCCACTGAGGACCATCAAAGGGGCCTGGAGTCCCATTTTCAGTTGGTGATGCATCTGCTATGCTTATGTTATTTTGAAGCTGCATGACCACAGAGACAAGAAAGCAAGCGGCTTCCACAAGATCCTGGAGCTAATATTGACTTTCTACAAAAGCCAAAGTTTTTATAGACATGTTGACACCTGTATGTGCTCAAACCCTCACTAAGCCAAACCAATTCCCTAAGCGTGTGCTTGCATTATAACGCATTAAGTAAAGCGGCTTAGAGCACCCTAGGGAGAACAGCCTTTAAAGAACTTGCTTTTTAGGGATTTAAGGTGATCTCCTCCCAGGTCTGTGATTCACTAGGTTTATCTTTTGTGCATGCCATGCTGGGACTTTTCCTGGTTGGGACACCTTAATGAAAGGGCAGTATGGAAGGAGGCATGGCCGGGACTGATCAGAACCAACATGCAAAAGGAAAAAAATGGTGGACAGTAGAGAGAAGCTGGAATATCAAGAGCAGTTCCTCACCCAGTACACAGGGGTCTATGGGAATTGTAGTCCTGCGGGACAACTCTGTCGGGGGCCTTGGGTGCTGCCAGAGGGTACCACAGGGAGAAGGACTCCCTGTTTCAGGAGGTTTCTGTCAGGCTATGGCCCAGTACTGGAAGTACTCCCTGGTGTAACATAAAAGTGAGCTGTCCAGCCTCATCCAGTGAGTCAGAGTCATGAGGCAAAAATGCAAAGCTCACCTGGAGGCGAAAGAAGAGGATTGTTTATTGATAGGTTGTGGATTGGTTGCAAAAGAGGTATTTTGTGAAAACAAAAAAACTTTATTTTACACCTGGAACTGTTTTGTGTGGCATGTCTTAGATTTAAGGGCTCAGTGGCACCCCCTGTCTTTTACACTTTCACACTGCCTCCTAATCGCAGAAAGACCTCAAAAATGAGACAAAATAATGCAAGTAGAGCAGGACTTGTGTCTACATTGCTACCTGTTACCAGAAACCTGTTCTATTTGGTCTAATTGGCATTTAGGGCAACAGAGTCTATACCAGCAAAATACTGGCTAGGCATATGTGTAGGGAATATACAGTACATAACAGGACATTCAGCTGACTCCGGACCACCTTACTGTGGTAGGTAGGAACAAACATGAAGCTCCTGAATAAAAGAAAAGCAGGCTTTCTAATAATGATGTCACCTATCAGCCCAGCTCAGATTTTATTAAGTTGACAGCAGTTGTTAACAGCAAACCTGTAAATGAAAATCCTTGCATATTTTCATTTTTATCCTGTCTTTACAAACCTCCAATAGAAAAAAAAACACCAAACTTATGAATTCTATCTCTTGGTTTAGTCAGATCTTTCTCCCTTTTATAGAAAAAAGCACATAACTTATGAATTTTGATCTTTCAGTTCAAGTGTTTAAGATGAAGAGGTTCTTTAGTTATTTAGTTTCTCATGTTTGTGCTGTGGTGTTCATTTGCCACCCTCCACACAGAGTCCTCTGAGTGTGTGTGTGAGTGTGTACATGTGTGAGATTCTGATTAGCACTTTCTTCCTTGATCTAGGATGAGAAACTCATAATAGCTAGAACTTACTGTATCCTTCACAGGGTTATAAACATTCAGTTACAGTGACATTGGTACCATAATACATTAGATGGCTTTGTCCTATTTATTAAATTACAATTAATAGTTCTTGGAATTAAAGTGGTTGTACTTATTGTTGAGGTAAGCAATGTTTTATTCCTTTCTGGTCAGCTTTCTCCAGATATGTGCAAGAATTTGTTCCTTTCTTTATTTCAGGACTTTATCTCCTTATATGCCTTTGATAGCACCCCCTAGTTGTGGGTGTTACTGCAGTCCCTCTTCCAGGTTTTTACACACACAATGTCCTCAATTGCTGTCAAAGTCAGGCCTGCTGGTAATGAGTCAACTTCCACTGTTAGTCAGGTGAATGCATGTTTTTTACATACAGTCACTCTCTTGTTCATTCTATTCCTCAGCAAGGCTGGGCTAATGGCAACCTCATCCAACTCCAATACAGACAAGTATTCCACCATTCCAGTACAGTACAGTTACCCTTTGGATTAATGGGATTGCTTCATCCTCAGCCACATTGAGACTGAGACGTTGTAGGTGGCAATAAGCATTGGCTTTTAAGCCAGGAACTGTGTTCGAGCCAATGGCAAAAGAATGGGTAATGACAGTCTGTCCTACAAGTAATACTTACCACTACATTCCATTTTATAAGACATCATTGAATATGACTCATGATAATAAAATGTAATAGATAAAAATGCGACATCTCTGCCATTGTTGTAGTCATTAAACAAAAATTAAGTCCATCTGAATGTTATGGCTCACATTTACTGCTGGGCTGGACTGACACCCCACCCAGCAATGTGCCCAAAAATGCTGTTAATGGTTATGCAACCCTGTAATAAATCACAAGGTTCGCTAAATCTCTTTTACAGAATACATACTTCTCTGTCTTCAAAGCCTCACCTTTTCCTAGTAATTTAGTATCCACACTATGGAGCTCCTTTCCGTTCTCAGGCCATGAGTCTATCTTATTGATCACCTTTAAATTGATGACAGCGTTTTAAACAAACTAACATGTTCATAATCTCTCACTTTCTGGAATTGCATCAATCACTCTGTAGATTTTCCTCTATTGTCTGTATGTACTTTTTTCTTAATTATGATATTATTTGAAAATGTGGCTACTATGAAACACATTCTATGCTATAATGATTTAGGGTATGAGATGGTTGTGCTAAGTATGGTCTTCTCAAAAGGACATGGCATTTGGATGACCAAGAGGTCAATGTACAGTATGAGCTCCTGACAACAGTCACAATTGAGGCTTTCTGTTTGTCTTGCTTCGCTAAGCTAAGCAAATATGCCCATCTAAGCCGTATGCTTGAAGGTGACTAGCGGCCAGGCTGATTATTCCGAGTCTGTCTGAAGTGGCTTGGCAGGGCTAAACTGAGCTAATCTGGTTAATGTAATGTGCCTAAGGCTCCTAACGCAGATTGACATACAGGCTTTAAACACATTTTCATATGTGTCGCTCAGTCTGCCCATGATGACTCAACACAATCAACCTGAAGGCTTTGCCTGCCATGTCCACATTTCACACTTGAGTAACTCATTTTTCTCACAGCATCTGGTCTTGTTGAGCAGAGATACTGTAGCACAAAACAAAGCTTAGGGTTGCCCCTTCGCTACAACAAGGTGATTGTCAAAATGCTTTTCTGTGCATCCAGGTACATTCAACAGGTAATATTTGGGCAGCTCAATCTCAAGTCAGAACAAGACCTGGAGAACTGATCAGATGTACAGAATTTTAACTTTGCAGTTACTGCGGGCAGGCAGCGTGACCGAGGAGCTAAGATAACCTTTCAATGTTGTACCTCACAATGCGACTGTAAGCACAACAATCTGCCTGAACTCTAACTTCACTATAATTACTGTAATATGCTCCTTATTGGACTACTTAAGAAAGATATCAATTGGTTGTAGTTAGTTCAGAATTCAACAGCAAAAATCTTAACCAGGAAAAAAGACAATTTGAACACATCTCACCTGTTTAAGTTGGTTATCCATGTCCTTCAGAATTGACTTTAAAATATTACTAATGGTATATAAAGCTTTAAATAATCCTATGTTTTCGAATGCCTGTCCCCTTACATCTCAACTCATAACCTTAGATTTTCTAAAAGTGGCCTGCTTGCTTCTCCAAGAGCTAAACATAAAAAAGTGGTGAGGCGTTTGCTGTAATGTACCAGAACTGTGGAACAGAGATACACCAATCTAATACCATGGATCATTTTTAAAAACTTCTAAAAATCCACTTTTTTAGTTTTACCTTTTTTGTAACTACTTTTTAATTATACTCTTAATTAACTAGGCATGCATAGAATCATCATACTCTTCAGTGAATTTGAAATTGTTATTAATCTTTACTTTGCTCTCTTTTATGGCTTTTCTGTGGTGGTGCTCTGTGTCTCCACTACCTCATCAAAGTCCTGTGCAGTTGCCTGTGATGTTTGAATGAAAGTGGCTATCCCAGCTCCCCACGACACTCACTGTGTTGAATCCTCTGGGATGAAACCCAAAACAATAAGGAACTACTTAAGAACATTTATTTTAGGTAGAATACCCAGAGGGGGCTGCTGAACTTCTGCTGCTGATTGTTTTTTTCTCTAGCTTAACTGGAGTTTCTAAAATTATTTTTGCATTGCACCCTACCCCACCATAACCTATCGTCTATTGGGGAGGATTGAAAGCTTCAGATTCGTCAAAATTTTCGATCTTCGGTTTTTGATGGGTCTCGTTGTTTTAGGGTCCCCTGATACCGAAACATTGACAGCTCCATGATGGGTGTGTATCTGTCTGTGTGTCTGTGTCACCGTTTGTTGAGGATGGCCTAGAGATGAAACAGCTGGGCGGAAAAATACCAAACTCAAAACTTGAGTCTGTTATGAGATGACGATGTGCTGATTAGTTTTTAAGCCAAATCATGCAGGAGAAAGAGGCACTCTAAAGGAACCCTCAGATAGCTCAATCCTGCAATTAATTATGATTTGTTCTTGTCAATTGCTATCGTAATGACCTTTTTTATGATTAGAAAGATTAGCATCAGAGCAGTAAATAATTACTGAAATGTTATAGAATAGTTGAGGTTACTTGGTTCCTAGGGTGTAAAGCCTACTGACGCTCACATCTGAATTTTTTTACGTTTTCCCGGCCATCTGGACCTTCTGGACTCATCCTTAGAGACCTAAAAGCCAATTCAATATAAAGACTCTGCTTCTCTATTGATTAAATATCTATCTCGTGTAAGAGTGTATTATTTTCTTGTATACAAGGGGGTTTTGCCCCCAGCTTGCTTCTCTCACCAACCCCCCAGACCTGCGCTACACTCCAGCCACTTCACGTCTCTGCCGCTTGCGTATGTGGATTTCACTTTCACCAAGCAACACATCTTTTAATTCTCGTGGATACGCCTCTTCATTGGGAAGAAACAGAACTTTTCCCTGATGGCAACACAAATTCGACGATCTGCAAGTCTCCGACTTAAAGTTAAAATCCAAACAATATATTCAATCTCTTTTCGCTGTTCCATTATTTCACCGAGTAATAATTTCCATTTGTTTGCATAATGTGATCTTTACTATGATTTTTTTGAGACTTTTGAATTTTAGTACTTTCATTATCTCTAACCTGCTCTGAATGTGTATCACACCAATGTTTTTGAATTCTTTACGACATTCTACTTTGTCATCTACTCTTTGTCTTTTATTTCTGGCCATGGGCGTGGTTAAATCTCTTGGCACAAAGTTCTTGTCTCACGCAACGTAAAAGTAGTTCTCTGAAAAAGTCACGTCTTGTCCCAGGATTTTTTTTTATTATAATAGAGAGATTTATTCATTATTATTCTTATCTAATTTAATGTAACTACTTCTTTCTCATCTTATAAAACACATTGAGATACATCCTGTGGTACAGAAATAAATGTTGTTTAAAAATTAGACAAATGTTCTGTATTTGTACTGTGCTCAGGGGTGGTGTTCACTATGGAAAAGCATTAAATAAAACTGTTAACAGCTACCTTCAAAGCACAGCTCAGCTGGTTTTTTATTTCTTGGATTTTCAGCAAGGAGAGAGGTGACATGAAGAAGAGGAATCCAACAAGAGGGTAAACAGAAATATCATGGTGGGCAGTGACTCCTTCTCATACTCAATAACCCATAAGATATTTCTTGTGAAAAAAAAAAAAAACTAAACCTCTCGGCCTCTTCCCCTGCTTTTTTTTTTTTTTTACTACAGAACCTATACAGTCCAACTAGGTTTCAGAAGAAAGGTGACACACTTCATCAATTTGACAACAGTTTCTCAGATTGCCCATTGATTAGTTTAGCACCATGTAGTAATTTGTTTATTTCTGTCGTTGTATGCTGTTATGTAATTTTATAGCACAAATATTTTGAATTTGTTTTGCTCCATTTGACACTTTCTATGCTGCAAAAACTTCAAAGCTCAACCTAATGTCTATAAGTGGTCTGTATCTTTTATAGCTGCGGTGTTAAATGTGGTATTATACTACAATTTTATAAGTCTGGTGAGGTGCCTTACTGATGCATGCTGTTAAAGGTCAGTATAAAATAAAGACTGACCGACTGAGAGTGACCTCCATTCACTGTCCCCCAATGATCATCTGTTGTCATTGGTCATTTTAGGCAGGTTCTGTGCCTGTTTTCAGTTTTGTTGATGTCCTCTTCTGTTATCACGTCTTACTTTTTTTGAAAGAAGCTTGTATGGTTGCATGGTGTCAGTATGGTCTAGTCCCAAACTCCCAGTGTGCTTTGATAACATACTCTTAGCAGACCGACTAGTTAGGTTAGTCATACCAATAAAATATATGATCGTTCATAAAAAAGTACTGTGATCAGTATTCCCAACTGCCACTGCCTCTTTCCCATTCTCATATTGTTCTTGGTATCCTGCTCTGGCACCTGGTACTACTGCCACCTTGCCTAAGAGAATCAGAAGGGTGTATCTGCAACCACTGTAGGTAACTGTTGATAGGTGACAGGTTTGTTTCTTCACTGGATTCTCATTCTTCAAAGGATTGTGCATTAGATAGGCAGAAGTTTAGGTAAATTTCACCCAACTCTGAATAGTGAGGTGAAAAGACTGGTGAGTGAAATGATAGAGGCATATTTTATTGCAAATGCTATGGGCATTGTGTCTCATCATTAGTGCTATTCCATAAAAGGAAGATTTTCTGTAGATTATAGAGAGTTAAACGCAGAAGATTTTAGAGATGCCTACATACTGCATAGGTCTGAATAGTCTTTTGACTACTTAAATAAATCAAATTTCTTCTCAAAACTAATGTTTTGTGGATATTGGTAGGTGCAAGTACTTTATTGCATCTTTAGAGGTTTATTTATTAAAACCCTTGGATTAAATTACTGTATACTAACCCAGCAGCTTCAGTTTGCATCAATAACATTTGCTCAGACTACTTTAAACTAGAACGTGGCACTAGACAAGGATGCCCCTTGTCACTGCTGCTGTTTGCGATTGCCATTGAACCACTGGCAATACATTGTCGAAATACTGATCAGATAAAGGGGATTAGCAGAGAAGGACTGGAACAGAAAATCTCATTATATGCAGATGACATGGTACTGTATATATCAGACCCAGAAAATTCTGTGCCTGCAGTCCTAGCAGCACTCACAGAATTTCAAAAGATCTCTGGTCTCAGAATTAATCTGAATAAAAGTGTACTCTTTCCAGTGAATTCTCAAGCATATAATATTAGATTAGACACCCTACCTTTTATCATTGCAGATCAGTTTAAATACCTCGGAGTAAACATCACAAGTAAACATAAAGCTCTTTATCAACAAAATTTCGCCGTCTGCATGGAAAAAATTAAACAAGACTTGCATAGATGGTCAACCCTTCATCTCACACTAGCTGGAAGAATTAACTCTGTTAAGATGAATATTCTTCCTAAGCTCCTTTTTTATTTCAAAACATCCCAATATACATTAGTAAATCGTTCTTTAAGCAATTAGATTCAACAATAACCTAATTTATTTGGAATTCAAAACATCCACGCATCAAAAGAGCGACCCTACAAAGACAAAAGGCAGAAGGTGTCATGGCTCTACCTAACTTCCAGTTTTATTACTGGGCGGCAAATATACAGTCGATAAGAACCTGGACACAAATAGAAGAACATACACAGGCATGGACCGCAATAGAAGTAAAATCCTGCAGTACTTCTTTGTATTCCTTGCTCTGCTCCAATAAACACACGTTATCGGCAATACACTAATAACCCAATTGTGCTCCACTCACTTAGAATTTGGAACCAATGTAGAAAGCATTTTAAGACGGAGAAGCTTTATCTGTGGCACCCCTGCAAGAGAACCACCTCTTTCAACCTTCACAAACATATGCAGTTTTTAATATCTGGAAAAAAATTGGAATTAACTTGCTTAGAGATCTTTATATAGACAACGTCTTTGCATCCTATGAACAATTACATTCCAAATTTAACATTCCAGCTACACATTTCTTTCACTATCTTCAAATCAGGAACTTTGTTAAACATAACCTTCCAGATTTTCCTCATCTTGCACCCTCATCCATGCTGGAAAAAATATTGCTCAATCTCAAGGAATTAGACTCCATCTCTACAATATATAAAATCATTTTACAATCCCTTCCTTTCAAAGATCTAAGAGGACACTGGGAAAAAGATCTCTCAATTAACATATCAGAAAAGGAGTGGAAAGTAGCAATGCAGAGAATTCACTCAAGCTCCATATGCGCAAAGCATACAATTATACAACTCAAAATTATATATCGAGCACATCTGTCTCGACTAAAACTCTCCAAAATGTTTCCAGGGCAAGATCCAACCTGCGAACGTTGCAACCAAGCCCCAGCCTCACTAGGTCACATGTTCTGGGCCTGCTCCAAATTAACATTATTCTGGACAAAAATTTTTAATTACCTCTCAGACAGCCTTGGACTCACAATCCCTCCTAACCCATTAACAGCTGTGTTTGGGGTTCTTCCAGAGGGTCTTAAAGTGGAGAAAGACAAACAAACTGTGATTGCATTCACTACACTGTTGGCACGCAGACTTATTCTGATAAACTGGAAGAACCCAAACTCTCCTCTTTTAAGTCAGTGGGAAACCGATGTGTTATATTATTTGAAATTGGAAAAAATACTTTTTTCAAAACATGGCAGGATCTAATCAGTAATATTTTAAAATAAGATCATAAAGCACAGAGAATTATTAATTTAGGTATGTTTACAAGCCTTATATTTCACGCCGTTTGGCTTGCTCTCTCTCTCTCAGGGGTGGGGATCGATCTGTCCTTAACTCAATTTTTCTTTTTGTAATAACTTGATTGATTTGTATAGATTGCAATAAAATTAATAAAGAAGGGAAAAAAAAAATAAATAAATAAAAAAATAAAACCCTATTGATTTCTGAGTACATACATTGGGTTGTGTACAGCTTTTGATCATGCTGTATCAAATCTTGGCAAACACACAACCAGAAAGTTAGATTCAAGAAAATGTTTGGTAATGCTGGTGTGACCTGAGTTTTACAACTGACTTGAACAAGGTGGGAGTGATGCAAGAAAATAAAAGCCATTCTAAAGAAATAATTCAGCATTTGTGTGTGTGTGTGAGGTAGAATACTGCTGATGCTTCAAAAACACTAAACAAATCATCACTTTCTTGCATGTCCTGATTTTGAGCATTTCAGTTCAGACCTAAGGGGGCTCCAAGTTATGTGGTAGGAACACTAATCACTTTCACCACTGTTATGGCAAAAAAACAACAAAGATCAGTAATATCCTGTAACAAGTGAGGTCTGTAATGTTTAGCAAAATGTTCTTTGGAAGGAACGCACATTGTAAGCTCTCAGTGCTGCAGTTTATAACTCTTAATTAACGGTTGTCTTTGTGCATTACTGGAGTCATTCATTAATCATGACAACTATGTCTTAATTTTGAGGCAGTGATTAAAGTTTGCTTCTTGATTTTCTCTGAAACATTTTAAAAGAACATAACCAACAGTAAACACTTAAAGAACATGTTGCTCATTTCTAAATACACTCTTTCTTAACAATTATGTATTTGTGCATGATTTTTAAGTATCAAAAACTAGAACATTTTGTTGAATGAATAATTACATAGCTGTTGTGAAGGCTAGCGGGGGAGCCACAGAGCCCCAAATCCAAACACGAACACACAAAACACAGTCTCGTGTTCAAATACAGGTGTTTTATTACAAAATATCTTGTACCAACAATTGACAGGTGTTTCTTCTTCTTTCTCTCTCTACACCACACTCTTACCCCTCCAGTCTAGTGTTGCCTGTCTCTGCTCCCAGGTCCAACCCGCCTGGACAAGAAAATGCGGCCTCTTTTATTGAGGACCCCAGAGTGCTTCCAGTGATGTGATGTAGCCAGTCGGAAGCATTTTTGTGTTGTGAGAATGCCAGGGAGATTCTCCCATGGCAGCGCCCTCTATCGTCCTCCAAAGACTCCTACAGGGCTGCTCCTCCAGACTTTAACTTCCATGCAGCTCTGCAGGTGTCCAAAGAGGGACTTTATATAAGGGACACTGCCACCTGTTAAAGTGGGGGATGAACTGCACTCTGTCATGCTCTCCTGCCAATTCTTGTGATCTTCAGGAAACCCATCAAGTAGAGGGATCCTAAGGCATCCCAATCAGCTAATGCCCTCAGCAGTGTCCTTGGGGTTGGGGGTTTGGGGGATGTCCAACCATCCTCTGGAGCATCTAGACAGTGCATCCAAGTTAAAATCACTAGTAAGGCCCATTGGCCAGTTAAAAAGTCCTCCTCACGCCCTGAGAGATGGGGGTCTTAGTAGTGTACCATGGAGAACTGCTTTCAAACCTTTGGTACTTTCAGTGCAGGAGAGCAAGGAGTAGAACTAAGCAGATTTACTGAAATGGAATAGTGAATATTAAAAATATGGCTAAACATATAGATCCCCCTGGATTTTCATTATTAGTTTCCTATAAACTGCCAAAATTGTCACAGAGTATTCATGCTTGGATATGGAGTATTTGGTATTTGTGTGTGTATGTATAGACTGTACACTCACCTAAAGGATTATTAGGAACACCATACTAATACGGTGTTTGACCCCCTTTCACCTTCAGAACTGCCTTAATTCTACGTGGCATCGATTCAACAAGGTGCTGAAAGCATTCTTTAGAAATGTTGGCCCATATTGATAGAATAGCATCTTGCAGTTGATGGAGATTTGTGGGATGCACATCCAGGGCACGAAGCTCCCGTTCCACCACATCCCAAAGATGCTCTATTGAGTTGAGATCTGGTGACTGTGGGGGCCATTTTAGTACAGTGAACTCATTGTCATGTTCAAGAAACCAATTTGAAATGATTCGAGCTTTGTGACATGGTGCATTATCCTGCTGGAAGTAGCCATCAGAGGATGGGTACATGGTGGTCATGAAGGGATGGACATGGTCAGAAACAATGCTCAGGTAGCCCGTGGCATTTAAACGATGCCCAATTGGCACTAACGGGCCTAAAGTGTGCCAAGAAAACATCCCCCACACCATTACACCACCACCACCAGCCTGCACAGTGGTAACAAGGCATGATGGATCCATGTTCTCATTCTGTTTCCAACAAATTCTGACTCTACCATTTGAATGTTTCAACAGAAATCGAGACTCATCGGACCAGGCAACATTTTTCCAGTCTTCAACTGTCCAATTTTGGTGAGCTCGTGCAAATTGTAGCCTCTTTTTCCTATTTGTAGTGGAGATGAGTGGTACCCGGTGGGGTCTTCTGCTGTTGTAGCCCATCCGCCTCAAGGTTGTGCGTGTTGTGGCTTCACAAATGCTTTGCTGCATACCTCGGTTGTAAAGAGTAGTTATTTCAGTTAAAGTTGCTCTTCTATCAGCTTGAATCAGTCGGCCCATTCTCCTCTGACCACTAGCATCAACAAGGCATTTTCGCCCACAGGACTGCCGCATACTGGATGTTTTTCCTTTTTCACACCATTCTTTGTAAACCCTAGAAATGGTTGTGCGTGAAAATCCCAGTAACTGAGCAGATTGTGAAATACTCAGACCGGCCCGCCTGGCACCAACAGCCATGCCACGCTCAAAATTGCTTAAATCACCTTTCTTTCCCATTCTGACATTCAGTTTGGAGTTTGGACCAGGACCACACCCCTAAATGCATTGAAGCAACTGCCATGTGATTGGTTGATTAGATAATTGCATTAATGAGAAATTGAACAGGTGTTCCTAATAATCCTTTAGGTGAGTGTAGATCATAATTATAAAAATAACGGATTTTCCGCTTTTAGACCGAATATATAAAAAATAACAATAGATTGACAGAAATATTTACCCAAAGTGAAGTGAACACCAGCCTCCTAAACATGTTCACATTTGCCCCATGGATTATGATTAAGGACCCTTAATATGCAGGAATGTGCTTTAAAAGGCCAAGAAAATTAAAATTTGAACAATTGGATGGTACTAACGATACCTGCAACTATAAAAGAGATAGAATTTAAATCTAGATTAGAGCAATGATGCACAACAAATCTGCAATAATCTGGAAAATGGTGCTGTAATTATTGGTTATGGATTATCAGGATTACTGTTGAAGCATTATTTTAGAGTTTTAATTAATTTCTCATGTTTTTCTATTAAGCAGCTTTTTGGTGATGTCATCATAGTTCTGAGCTCGGCTATATGCTGTAGTTTGCTTTTTTATTTTAAATATTTACTTCAACAATAAGATTATACATGCAGTATACATAAAACAAGTAATAAATTCAATGTAGTACAGAAGAATATGGGAAACACAAAAATATAAAAAAGGAAAGACAAAGACAGTAAATATGTTCTCACATAACACAGAGAGCTTAGACTGGAAGGCTTAACCAACTTGAGACCTTAGTGGTTCTTCTTAAGTACAGTGAGGTTAAATATACTAAACAATCAGAAAGGAAAAGGTTAAATAATAGGCTACATGTGATCTAGTTACATTTACAAGGGAAATATTTTCCAAACGATATTAAAAAGTTGATCAGGAATACAACAGTATAATTAACAGATATGTTCTCATAAAAAAGCAGTTTTCCGCTCATTGCTATTGACGTAATCATGCTGTAATTTCTATGACTGTATAGTAGGACAGCAACCTGGCTGCAAGTGTCTTGTTAGTTTTGGAATAAAATGAAAAACAGATTCACTGGTTTTGCATATATTTATTTTGATTAACTACATTTTCTTGTTATCATGGCTCCTGAACTTTACTGCGGCTCTTGACAATATTTTAGTCTTTGCTTTTAGGTTTAGTTCGCTAGTATTCTTATTATTTACTTTTTTAATCTTTGTTTGTTTCCCAATTATAAGTTTGCCTTTTGCTCTTAATTATTAAATGAAAGAAAAAAACACTTTCTTTCCTGGTCCAACCCTACTGAAATTACTTTCTGTTTAGGCTGCTAGTCAGTCACATTGATCATCACAGAAATCATTTTATAATAACCACACTTGATACGTTATAGCAGGCATCATACAACACAGTGCATACAAATAACAATTTATGTACAAGGGAAATAAAGCCGTAAGTGCTCAAGAGGAAATTCCAAGCATGCAGAGCCATCTGCAATTGTACAGTAGATATGTGCTGCCAAATGTCCGATTTAGTGAAAAAGTGGTAGTGTATGTCAAATATATCAAGAGTATATTCACAAAAAGTACTAAGAAGCTGGTTTAAAATAAATTGCATGTTGTCATCAGCATGCAAGGGAACCCGAAAAAGAAAAGTTTAATCAGTTCAATATGTTTTTCAGATGTTATACAGCAATATTTTATGATGAAAACTCTAAAGAAGCTTTGGTAAGTATATGCAAGGAGACACATATTCTTTCTTGTTGTTTAGTAAGAGGGATAAAAGAGTGCAATGGAGTGAAATGAAATATAAATAGATGAAACATACAACAATTTATGAAGTAACTTGCATTAATGTGGCAGAATCACATTATTTGCATTAAGACTTTAGTTCTTCTTTTCTGTTTGGAGAGCATGTCAGTTTTGATAAGAGGGGCTATTCTTGTTTAGCATACTGCTGCTTAAAGAGGGCAAAGTACTGCAGATATTATGTCTCATTGTGATAACATATGGGCAGTTACTTAAAATGCAATATCATCGTTTTTATTTTTTTGCATTATAGGCAGCACTCAGATTAGGAGACAAATTCACTACACACCCTTCTGAAGGCTTCTTATTTTTGTAGCCTTGGTCCAATGAAGTACTTTGTCTCACTGTGAAAGTATTCCTCCATTCTTTTGAAAGTAAAGGAAAGGCAAGCTAATCAAACTACATCACAAGACAATTTAAGACATGATCAAATATATGTTACATATGCTAATGTATGTGAAGTATTATTCGACATATGCTTAGGTAAACTTGAAAAGTCTTCTCTGATGGGTAGTATGTAGTCAAAACTAACTTCAGAATTGTATCACTTGTTCTTCACAATATGAGAGCAAAAGTTACATTGCCAAAGTATACTTATAATTGAAAGGAGCCATCTTAATAAAACCTACAAAGAATAACTTCTAGTTGTGTTTAAAGTTATTTATTAAAAATAAAACTGTCCAATATTTAGAACAGACTTCAATAAACTATACTACAAAAAACATACCATTAAAAAAAATGTAATAATTAAAATTTACATGTGGTAATTTAAATGAACTGATTCAATACATTATTCTAAGCACAAAGATTGAATGCCAAATAAAAATGATCATACATCATACATAATAAATTAAATGAGTTCCATTATTAGATTTTTGCCATCAGACTTGGCTACCAGGTTCAGCTGATTCGTGCGTGCCTCGACTTTTGCTCCAAGCTTGTTGGTGAAAGTTTGCAAATATTGCTCCAGCTGTTGTTCTTTTAATTCTCTGAAAAAATCATAAAAACAAAAAATAACCACAAGTTTAATTATTATTAATTTATTATTAATGATTCTCTCCAATTAAATTGATATTTAATTCAAAGATACAGAAAAGTCAGGTGGGTGGTGCTATGAACGACATTTTGCTTAGACATTGCCTACCATCTCTCAAATGTTAGTTATGCATTGTTTTTTAAAAGATACATTTTGATACTGTAAATTAAAAACTTAATATATCATTTTATTGTCTGGGCCACTTAGTCCAAATTAAGATTCAAGTTAGGAAGTATTAGGCATCACATATAAATCTGCACTGGATGGTGTATCAGTTCCTAGCTACAGCCATAAAACACTCACTCCAAGAAAATTTAAATTCACCAATCAACCAAGATCAAATTTTTGAATTGAGGGAAAAAGTAAGAGACCAATGAATAAATCCATAAAAATATAAGAGGAACAATCATATCTCTAATGGAATGCTCTGAAGACAGAATTTGAACAAATGCATATCAGCTGTGAGCACCAATATCCACTATGCCAAGGTGCTGCTCTCTGCTATGCTCTGCTCTGCTCTGACCCTGGACTGTGCCTTCTGGACTTGACTTGAACCCTAAAAAGGAGAGTATTTTAAGACTGTCTTAGGGCACAATTCAGATCACACCTGGAGTCAGGAACAGAGTTTGAAGCGAAAACACCAAAGGCTTGAAAGAAAGTATGGCGAGAGACAGACAGAGAGACAAGGGGTCACAAAGGATGTTCTTAATGGTACTTATGAGGTGAACATGTAGATATGCCAACCTATCAGACCTATGAAGGTACTAAGTGGCAGAAGGGCATTGTTTATTTGTTTACTTCGCTACTTTATGGTACTCCTTGTAAGCATTTCTTGTGTTTCCTATTTAATAAACTCATCATTTTCCATGCTTGTGGCATCCTTGGCATTTTTCTGTATGTGGAAAGTCACAGTTACATATATAGGTACTGTACATGAATATGCATATGTTGTAAATTACAACTTTGAATGCGTGTATATTTCTAAGTACATACCATATTTTTTTTATTCAGTTTATTTTTTATTGAATGTTAGATGCCTATAAATTTTAACTATTATAATGAAATGTGTATAGTACTTCTGAGTCATAAATGGAAAGTGTGGGGAGTTCTGCAGGGACAGCCCATTGTGTGGCACTATTTAAAGTTGACAATTATCCTAATGTGCACCCATTTGGAATGTGGCATGAAAATCTTAACATATAGAGAAAAATCTATGCAAAACGAAAAATTGTATAAACCTCACAAAAACAGTTACCAGACTTGGATTCAAACCTCTTGGAGGTATGGCAGAAGGGGACTTCTCACTAAGCAACTGTGTCTCTTTTAATTGTTCATCACATTAATAAATTTTACAAGTTGAACTGTTGGTTTATTTTTCATAAATCCTAATTGTCCTCCATAATCAATTTTTATCATTTAATTCTTATTTTGTTAAGATTTCTTAGTTATCTAAATGCTTCTAATTTTTGGTATAAATTTTTGTTCTGTGTACAAATGACTTTTTATTGTTATAATTCATTGTTTCTTCATGGTCCTTACACTTAGATATTCTAGTCTAGTTCAAGAAGAGTCAGGAATCATCTTGACAAATAGTATATTACATTTTAGAACCTGACATCTTATCATCCAAATAAGGTAGATTGAGTACATATTGTTCTGGAGAGTAACTTGCTTATTGAAAGTTTAATGTAGCAGTACTTGCCTTGATACTGGACCAGCAGTTGACAGTATTGCTGTTAATAGTGTTTTGCTTTGCAGATCTGTATCACTGAAAAGAAAAAAAGATGATTATTATTGCTTTCAACACTAAAAGGAACTTAATTAACGTATAGTACGACATCAAATAACATGTAAACACATTCAGTCAGTCACTCATTTTTAAACAGTTTATTCCAATTCATGTTTGCAGGGGGCTGAAGCCTAACTCAGGAGAAATGGGCACAAGGCAGGAAACAGATTTGTGGAGGGCAGTAATCAAGTCTAAAGCCTCAAGTTATTCTATACAGTTGTAGCACCAGTTTTCCAATTAATAATTGTGACAGCATGCTTGTTGCCAGAGAAGGTTTCAAGTAACAAAATGAAATTCTGAGGATGAGAAGCACCTTATATTAAAGAAAGAAACTGGAGGAGACTAAAGCCTCATTATGGAGAAGAAACTCAAGATTTTGTTTGGGATGCTTGATAAGGGAGTCTAAAACATTTACATCTGGCACCCTGAAAACAGTGCCAGCGTGATGTAATTGTAGTGTAATGGGTATCTGCTATTTTTTGCATCTGATGATTATTGGCATGGTGGTGCAGTGGTAATGCTACTGCCTTGCAACATGGAAACTGGGGTTTCTGTTTTTGGTGCTCCTTGCATGGAGTTTGCATGTTCTTCCCATATCCGCATGGGAGCACTCTCGCAGTCCAAAGACATGCAGGTTAGATGAATTATCATTGCTAAATCGGCCCTAGTGTGTGTTTGTGTGTGAATATGCTCACCCTGCGATAGACCGGCTTCCTGTCCAGGGATTGTTCCTCCCTTGCACCTGATTGCTTACTGAGAAAGGATCCTAACAACCCTGCTCAGGACAAGCAGGCTTGGAAAATGGATGAATGAATGCTTAATGGAGAACTATTCACTAGTACCACCAGAAAGTAGTGCTGGTAGCATACTTATTTAATTTAGGCAAAATTCTGAACATGTGACAAGTTGTTTTCTTATCTTTCCAGCTCTTCCACAGTCTATAGGATGGTTTAAAAGAAATCTACAACAAAGGCATATGAGTCGTCTTAAATTATTACACTGTGCAACAAACTGAATTGGTGAGCTTTAGCAGGGAGATATGAATGAGAGGTAATGTGGACAGGAGAGGTGGTAACAGAGTGTGTGAGGAGAGAAGACAGAATACAATATGTATTCAGACAAAGATGACTGAACTATAAGATTGGTTTGCACTTTTGCTTTTGTTTATGTAATGTCTCTTATTAACTATTCACACTTATTGTTAATAAGGAATGTCCATAGAACCCAGTTATGACAAAACATTGTACATATCCATTTTAAGCAATTCACAGTCACAGACACACACACACTGTACCATATTTCATATTTCTCTATACTCTTGAGAAAAAAAATCTAGAAACTCCTACCTTTCCTCATTTACCGGCATGCTTGTAACCTGCACGTCTGGTAGTAAACTTTCAATACTTGAAAATTCTGCTTTGATCATCTCTACTGTCAGAGATAAGCGTTCACTTTCAGATCTGCTTAGTGAGCAAAGAAAACAAGAACATTCAGTAACAGAATTAATCCTATAGATAACCAACAGTCATGAATGTGTAAAAGCCTTATATTCACAATAATATTTTAAAATTGCAATATTACAGAATTTAATCCTAGAATTTTTTCCAACAGTGCAAACTTTAGCTTTAGATGTGTTTATTGCTTGTAGACACATATTCTAAAAGACCAATCTTATTTCTGTTAAAGATGTCTTGACCATATAACATGGGATGGGTGACTACTTAGAAAATAAGTTATTTTACTTTTTAGATCAACAGAAAAGTCTCATATTATTTAAGAGACTTTATAATGTAGAATATCACCATACATCTCCTCCATGATATCGTCTTTCAGGTCATCTGGTAAGCCACTCAAAGGCAAAGGAACATCAGTTGGAAGTAAATCTGCATTAAATGGATCAGATCTATAAAGAAAAAATTGTAATTAGACATTCTTACTACACAACAATACAAAAAATGATGTCAATCTAAAACATAATAGTTTTTAAGTCAGTGAATGTCTGCATAGTCTCAAATGCATTATATAAACAATAAAGTCGCTAAAGTGAACGTATATTCTTTTTTATACAGTGGGACTGTATCTAAATTAGTAGCACTATATATCAAGAGTTAATGACATTCTCTGACCCAGATTTTTTCTTTCATTATTTCATAAATATTTACTTATGGATACTTTTGGTGCTTTAACTTTACTGAACAATGTTTTATTAAAATGGAACATTCTATTCACCTAAAATACATTTCAGAAGATGGGCAACTTGATGGCACAGTGGTTAGCATTGCTGCCTCATGGATTCACCTTCCCGGATTCAAATCCCACACCCAGTTGTCATCTGTTTTGAGTTTGCATATTCTCTCTGTATCTCAATGGGTTTTTCACTCAGTACTCTGCTTTTTTCTGATGTAAGGTAAACTGGTAATTCTAAATTGGTGACATACAGTATGTGTGCATAAGTGAGCTCTGTGATGAAGTGGAGTCTTGTGTAGCGCTGTTTCCTGCTCTGCAAAATATGCTGCTGAGCCCTCACGTCCTGAATTTTATTAAGCAGGTTAGAAAATGTTATTTCAGAATAGTCAAAGCCCTGTTTAGAGCTCCTTTGTTTACAGTGAAACATACAGTACTTTATAAAGTCTTATACTATTATACTCAAACTGTTATGCCTCCAATTGAATGTGCAGGTGGACAGTCTGCTCAGTTACTGTATTTGTAGGTTCAGAACCTCCATGAATTAAAACATATTACAGGCAAACATTAAAATATTTTTTGGGTTTTGTGGTAATGAATAAACTATTAATTTTAGTCTAGTTTTTAGATAGATAGACAGTCTAGTTTTTAGACAGACAGACAGACGTAGATAGATAGATAGATAGATAGATAGATAGATAGATAGATAGATAGATAGATAGACAGTTTGACTTTTTAAACAAAAAGTTACAGTCACGGTGAGGCATAATACAGGTTTTCCATATCATTGTTTTGACTTTAATTACTGTTTGAAATGCACTATGATACCAGTAGAAAAGTATGCATGTAGAGTGGGGATTTCATTTTATCTGCTATCTGTGCTTTACGTTGACAGTAGGTTGATGTATGTCCCTATGATTGAGTGTGGATGGCACACCAAAGCCATCTCCAAGGTTGATTCCTGAGCCGATCGGGCAGAGTTAGGCTCTGACCCTTAAAATTCTGGATCGGCTTAAGCAGGCTTAGAAATGGGTGAGTAAAATTATTCTTAACCCATGTATCTAGGGCTGGGGTGTGGGACAGTCAGAGCCTATCCCTGCAATCATAGGGTGCAAGGCAGGTACAGAGCCACAACAGGGGGCCAGTTCACTGCACATGCGCACATGCACACACACAGATACACACAAGGGCCAATTTAGCAATACCCTTTCAATTAAATAAAATTATACTAATATAGATTAAATTAGTTATTTATTATTGATTGTAATTTATATTCTCCACCTTGTACTATCACTTTGAGCTGAAATGTAACATTAATACATTTTTAATGTTTTCAGAAAGTTTGCCTGGTTAAATTTGATTACAAATGTAAATTTATAGGCAGCAATGACTTGTTGGAAAAATGCAACATATTCAAAGAAATGCATATAAATATGATTAATATAACAGGTAATGTCTGACAATAAAATGGTGTAAGCATTTGTAGGCATTCAAAATTTTACTTTTGCTATTTGGATCTCATCAGGAAAAAATGAGGACCCAGAGGCTGCAGTAACTTCAGTAAAGTTGTTGTACCTCAAAGCTGGCCCTCTTTCTGTCCCATTCAATTGGAAGAGTGTTAAAAAAATGGTCTGTGAAGATTTTTTAAACATTTTTTAAAAGTACCTGTAATGAAAGGCAGTGTAGAAAATACAGATTGTTTATTATACCATTACCAGTTGCTAGAATAGGATTCTGGACATGGTGACTATAAGAAGAAAGTATGGTATGTACACACTAATAAGCTTAAAGTTTCAGGAGTGTTACCCTCTAGGATTTGAAGAGATTGCCAAGGATGGTATTACAGACAAAGTAGAAATTCCAGCTGGTGAGAAAGTCTTCCAGTTCATTACTCCCTCTATTACTTCCTGAAATAAAAATGACATTTTGTAAGATTCATATTTATCAATTAAAAAAAAAATACATTCCAATACCATCTAAGTAGCTATAAACTATGAGATGGTAAGAATAAAATATCTAATGAACTTCTGCAGAAACTACACACTAAAGCTTAACAATGCATTGAAAGAAATACATGGTTAAACATTTAGGCAGTACTGTAGAACACTAATATTTCAATATTAATTCTGGCCTAAATGAACAAGCCAAGCATATATCATGTTCTTGCCCTGAAAGAAAATCAGTGTCAGCCACTATTTAAATTAATTAGTCTACTGACCATTACCTACGTCAAAAAGAGGAAGTATCCACAGTGTTGCATATCATACAGTTAATATGTGGTTTACTTCTTTATTTCAAAATAATATAAATATATAATATAAATGTAGGCTCCAGACAACACTTCACCTCTCGATCAAGAAACTTCTTTTGTGTACTATACGCATTGGGAACTCCAGCATAGTTGGTAATGGTGTATCGTGGTAGTGGGCAGAGGTGAAACTCTGTGTCCGATTCCAAGAATGAAAGAGGTTGTTTAAATGAAAACAAGCCAGGAGCAGGATTCTGTAAAGGACAATAAACAAATTAATTTATTCAGATCAATTTGTAATTAAAAAAAAAATGACCTTGAGAGAATTTCCTTGTTAAATATGGCTGGATGTACTGCTACCCAGAATCCAAGCTGTTTTGGTTGCGTGGAGCATTTTGGAAAGTCTGTCCACAGATGGCTCTACTTGTTGCAGTATACTCTGAAATTAACTATAGTGTCCAAGCACCTCACTAGAGAGAATGTTAACAATTTTCTATGTTTAATTTTTTCATTTTATTTTTGATTCTTTTGCAAATAGAATGGGCACAAATCTTTTAAAAATAAATGGTTTCAGATTATACTATTTATTTTTGTGCTTAAATACATATCTATTTTTTATCCAGTTGCTCAGTATCATTGCACAGTTGTTATTCACTTTAAAATATCCAAAAGATTTACGTGTTATATGCAATCAGGATGTAAGCCTAGGTTTCTTTTCTAAAAAGACAGTCACATATCTTGACAACTGCTTTATTTTAAGTCTCTGGCAAATTTTCTGATTACTTTAATGAAAGTTTGTTTTGTAAATTATACACCTAACAATAAGCATGAACTTGAACTTAGGCATTGTATTAGGCAATTTATACAGCGTGTTAACTCAACCACCACTAGATGGCACTACTGCAAGACAAATAACATGTTAGCAACATTTTGTTTGAGCAAGGTACAGTAAGATATTGAATACAGAAAATCTCAATGAGTAATTCTTTTCATGAAAATGTCCCTAGAGGTAAGGAGTTTTCAACTGATCTGGTCTTTGTTTAATTTAGCTAGGTAAGCATTGCTTATCATTAAGATTGCAAAGAATACTTCCTAAACATTTAATTAATTTGAGAATAATACAATGAAAATACAAAATGGCAAATGTAGGCTCTGTATAAAACATTTACAAATCATAGAATATGTCACTCCTGTGACTTACAATCTGAATCACTGAACATTCCCTTAATAAGTCTTAGGTTGCCAGGTGACTACATTACACTTCAACTGCTTTGTTGCTTGTTACCCTTGCTTTTTTTGGTTCTCAGTTCTAAACAGAAATTCCCTATAGATTTGAAAGTGGCTCATGTGATCCAAATTCTCTCACCCTTGCTGCTAATAAAAACCTCTCTCCAGTCCTACTTATGCAATTTTTATTCAAGTGCAGATGTTTGTTTCACTAGCTTCACTACTAGCACTCATTTGGTGTGCTCCTTTTCTACCTTCCCCTAGCCTGTGGCCTCTGCATACTGTATATCCCACCAGGCAGCCTCCATTCTGCTTCAGGCTGCCTCCTAACGGTCTCTCCTATCTTCAGAAATGGATACTATTTCTCATTTCTTGATCCCAAGCTGTGGAAAAAGATTCCGGTGACCAAGCAAACCTATTAATGTTAATGGCCCTCTCAAAAACCTTCCTTACTATTAAGCATCTCATGGCTGCTTAAGCTTTTTGATCTTATCTGTACATCTACAGTTTCCCTTACATTGTATTAATATCTACACTTGAATATGTCTTAGTAACGTGAAGGATATAAAAAGACTTTATTAAATTATTTTAGAAATCATCCTGCTGGATGATATGATGCAATAATGGGAAAGGAACCTCTCAATTAATATCTCAGATAGGCAATGTAATTCAATTATTCATATCATATACCAGGGGGCTTTGCCCCCTGCTCACTTCGCTCGCCAACCCGTTTTTGTTTTTCCAGATTCACACTTTTAAGATTTTTTTTCTTTGAATTGTTGCTATTTCATTAGTTTCACTTTTATTTTAGAACCTCTGTAAAAACAATATTTGGAATCTTTCTAGTCCCAATGTGCTGAATCTTTTTAATGAGGTCAGTGAGACATGTGTTTAATGACTTTGTACCATAATTTAGGATAGGTTTCTCTGTTTTGAATTTCAGCACAGACAAAGCAATCTACATCATCAGCAGTTAAAAGTTAATGAGTGTGTTTCTGCCCGTGCTGTTATTTGGTTGTAAGTAGGGCATGTCTTACAAGAATCTCATGTTCTACGTCATCGCAAGACGGTCCTGGGTCAATCTCTTGGCACAAAGTCCCATGTTTAAGTGTCTTCCGTGATCTTATAAGATCACGTTTCGTCGCCCTACTGTTTCTCTCCAGGATTTTTTTTTATAATAGAGAGACAAGTGTGGTGTAATTCAGCATCACATTACACATTGCACAAATACTTCAAGATCCTCTATACTATATTCAGCACACATTGGCTTATCTTGCTTACTTCAAAGAATTGTAACCTATCTTCTATAACTGGGAAAATGGGGTCTTATATTTTCTAAAGTGACAAAAACATGTTTTTACTTACAAAAATCCTAAGTGGGTCATGTTCTGGGGGATGAATTAGACCATCAGGAGGGGTTAATGTTAAGATTACAGATGTTTGCTGTTTCGATGCTTGATCTTGCTCTTCCTCCAGAGTGTATTCAGGTGCTACAGACTGTGATGTAATCACCTCTGGCATTATCTCCTCCTAAAGAAAGATTAATTGCAGAGATAAATGCTCTTTTTAAGCTACAAAATATAGACATTCACTTTGCGATAATTATATACAGTTTCATACTTTCTTAGTTGCATGAAAATGAAAACAAAATTAAAAAATTAAATATTCTTCATTAATTATCCAACAGTAATAAACTGACTCATTTAGCAAATTTAAAAATCAACAAAGAAAATTGCCAGGTAGAAAGAAAAAAATATATTTGAAAGGCATCCATGGTATCAATAATTGTAAGAAGGACTGTTTATTATTTTGATTCTTACATGAATACTCTTAAGACCCTTTTAATCTTGAAGTTTTTAGGTAATCTCAGAACTGATCAAGGAATTTAGCTTTAATTCAGAACTAGGTAAGCATGTTTGTATGCTCATCTGGCTCTGACTTGACTAAATCATAAAACCTATATCATGCCCCAAATGCAATGAATCTAAATAAGTGCACTTTCAGGAAACATAAACAGCAGGCGGATGCATCTTATTACATTTTACAGCGTATCAAAAAAATTCAGAATTCTTGAAGTAGAGGCATATAAACAATGTGATCGGAAATGAGATTTTTCAAGAATCTTCCCTTATTTTAATAACTAGCCATCCCCTGTGGCTCCGCCCACATAGTAATGAAACAGGACAGTGTGGAGGGTCCTGCCCTGCTGCCTACTCCTGATGTCACACTTCCCCCTCCCCTCAGCCTGTAGCCTCTGTCTCAGATTAGCAGAAATATATCACTCCTGCAAGTGAACTATGATTCTTAGCGAGATGAGGGAAGTCGTAAAATCAAATGGAATGTTCAATCAAATTATAAAAAAAAAAACAGATCTAAATCCTTTAAGTAGTTCTCTCGTTCACAAGCTAAACGGAGGTAAGGAGCGCCCCGAGGCTGGCGCGCGAGTGAGGTGGGCCCAATAAAGACCATCAGTCCTGTTTTCTTCATTTATCCAAAAAATACTTGATTTTTCAAGGTCTCTAACAATGTAGTAGAAACCAATACAGAATTTGAAAAAACCTGTCTGCATTTTGTATGAGCCATAAATTTAACATTAGTAAAATCGCTGCATTTGAAAATATTTTAATATTTTGGACGATAAGAAGGACATTCTTTCCATGTTAAAGATCATGCATTTCATTTGCATCCTAATTTATTAAAGTTGATTTTAAATTACTAAATACTGACTATTACAGTAAGAGCTGCAATAACCAGTACTAAATGAACTGACATTAGATGAACAGGTAAAGGTGTACAGAATCTCACACAGTATCCAGATCTCCCTGAATTTTAATCATATAGATGTATTTAAAAAGTCAGGAGTATGCTTTATTTCAGGGTCATGGTCATCTCTTAGTCAACAAACCTGTATCACTTAGGCATGCATGATGAGAAGGAGAAATCAGAGTAGGTGAAGAAGGCTTAATTGAAAAGTAAAAAAGGCGGTTTTGTGTAACAAAGGATATTTTTGATGTGCCTATTATCACGCCACTGCTGTATCCAGGTAATAGCGGTGTCATTAGCATCCTTAAGATCTTCATCAGTACATGTAGGGCCTCAGGAACATTCATGGAGAATGTGGTCTATTGTGTGGGTGGGCTCACCACAGGGACATTCAGCGCTTGTTGTGAGGCCCCATCTAAATAGGTTGTCCCTTGTTTTGCCCACCTTTGACATATCTCGGTTAAGCACGACCCAGTCTTTCCTAGAGAGGGATGTTCCATTGGGTAGATGCTCTTGAGGTGTAGGAAGAGCTTCATTAGGAGGGCTACAGTCATTCTCCCGCCACCTCTCAAGCCTATGTTTTGTGGACTGCTTTAATTAAGGGGTTCCACTGTGGCGAAATTCTGATGAGAAGGTAGTTGACGATTTACCTCCTGGTGATGGTGAAGTGGGTGTCTGGAGTCCATCAGTTGCTTGAACCTTTCTACTCTTACACTACTTTCTCGTTGTATATGGGGAGGTGCGATCCCGGCCAGCCTGTATAAAGCAGGAAGGCACAATGTGACAGTGATGATTCGGCATGCATTATTTAGCTCAGGGTCAACCTTGTTGGCATGGGTTGACTTAGCCCACACTGGTGCGCAATACTCCGCTTTTGAATAACAGAGTGCCTTGGCCATTGATTGCAGGGTCTTAGGGTCTGCTCCCCAGGATACGTTTGTTAGTTTGCTAAGGAGACTATTCCTGCTGGATATCTTCTTTTTGAGTTTAAAATTTTTTAAAAGACAGTGTCCTGTCCAGAGTGATGCCTAAGTAAACAGGATGTTTGATGTTCTTCAGTACTTTGTTATTTCTCCTGATCTCTAGAGTTGTGTTTGCTTGTCTATTGTTAAGATGAAAGGTATAGACCTGTGTCTTCCCTGGGTTAGCATTAAGGAACCATTTAGTGTAATACTCTGAGACGTTGTTGAGGGCATTGGTAAGTCTCTTTTGGATATCTTGGAAGGAAACAGACTGGGAGGCTAAGCAGAGATCATCTGCATAAATGAACTTCCTAATGTTGGTGAACACAGGCTGGTCGTTGGTATAGATATTGAACAGAACAGGAGCCAGCACTGAACCTTGAGGAAGTCAATTTTTCTGATTCCTCAGGCAACTCTTTTTACCATACATTTCTATGTAGAACCTTCTGTTGACCAGTAGTGACTTGATTATAAGAATCAATGGACTGTTTTGTATGGTTGTAGCAAATTTCAAAAGAAGTGCTCTGTGGTTCACTGTATCATAGGCAGCAGAAAGGTCTACAAACACTGTCCCTGTAATTAGTTTCTGCTCAAACCCATCTTCAATGTATTGAGTTAAGTTCAAGACTTAGCCACATCAGGATTGACCGGGGCGAAAGCCTGCTTGGTCTGGTGACATTTGATCCTTGATGGTTGGGGATATGCGTGCCACTATCATCCTTTTATATACCTTATTTAAGATGCATAACAGTGAAATTGGGCGGTAACTTTTTGGATCTTCTGGGTTTTTTTCAGGTTTCAGTAGTGCCACAACATTTGCTCTTCTCCAGATCTTCGGGATCTTTTGCTTTGACAGCATAATTCTGCTATAATACACTCTGGCTGTTGGTGATTCTTTTATGGAGAGAAAATTGGAGTCATAAAAAGACTGAATATACAGATGCTCATGGGAAAACAAAAAGTTGTGAGTTTTGTTTTCTTCATTCTTATATGATGTTTAGGTAGACAATTTTTGTTATTTTGATATGTACAATTTCAAGGTGAAGCCAAAATTTGGAGTGTATGTAATCTGGGAAGCTAAGAGTTGCTTCTTGTCTGTTTGTGAATATCGTTATTCTCTTGGCCTAATCAGACAATGATCTTTGACATGGACTTGAGCCATTCACTGGTGAATGTATGGCCTGTCAAGCTGTAAGTGTTCTAGCTTCCTGTGCATTACCTCATCCTATCTCTGGGAAGTGGATTAGTCATCCCTAGCATCTATAATTTTACTTGCCTTCCAGTGTCTTATGGGAAAATAATACACATATGCCTAATTATTCTTTCTTAGTCTCCCCTGTACTCGTGATTCTGCGTGTTGTCCTTCTGTGGCATCCTGCACATATTGACTGGCTTACTGGCTTTCCATACTGGTGTTTTTAACTGCTAGTGTTCTCTCTTTGTCTTTACCAATGTGATGCTCTCTTTTTTCTGGAGGTTCAAGTCTGTTTATTATGGCAGCACCTTGTAGTCTAGAGCCTGCTTAGCCCAGAACTTGCTGCAAATCACAGCTTTCACTGAAAAAAAACACTTTTTTGGCCTGCTCAATGTGACCTTACCTCAGCACCTGATCTGAGATTTCTTGATAGTGCTTCAGGGATGTAACTGGTTGACGTCTCAAACACTGACACTGGTTCATACCCCATCAGCTGGTAATATTGAGGAACCTGTACATATTTATAAAAAAGAGTTAAATAAACTTTAAAATATATCCACTCCTGTTGATGCAATAGTTTGAATTTATTGAAAAAAGAGCGTTGTTTATCAAATATGTTTCATTAAAATGCAATGAAAATGTCTTACTTAACACTATTTAAAACTAAAATCCAACACCCCAGAAAATAATCAACTCTCACTTCTTCTACTCACAAATTGTAAAGTCCCTGAACAGTCAATCATTAGAATTCAAATATTGTATTTTTATGCTGCACACTATGTATACATTTTAGTTTTTTATTGATGTTTTGTATTTTGTCACCTAGACTAGCTTCCTGAACACATATATATTTTGTCAGTGGCAGGGACTGCAAAAGTCTGTTTATTTTGGAGTTGTCAGGGACATTAGTAGAGTTTGTAAATGGAATTTCTATCTGTATTTCTTCTGCATTATTTGGACTGAACTAGAATGAAAGTGACACATTAAGCAAACTTTAGACCAAGATTTTCTTTACCCTAAACACTTTTTCTTTTGATTGTTAATTGTTACTCTCTAAGAAAGTTTTTACTTTGGCTAGTCAAAGTCCAAATAGTTCACTGTGCAAGCTACCTTCTTTTATAATGTAATCTCATGTTCTCTATCAACAAGCTGCTTCTGACACCATAAAAAGGTAGCACCCACTAAATAACTTGGACAACAATACAAAATCAAAAAAGCAAGAGATTAAATAATAAAAACTCAGTAATTAAGTACTGTCAATGATCTTACTAAAATAACACTGAAATACAAATAACAAAAACCACCACAAAAATTTATCAACCAATGCCTTCCTGACACTTCTCAGACAAAGATTAATTTATGAAACTCTGTAGTTAATGTACAGAAGCTGATAACTTGTTTAACTTGTATAAAATGAGCAAGACCAACAAGACACTCTGATGATCATTAACTGAAACACATTGTGAAAAATGTTTTTAGTTTTTTTTGGCTCTTTTCTACCTCATCAAGTAGGTCAATAAAACACGAACCATTACTGAAAACCGACATTGTCAGCCTTTGGAGCTATTCTTCAAACATGGCAATAACTCTGTAATGTTGCGCTTTGTTATGTTTACTGTGCTATAGTATCTCTGAGCTCAAATATTTCTTCTGATTCCATGGTACTCCAAATATGAAATCTTTTCCAAGCTCTACCAATGTCTACCAATACTGAATTCCATCCATCCATTTTCTAACCCGCTGAATCCGAATACAGGGTCACGGGGGTCTGCTGGAGCCAATCCCAGCCAACACAGGGCACAAGGGGGGAGGCAGGGTGCCAACCCACCGCAGGACACACACAAACACACCCACACACCAAGCACACACTAGGGCCAATTTAGAATCGCCAATCCACCTAACCTGCATGTCTTTGGATTGTGGGAGGAAACCAGAGCGCCCGGAGGAAACCCACGCAGACACGGGGAGGACATGCAAACTCCATGCAGGGAGGACCGGAAGCGAACCCGGGTCTCCTAACTGCGAGGCAGCAGCGCTACCACTGCGCCACCGTGCCGCCCCCAATACTGAATTGTTGTTCTTAACATAATTTTCTTTTTTTAACAATATCTAAATGGGGGTCTGCTGGAGCCAATCCCAGCCAACACAGGGCGCAAGGCAGGAAACAAACCCTGGGTAGGGCGCCTACACACGCAGACACACACCCACACACCAAGCACACACTAGGGACAATTTAGTATCGCCAATGCACCTAACCTGCATGTCTTTCGACTGTGGGAGGAAACCTACACAGACACGGAGAGAACATGCAAACTCCATGCAGGGAGGACCCGGGAAGCGAACCCGGGTCTCCTAACTGCGAGGCAGCAGCATTACCACTACGCCACCGTAATTACATTTATAAAGGCACCAATTAAAAAAAAGTCCTGTCACTGTTAATTTGCAAAAAGCTCATGATATTTTAGATAAACTGTGCTGGTAAAGATTACTTGATGCTTTACATTCTCTTTTTTTCGGTCTCTTCTGAAAAATAGTCTCTGTTTGTGTGGTTGTGAGGGTAATACTTGATAATAATGAAATGTTGTTCAGTATTATTTATATAACACATTTCTCTAAGAAAAACAGAATGGCTTGTTTGAGTATAAACATACAACTTCACAGTACAGAAAGAAAAACACAAAAGTTATAGACCTTTAACTTGAAGAATGGGACATTCACTTTAAAATTCATGTCCGGTGGCTTTACTGGTACAGGTCCAAGGGAATAGGGAGCCTAAAACATTTAAGTATAAAACATAGGACAATCACTTTAACATTCATAACAAACATTTTATAACATTGTAGACATTTTCATAGAAGCTAAGTAAATGATATCAATAATGTGAAATAAAAGCACTTAAATTCACACATACCTCTGATAGATTTTTATTAAATTGGGCATTTGACCTATTCTAAAATTTTAAATGTGTGCAACACATCTTTCCCAATATATATTATCTTGTACTTTTTTGTTAAGGTGCATACTCTACTTTTTTCTTAAAAAGTAAATGGATTACAGAGAACAGAATTATAATCTACTAAGCAGATGAGCTAGGAGAAAGATGTTTGTTCTTTTGTCTTTATGTTGTTAAGTGTTACATCATATTAAATGTGCAAATTTATAAATTTCAAATAGATGTGTATACTTCTTTAAAAACAATCCAATGTTTCTCTTTTTATGTTTTAATGCCATTAAAGAGTGTGATGTGCAATAATACATCACAAACATTACAATATGCTCAACGTGTTTAATTATCTGATTAATAAAACGAATAATATACTGCAGGACTGTATATACTCTTTTGTACTGCAGAAGTAATTTACATAGTAAACTGTTCAGTAAGCTGTGCAAACTGTAAAATGCAGTATACTTTAGTGCTCATTCTTTAATGTTACCTGTATATATTGTAAATACAGTCATAATTGAAAGACAACACCAGAACAATAGATTGCCATAGTGGAAATGGTTTGGGCAAAATTAAGTAAGGTGAGATTAAGAGTCAAATTATTAAAGATAATACCATATTTAAATGAATTAACAGAGCAAGACTATTAACAACTGAATGTAATGAAAAAGAAATCGCAATGAAGCACGTATACTGTGTACCTGTGGTGAGGAACTCTGAAATAACAAAAGACCTGTGTTACAATTGTGTGTGGCATTGCAATGAATTATCATTTAACCACTCATTACTGTTATTTACTAAATAATAAAAGAAAGGTTTCATCTTATGTATTATACAAGGCATGTGAACAAGTGAGTCGACTGTCTGACAAGGAGGATTTAATTTTACATTAATGTATGAAGGACAGAATAAATCAACAACGGTGTTTTTTTTCTATAGTCTATGCAAAATTTCATAAAATCATTTTTGATAGACTTTTGTTTGATTATCCACAAACCCAGATCATGATGCATTTGATGCACCGATTCTTATACCAGCATGCTGATGACCATCATTCACGTAACGTCCGCTGAATTATAATGACATCGACACAAAATAAAAGGGAACAAGGAAATACAATAATGACTGAAAATAGATTTCAATAATAAAAATTGTTATCAGGTTCAGCACCTAAAAAATCTGTAATGGGAATTAACCATTAATTTTAAAAAAGGCTTTAACAAGCATACAAAAACTGGCCAATGTACAGAATCATAACAAATATATTTTTCTTAATGAGGCAGGGTTTGACTTGAAAAAGAGTAGACATGGAAAGAACTTCAGCCATTAGCCACCAGGGAGTCCTCCATTGTAAATATCATCACATATGGACAATCAAACTGGTGAAATTCAGTTTGATAGAAACCACTATTTTATATCTGTGCATCTCCTTCCATATTCTCCATTCTTAAAACCCAATAGATGTTTTTTTTTTGGCATGGTGATAGCTTATGATCCCAAGCTCCATGCCCCTAAAGAAAATGACATGAAGAAAACAGTGATTCTGTATTTCCTGCCAAGCCTGGATTAATTATTCCCCTGGAAATTTCTCCCAGACCATAGCCAAACACAACATTTACTGTGATACTGATGAAATTCTTTGGACTCTTCGTGAAATGCAACAGCACAATGCTTGATTTACTGTAATTTATTTAATTAATTTAATTTATTTATTTAATTTATTTATGTAATTTATTTATTTAATGCTGATTGACAGTATTTTTGATGAGGGCATGAATGGTTTTGAACAAAGCATAAGTGAACAAGACTCCATTCATTATGAGAAAATGGAAAACTGTTTTTTTGAATTGGTGCTAAGATGCATCTGGCATTGAGAAAATGAGGTACAGTTTTTGTAAATATGTTTAAACAATTAAAAAATGTAAAGCAAACAGCCAGAGCTCAAAAGCTCATAAACTCACTGAATACATTTACTAATGTTTTATTGTTAATGTAACACTTGAAACTAATAAATAAAGTAAAAGCAGTTTAATCTTCTTAGTCTGTCAGAGTACAAAAGTAGGCAAAGTGCTCATGGTTTGAATATTTCATAAAGTGCTCAAGTGAACTTTACACAAAATATAAATATATACACTATAAATGTATATTTAAATATACATATAAATATAAATATAACTCCTCTTCCGGTCACTCACCCACACAATAAGTTCATCCCTCTATCTTATCCTTAATGGATCTTCCAGAACATTTTTTAACTACTTACAGTGGGATGCAAAAGTTTGGGCAACCTTGTTAATAGTCATTATTTTCCTGTATAAATCGTTGGTTGTTATGATAAAAAATGTCAGTTAAATATATCATATAGGAGACACACACAGTGATATTTGAGAAGTGAAATGAAGTTTATTGGATTTACAGAAAGTGTACAATAATTGTTCAAACAATCAGGCAGGTGCAGAAATTTGGGCACCGTTGTCATTTTATTGATTCCAAAACTTTTAGAACGAATTATTGAAACTCAAATTGGCTTGGTAAGCTCAGTGACCCCTGACCTACATAGACAGGTGAATCCTATAATGAGAAAGAGTATTTAAGGGGGTCAATTGTAAGTTTCCCTCCTCCTTTAATTTTCTCTGAAGAGTAGCAACATGGGGGTCACAAAACAACTCTCAAATGACCTGAAGACAAAGATTGTTCACCATCATGGTTTAGGGGAAGGATACAGAAAGCTGTCCAAGAGATTTAAGCTGTCTGTTTCCACAGTTAGGAACATATTGAGGAAATGGAAGACCACAGGCTCAGTTCAAGTTAAGGCTCGAAGTGGCAGACCAAGAAAGATTTCGGATAGACAGAAGCGACGAATGGTGAGAACAGTCAGAGTCAACCCACAGACCAGCACCAAAGACCTACACCATCATCTTGCAGCAGATGGAGTCGCTGTGCATCGTTCAACCATTCGGCGCACTTTACACAAGGAGATGCTGTATACGAGAGGAAGCCTTTTCTCCGCCGACAGCACAAACGGAGCCGCTTGAGGTATGCTCAAGCACATTTGGACAAGCCAGCTTCATTTTGGAATCAATCAATCAATCAACATTTATTTATATAGTACATATTCATACAAAAAAATGTAGCTCAAAGTGCTTTACAAAATGAATAGAAAAATAGAAGACACAATAAAAAATAAACATAAGTCAACATTAATTAACATAGAATAAGTAAGGTCCGATGGCCAGGGTGGACAGAAAAAATAAAAAAAAACTCCAAAAGCTGGAGAAAAAAAAAAAAATCTCTAGGGATTTCAGACCAAGAGACCGCCCAGTCCCCTCTGGGCAGTAATAAGGTGCTGTGGACTGATGAAACTAAAATTGAGTTATTTGAGCATAACAAGGGGCGTTATGCATTTAGGAAAAAGAACACAGCATTCCAAGAAAAACACCTGCTCCTTCAGTAAAATATGGTGGTGGTTCCATCATGCTGTGGGGCTGTGTGGCCAGTGCAGGGACTGGGAATCTTGTCAAAGTTGAGGGACGCATGGATTCCACTCAGTATCAGCAGATTCTGGAGACCAATGTCCAGGAATCAGTGACAAAGCTTAAGCTGCGCCGGGGCTGGATCTTTCAACAAGACAATGACCCGAAACACTGCTCAAAATCCACTAAGGCATTCATGCAGAGGAACAAGTACAACGTTCTGGAATGGCCATCACAGTCCCCAGACCTGAATATAATTGAAAATCTGTGGTGTGAGTTAAAGAGAGCTGTCCATGCTCGTAAGCCATCAAACCTGAATGAACTAGAGATGTTTTGTAAAGAGGAATGGTCCAAAATACCTTCAACCACAATCCAGACTCTCATTGGAACCTACAGGAAGCGTTTAGAGGCTGTAATTTCTGCAAAAGGCGGATCTACTAAATATTGATTTCATTTCTTTTTTGTGGTGCCCAAATTTATGCACCTGCCTGATTTTGTCTGAACAATTATTGCACACTTTCTGTAAATCCAATAAACTTCATTTCACTTCTCAAATATCACTGTGTGTGTCTCCTATATGATATATTTAACTGACATTTTTTATCGTAACAACCAACGATTTATACAGGAAAATAATGACTATTAACAAGGTTGCCCAAACTTTTGCATTCCACTGTAGATGTGCAATAACTCATCTGTTACTTCTCATATGAATAACTTTTATTTTTTTTGTTCTCAAAATATGCATCATTTCATTTATATGCGCAGTTTTATTATGTGAGATACCTCCTGCTCAGTGTGCTATTCTGTTTAGTGAACTAAGAGACTCAGATGTATAGTATCTATTACATTTAATTCACAGCATACCTGTACAGCATAGTGAATGAGGATTTATTGTAGTTTATTTTGATATTTATGTATATTCTAATTTACTGTATATGCTTATTTTATATTTGCTCTTCATGTTACTTGGGCCTTTGTCTATCTGTGCAGATGTAACATAAGTAACTTCCTTTTGGGTTAATAAAGTATTCTGATTCTGATTCAAAATTCAGTTTTATTTATTAGTTACTTACAAGTTCATCTGTCTGATCTGTGGGTGAATAGGTGGGAAGGGTAAAAGGGAGCAGTTTGTCAATGCAGGGCATCCTCATAGATGATTTTAATCTGTTGTCAATCACCAATGGTTCATAACTGCCCAAAGTATTATCTAAAAATAAAATGTGGGAAGAAAAATTTACAAGTTGTGTGTTTATAGTATACTTTAAAGATCTACAATTCATTATCCAATGCAATGCCACCCTATACAATGAATGAAGTCACATAATGTACTCTATAACTTTAATAGTATAGAAGACTTTCTCTTTATATATTCATTATAACACTCTTTATAAATACCTGCTTCTGCAGCTTTAATGCTTTGTTTAATACTCTGGACTAGTACTTTTAAAGTCTCAAGTCTGTTACTCAGCCGGATTCTAATCAGTACCTGGAACAAAGAACATTTTATAACTGAATTAATGTAAAATTAAAAATTATCAACATGCACCATTTCTAAGTCAGTTATGCTTAATTGTATATGATGATTTTGTGATAAGATTTCTCATTGTGAATAATATATCAGAATGTTTGCTTTACAGTAGTATTTTATCAATAAAATGAATCTGCAAAATTAATTCCAACAGTGATTTGTTTATAACTAGCAATAAATTCAATATGGTATACTGCATGCTTTTAACCCAAGAACTTTGCTCTTACTTTTTAAATATGTAATTGCAAAAGGAAAGGTAATCAGTTTACTGATGCTTACTTTAAAAGAAAGTATAGCTGACATACAATAAGCCTGACAAGTCTGTCATTTTGGAAATTCTTAAAAACCAGTCATTTAAAAGAATGGAATAAATATGAACAGGTAATTTCTTAGTAGATAAAGTATATGATTGCATAAAAGAAACATCAGTAAATTTTGTAATTTTTGCAAAGAGATGAAAGTACCAAGCAAAGTGAAAAATGCATGTCCTAAAAATTAAAGATTAAGTGATTGTCAAATGAATGTATACAAGCAAATGTCTTCTTGCAGTTTCTTAACAAAATGTTTCATTATTAAGTGAATGTCAAAAAACTGTATGCAAGCAACTGGGGTTTCCTTTAAAAATGTTTTATTAAAACTAAAACACCACCTTCATCTGCTTAGTTGTAATCCTGCCAATAACAATCTTAAGGTTTTTCTATACCAAGAAACCAAAGCCAAAAATAATATTTTTATGAAATAACCCATGTCTATTTTGCTAAATAATGTGTTTTCAATGCTTACTTTTATTACAGTATTTAATTGGTATCCATATCTATCACAGAACTTTACACATTGCATATCCAAATAATATCTTACCAGTTTGACTGCACAAGTTAAACTATGAGAGCTTTAATACAATAATATATCACAGAAATATCTCCACAGTAAGAACAATACTGAACACCACATTTAATCTAATCTAATTTTAATTTAAAACTTTGAATAATGCTACTATTATTTTTAAAATTTCTCTTTGACAAATCATATCATGCCATGAAAACCTATCAAATATTATTTTGTATAGTGCTTTCAAAGTGATTATAATGAGAACATGCTTCACAGAGTGGTGAACAAGATAATTCTGAACTAAAAAAAATACAGGAAAATACTTAAATTCTGGATGAAGGATTTAACACTCTGGTATTCAGTCACAATATACAAAACTAATAAATAACTCACAAACATCTTTTACAGCAAATTGTTACTCAGATGCATACTAATTTGGCAGTACATGTATATTAAAGTAGAAGTTGTATTGAAGCAAAGGAACAAAACTGACTTAATTAATTAAACTAACATAAGCTTCCTTTAATTCAATGCTGTTCAGGTAAAAATTTCATTCTATATATGAATATGAGGGCAAAACTGACACAAAGATTAGCGCTCCTGCCTCACAAATTCCACATCCTAGCTTCAAGTACTGTGGGCTATCTGGAGTTCATACGTTCCCTTTGTGTCTGGGTGGGTTTTTCATCAGTTACTCCGTTTTTCTCTTTTGCATCCCTATGACTTCTATGTTAGGTTAATTAGCGATTCTAAATTAGCTCTGTGTGGATGCTTGCATTAGTGGGCTCTGTGACAGACTGTTTTTGTCAGTGGGTGTTGGTTTCTGCTACAGCATCTGATGCTATAAGCACAGACTTTGACTCCTGAAACCCTGAATTGGATTGAGCAGGCTTTAGAACATATTAGAATATATACATTAATACAAAGGTTAAACATGTTGTTGAGATTAAATATTTCCTCTGTAGAAATTTCTTATCATGACATTTTATTATGGAGATAACAAATGCAGTTACTCATGCAGTTTTCTAAATGTCTCAATTTATGGGATTCATTTTTACAATGATACGCACTATTCTTTTGTCAAAATATTGTGATAAGGTAATAGTTTCATACTGGTTGCATTGCATCAACTTCTTTCAGAAATGTGTACTTTATTACTCAGAAATGTATATGATTTTTAAAACATGAATTAAAAGAAAACCCATATCAAATTAGATTTTCTTAATTGAGAATTAAAACCATCCATGTAGAGCTGTTTTAGAAATAATGCTTTGCAGTGGCAGGGTTTATAATGTGAAGTAAGTGAAATTTATTCTCATCTAATATGATATCCTTTGTTCTTTGCATATTCATTAAGGTTCACAAAAAGCCAAAGGTTAGATTAGCTATAATCAAATAATTGTTAGAAGACAAGTATTGTATTCCTGTTTACTTTGTAAATCTTCATGTGATTTTGTTTGTTAAGAAAAGATCTAAAAGATAATAAAAATTGATTTATTAAAGTAATTTCTAGCCTTGAACTGGTAAACTTTACTTCAGGTTTCACATTCATCTACAGATAATACGGAGTGCATTGTAACAACAATATTTTCTATAAATAATTTGATGTAGTGATTTAGTAGCATTGTATATTTAAAATGGGGTTGCTGATTTGTTTCTTTAATCGAATTCCTAGTTTAATTAAGTTTTCATTTTCTAGTTTCTTACATTGACTTAATGTGCCTCTTTTTGTTGTTCTTTTTCAGGAAAGTTAAACGTAGGACATTTTGTTGACAGAACTTTAGGCTTGGATTCTATTTAAATTGTTTCCACATAACTGTTGCAGGTGTAAAGTCTTACTTTTTGGGGTGGATCTGTGTTATAATATACAGCAACACTTGTACATTGCAACTAACTTGCTTTTTAAAGCAATTGTGGGGTAGTTTACAGATTCAAATTAAGCAGGCTGGCTAGACATCAGAAAGTACAGTAGCGTCTAGCTAAGATGTTGGTTGCAATAAAAAATCTGCAGCCACTATGAGACCCAAAAGCAACATCAAGAAAGTGGAAGAAGACATGAGAAGTTAAATTAATGTGGAGTTTGGCCAATAAAAAACACAAAGAAACCTCTGATTTAGATGCTGAATGCAGAAATAATGTGTAGCTAATTTGGCATTTAGGGCAAAAACCAAAAATTATGGTAGGTAGTCAAAATTATTGGAAAGGTACAGGGTTCTTCTCTAAGTATTTCCCACTGGCTGTACACATAACCTGAGTGATTCACATCACCTTGCTGCACTCCTGTTGTACAAATATGCATCTGTAAAAACTGTACATGTAACCAACTCTGAAACACTGTTCTACACGCAGTGTGTCTTAAGTATATTTGTTGGTCACTTTCCATTTGCTTCTGTTTAAAAATGAAAAATACATGCCCATAAAATTATACCATTTGAAACCCTTTACTTTATGTTACAATTTGTAGGTAATATATGTACAGGATAGGCAATATACAGATTCTTAAAGTTAAATAATGTCAAAACAAATGCCTGATGTTTGGCAAATGTTAGAGTACTTCTATTAATGATGACCTTCTCTTAAGTCAATGTTCATCCTATTTTTTGGAAGGTTAATCTTTTTTAGGTCTAGAAAAAATATTATACTTAAAAAAAAAAAAAACTACAAAGTAAGTTTACATGTTAGACCCTGTTTAAAGCTCTTTTGAAGTCACTTACTGTCTGCTTTGTCAACTAATATAATGTCTAATAGTGAATGTTTAACTCTCTTGCAAAAATGTTATTCCAGGATATTGTAAGAGATGCTAAAATCAAAGGAACCTAAGTATTTTAATTATACATTACAGACCTTATGAGCAGCCTGTTGGAACCGTTTTAAAGCTCTATATCTTACTTCCCATGGATTGTTCAGATAAGTTTCAAATTTAGGAACGTAGTTAGGAAACTGAAAGAGATTGAAAAAAGATTAAAATAAAAACACAGTTAATAACTCTTAAAAGTCTTTTACTTTATATACAGAAGCCTTTTTTGTTTTTCTAACTAGATTGGTTATTGTACTTTTTAAACACATTGCACGACTTTGTTTTTATTTAAATCATTGTCTTACATCACTTTACAATTAAAGAGTAAACAGAATGAAATATTTGTATGTATGTAATGTATCCAAGATAAGTGAATGTTTATAATATCTGGTACTGTACTTTTAAAAATTACCTCTCCTAAGGTCCGCAAAACTCTTTTTACTGACACCTCTGACTTGGTTCTTTTCAATTCTTCTTCTTTTACGGGGTCACCTCGTTTTACCTAAAATAGTTTTTTATTACATAAGATTACAACTCTGAAATTAATATTAAAAATACCTTATACAATGAACAGTAAGACAGTCCAGATGAAATAATACATGCTGCTTTCAAGCAAAAATGCTGCCTGGATAAGTTTAGACAGCAGAGATATTCTTGGCTTAAAAAAAACATTTTGGTCATTGTACTCCATTATCCCACAGTGCATGCATTAAACAGCCAAAAGACATCTGACAGATGGCAGTAAATCTATTTTTCCCTATCACTGCTGCAAAAGTCACCGGATTTCAGAAAAAAAAAAATTCTAACAAAGTTTTGGGTAATGTCACAATAGATTTTATTTTTTAAGCAAAAAGCAAAAAGTGTGTTGTAGTGTGTTTAACCATACTAGTCTAAATAGTGTGCTGAAATATTTTTGACTCAAAATATCTGTTTATTCTGTGAAAACCAAGTACTGTAAATGTTTACATTTTTTTGTTTAAACCTCATATTTTAAAATTAGCAAGATTGTACTTTTATGCCCAGCATTTCTCACTAATTATATCAAAATCTTAAAAACTGCTCTTTGAAGAACTATTAAGTTTTATGGACCATGCTCTAATTTTACTGAATTACAAATCCTACTCTGAAATATTGTTCTGTGTTTTTGCTTCATTTTGCATTGAAACTTAATTTTTTAACGTCACATTATATTAGACAAGAAACAGTAAGAAAAAATGGAAATATGCTGTTTGTTTGTAAAATAATTGCATAACAAAGACGTAATTGCCTTACAATTAGCTTCTGCATGTGAATCGTTAAAATAACTAATTTCTTTGTCCTAAACCTGATCAATATTCAGGTTGTAAATCTGTAGAACCATTGTGAAAATGAAGACTAAAGAGCACTCCAAAGAAGTTACAGATAAAATAATACAAATACATAAATTAGGAAAAGAGTTCAGAGCTATTCCAAGCAGTCAATGTGGGCATTGTTGGATCAGTTATTATGAAGTGGAGAACACGTCAGACTTCTCAGACATTGCCTAGGAAAGGTTGCCCTTCAAGACACAATGAAGAAATGTGAAAGAAATGTGGAGAATTGTGATTCCTCAGTGACTTCATCAATTGCAGTAAAGGAGGACCCGTTAATCGTATCAAGAGCTCAGTATAACAGTGGCCCATATGGAGGGTAATTCCACATCCAGTGACTCAGTTGTGAAGGTGAACAGGTTTGTGATAAAATGAGACCAAGATAGAGTTTTGCTCAAAATTCAAAGCATACAGTACATTATATGTGGTGCAAATGTAACCATGCCCCCAACTCAAAAGGCACTCTGCAAGTGAAGCAGTGTTATATATGTGGCTGCCTTCCATCAGTAGGAAAAGAGCATCTTATTAAGATAGAAGGAAAAATGGGAGGTGAAAAATACTAGCAAATATCGTAAGGAAACCTATTTCAGTGTGCTAAAAACATGAAACCTGGGCAAAAGGTATGGCAAAGTTCCCAAACACAACCCCAAAGGTAGACTTGGAGTATTTCAAAGACAAAAAAGATGAATATTCTACATTGGCCCAGTCAAAACTCTGATATCAAACTGACTGAGAACCTGTTGCAGATAAGCATCATTTGACTAACCTTAAGAATCTGGAGCAAATCTGCCTGGAAGACTGAACTAAAATCATATAACTCTCAGCAAAACTGAAACATGCTTACCCTAAAAAGTGTAAAGCGCTTTTTGATGAAAAAGATTTCTCTACAAAACATTAGTGTGTTAATTAATACTCATGTTAAGACAATGACACAGATAATTACATTTCAGTGTATGACTTAAAGCAAAATTAGAGTTAGTCAAGGAACAGCAAATTTTTGCAAAGCACTGTATATTTCATCATATTTTATAGGAATATATATATTTAGAAACTGATTGACATAATATTACCAGTGGTTAAATAATCCCTGCGTAACCATGGTATGTTTGTATGTTACCTACATGTCTGCCTGGGTTTTTGTCTACAGATTCCAGTTTTCCAAGGTATGTCAAAGATGTGAGTGTTATGTTCTGGACAGCTCTCAATTTGCACACTGTGAGTTAGAAATGGGGTGTGCATGTGTAAATTCTGTAATGGACTGGTTCTTGACCTTTACCTGAGCAAATCTGGGAAATTAAAATGAATTAATGTAGCTATTTATTTTGAACATGTTCTATTGAAGATAAGAAAATGTCTAACATAACTTGTCATGACTACAGTCTTTAAATTAAATAAAAAATTGAAATATCATTAAAGTACATGAACGTGTATCCTTTCATGTGTACTGTTTGTTTGTTTATGGACAACTAAAAAACATTCAGAAACAGAAAGTTATGATCCAAAAAGTTTCAGAAGTGGAGTTTTCACATGTGAACTAACCTTACCTTTCAGAGATAGAATACACATATAAGCCAGAACAATTCTCAAAATCAATTCATTTTAAAATTTATTTTATATTAGATCTATGAAATTATGCCTAAAATGTTAATATATAGCTCACTTTATATTTATGTAGTTCTACAGATCTCTCTTCCAAAATTTTCTTTCTCATCTTTGAAGACACAGGATCCTTGCCCAAGTGCACCTGCCTGAAAACAATATAAAATATATATATATTTTATTTTCTTATTGTTTACCGATGTGTTTTAATGCCCTAATTTTATCAATAAAGAAATCTGCAATCTTTTATTCAGGCTGTGTGGCGCTAGCAACTAATCCAAAAGTAAACTGCACTTACATTTATTTTAGCAATCATACAGTACATATACTTACAGTAGTTCTGAGCAATTTAGAGCATCCCATCACATTAATATTATGCTTTAAGAGTGCAGGAGGAGCCCATGTACACAATCCACATCAGTATAGACTGCTACAGCTGGGTAGGGGGAGTTTCCCTTGTTGGAATCAACATGGATTTGACAGAATGCAAGTCCAGGTTGTGAAAAAATACTTATGGTGATAATAAGACATCAACAAAGAATACTACTCATAAATAAAAATTGCTACATGCATTACACATGAAGTACCTGGCTTAAAAGAGAAGTATTAGGATAAACTACATGCAAATGTATCCACCTGTTTGTGCTAAGAACAAATAGTGTGATTAAAGAACAAAAGGTAAACCAGGAAAGGATTATAATAGTAGACTGCTTTTATCAAATAGACCCATCCATACATTTCTGAACCCCTTATTCATCCCAATTCAGGGATGAGGACAGCTAAAGTCTGTCCCTACAGAGCCTGTAAAACTGGGCAAAGGAGTAAGAAACCTTGGGCAGGGAGTCAGTCTGTTGCATGACACAGACATACACACACATTCATACCAGGAGACTTCAGAGTTGCCAAATAAGCTGGAAAACAAAAATGAATAAGCAAACAAAAATAAGAAGCAAAAACACATGCAGACAGTGGAGAACAACATGCTCCACACGCACAGGGAATGAAACAGAATGCAATGCCACTCTATAATGAGTATTTTTTTCCTAAACTGTGTATCTTTTTCAGGCCTTTAATGCACAATGAAGTAAGTTACAAGCTTCTCTTTTCCTTTTAGCTATTATAATGAAGAAGACCGCTAGTCATCACATCATTTATAAATGAATTTCCTGTTTTATTTTTTCAATGAACTTAAATATCATTTTATAATAAATAAAGTTAAGTCAAGAATACACAGTTTTACAAGTTTGTATCTACTCTCTATATATAAAATCCTAAGCCTAAAAGTGCAACGATTGTATGTCACGCTTTAAATTGGGCTTATTTTAAAACCTACATATATATATGTTTGGTATCATTCTTTTCAGAATTTATCAAACTTTAATGTGATGTTGTTAGATTTTCAGATTCTTATTCCATTTTTTAAATTATAAACTAAAAAATATCAAGAACTCGTGTCCCACGAGAGGAGACTTTGTGCCAAAAGATTTAACCACACCCGGGGCCAGAAATAAAACACTAATAAAAAGCTGCTGTACAGGCTTTTAAATGTTCGAAGCACTGCACGAGTTGCAGATCACACGGCACGGCAGCAGCAAGCCAGCAGCTGATTGATCAAAGACGAGGTAAAAAAAAACCTATTTGTTTCCGATGAGGTAAAAAAAAAAAAGAACTAGTTGTATCACCGTTTAATAGGGGGTTTCAGAGGAGCGACTGTGTCTCCTTGGGGTGTGTTCAGCCCCCCCCTTCACAACATGAGCGGCAGAGACGTGAAGTGGCTGGCACATAGCGCAGGTTTGGGTTGGCAAGCGAAGCGAGCAGGGGGATCCATCCCCCTAGTACTTAATTTATGCACAGTTTGCATAATACAGTAAATAATGATCAATACGCATTACTATATTATACATTTTTTATGAATTTTTAAGTATTCACTTTAAAAGCATCCTGAATTTTCAGCATTTACTATATAGCATGCTGGATTGTCAGCATATAGTATAAAAAGTGCACGCACATTAGACTTGTTAATATGGAATTCTAGTTTATTTAATTTAATCATGGAAAGTTTTAAGATTTTTTTCATTCACCTGTAGACCATGGTACCCTTTAGTCCCATTATAAGCTACAGGACGAGACAAGGTATTTTTAAAATGTATTAAAAAACAAAACACATTTCACCTTAGAACACAAATTTGTACGGCAAGTAAATACATAAAATGACTGTGAAGAAATAACTTTGACTTGAAAAATACCAAACTTACCCTTTAAGGTTCTAACAGTTTTTCTTTGCTGTTGAAGAGAAACTAAAAATAATACACACTGTATTTTTCAATATATTCTGACATGTAACAATCTATTAGGATTTTCTGGAGAAATTTCAGTTGATTACTAGTACTATTGAAAGAGGTTACATCATTGAATTTTAAAACAAAAGGCTACTTAGGTGCAAGACATAACTAACAAATGTAAGTAATTCTGTAACTGTAAAGTGCCTAGGTATAGCATTCACTGTAGAAAGGTGCTATGTAAATTAAAGTCAAAAAACATGTTAGATTATGTTTCAGATATAAAGTGGAAATAGAGGTTGCTAAATGATCATGACATTTCAATAAAAGAAGACATTTTACCACTGCACAAAGTATGCAAATATACCATGAAAAACTATGTTTTTTAGACAGTATGCAATAGAGACAGCTGAGGTACAGCTAAACAGCCAAAGAGAAATAACTGATAAATAGTGTACCTAGTTAAATATAAGGTGGGCAGTTTTTTTAAAGTCATAATCTGAATAGTAATCAAATATTAGCATTTGAGTAAACTAAAACGTAATTTAGCAGCTGCATTGATTCACACAGATTTTGGTAGGGGCTAGAGATGTTTACAGACTACAATGTAAAATCTTCTCTAATCTTGTCAACATTTTCTCTTCCAGATACACTTAATGTCTTCTACTAACACTTTGATCACAATAACAAATAGAATATCATTCATTTGCCTGCAGCACCACATGATTCTTCCTTCATTTTTCTGCACATGACCTAAAGAGGATATTTAAACAAGTTAATGTCCAGGTAGGATTTCAAGACGTGATTTAAACACTCACACTTACCAATTACCTGATGTCTTCAAAGACATCTTTAAAATCTTAGTAAAAGAATCTGTGCAACCCACCCCCTTCGTTAAAAGGACAACAATTATAGCTGTGACTATGAAAACAAAAGTGGACTGCCTGAATAACTACATCACTCCTATTATGATGAAATGCTGTGAAAGACTAGGCTATGAAACATTAAAGCAGAGCATTCCTGATACCCTGCTCCATGTTCAGTGTATATATTTCAATAATCAGTCCACAAAAGATGTCATATTGTTTGCCCCCATACTATCCTGGGACATCTGGATAATAAAAATTACTATATGGGAGTCCTGATTACAGATTACAGCTTAGCAGTTAACATTGTTGTACATTGAGACCTGATCATCAAACTTGTCAATTTAAGACATAGTGACAATTTTGGAGTTCTAACTAAAAGACATCAGCATGTGCAGATTGGCAGCATCTTATCCTCCACGCTGACCCTGAACACAGGCTCACCACAGGGTAATGTGCTGAGCCCCTTTCTGCACTCCTGGTTCACCTACGACTATGAGACCAAACAGTGATTTAACCCCATCATTAAATTTCCTGATGATATCACCGTCACAGGCTTGATCACCAACAATTATGAGACAGTTTAGAGAGATAAGTTCTAGTTGACGTGTGTGTTTTTTTTGCTGTTTTATTTTTATCCCTGTCTTGAGGAAACATGCAGCTAAGAACCTCATTGTATTATGTGTGCTATTGACTATGTACACATACTGCTAAACGTGAACACTTGTCACTTAATGCATTTCAGTACAAAGGTTAAGTAAAGCATAAAAGAATACTATTCAAAAATTAAAGGTGCACAAAAAATTATAGTAAGATTACTTGAAATTAGAACTGTCTTAAAAACATCTGATTACAAGAACAAAGATTTTAACTACCCCAGAAAGTTTAATGAAAATGAACAATAGATAATTTTTTTAAATACAAAGAAAAAAACTGATATCTCTAAAGGTACATGTAAGGATTTTAGAATTTACAACAGCTAAGTAAAGTACTTTTGTACAACTTTAAATAAAGCAATGTTCACAATCACTAGTATACCCTAACAATGACAAGTATATATTTAAAAGGACAGAAAGTACAATATTTGTTATTCTGACATTGCTTTAATTAGCTTTCCCAAACTGGGAACATCATAGGAGAGGAACTTGAATAAACAGTGAGCTGTCTCCTCAGGCTCTTACACAGTCCAGACACACAACTATTTTGGAACGCCATCATTTATCATCTACATGACATAAAAATGCTAAATATATTATCACAGTTACTATGCAGTTTCCTCATAATAAATATTCTTATTATTGAATATGTATAAAATAATGAATACAAGTTTGTTGTTTTTTTTTTTTTTAGATATTATAAAGTAATAAAAAAGCAGCTGAAGTTGCACTCATACCATCGTAGCTGGTTGGCTTGCTCTTCAAGCACATCCTCTCGAACCCTTTGTTCAAATGCGGCCTCTTTTACTTGTCTTGTCTTTAAACCATCACCAGCCTGGTTTAACACTTAACACAAGAACATGAGGACACTCTGCTTATGTACAAGTAAAATAATTAGCTGTACTTTATACCATTTAGTTAAAGAAACAAACTGAATTGAACTTTACTTGTTTAAAAATTACATTTTATTAGATACTATACTAAGTTATCCATGTTTAATTAAAAATGAACAAATAATTGATGTCAATGTTGTAAGTTAAAAAACATTTTTGACAATTTGTGTGTATTATATAAATATACTTTACTGCCATCTAGTGGAAATCATAATTGTTAAGCAATCATACACCAAAGTCAAAACAAAAAAAAAGAGAAAATGAACACTACTTAAGTCTAAATAAATAAACTTGTAGTCTAAAATGCCTTACCTTCTTTTATCTCTTTCACTCGTAACTTGCCTGGTTGTTGAATTAAAACTTTAGACACTGCATGTGGATTTGATAAATCCAGTGGAAACTTTAGGTCTTTGTAAATAACTTCCTAAAATTGAAAAAGTAGTTATATGCATATGTAGAAATCTTTTTGTATGTAGTATAAAGTTAACATATTGCAACTATTACCTTGGGCTTTTCCTGAAGTTGCACTGATTTCAATTTTCTTTTTGTCCTGGAAATGTGTAAAAGTGATATACGCTGAGGATCAAGTAACTGCTTTGTTGATATGTCTCCTGCTTCTCCATCCTTGTTTTGGGATCTTTAACACAAATAAATTAATAAAATAAATATTAAAAGTATTAAAAGTTGCTTTGGAACATTTTTTATTAGAGTCTATTTTTAAATTCTGAGAGGAAATGCAGTGTGGTTAGTGACATGCACAGTATGTATGAATTAAATGTCTTGCTGGGAAAAAATATACTACTGAGATGTTTTAACATTGCTGACATTTTTCCTTACTAATGATTAACAGCTCAAAATACATTATTGAGATTTTACAACTAGTATATTTATTGGGCGCTCTAAACAAATGTGAACAGTGGTGTCCTTTTGCATGTACCTTCTGTATATTCCACAATGCAAGAACATCTTCTCCTCACTCACTACTCAATGTTAAATTGTACCATTACATTTTTCTTTAAATTGGATTAAACCATTTACTTTAAACAATCCTAAGAAAGTAATTTTAAATATTCCTTAAATGTTCTGAAATTAGCAACTGTGTAAAGTTTCTAGAAAATAAAGGCCTATGTGACCCTTGAACAGGGATCTAAATAAAGGTTTGATATCAAGACCTAATCATGCTATACTTAATTTAAATCTAGCCAGTTATTTATTAACTTTTTAAGCAGTAAATGTAGGGTAGGAAAGTTAAATCAAGTAATAAATGACAGCCTGTTTCTCATGGGAAACACACACACATATATATATATATATATATATATATATATATATATATATATATATATATATATATATATATATATATATATATATATATATATGAGGGAGAGAAAGACAGACAGAGCAAAAATTTTTATATATGTTTTTATCATTAAAGTGAACTATAATTTTAACTTCTACGTAATTAAAAATATTTATTTAACTTGGATTTATATTTAAGTAAAAGTTCACCCTAACATTTAAAGATGCAAACTCTAATTTTAAAACAATGTTCCTCTTAGTATTGTGGAGCATATACGAGTAGACAGTTCATTTAGGTTGCTATGGAAAACTAGAAAATATGACAGTAAATTTTAGTTTATAACACTGTATATCATATCATAAGCATCAACACTACAGTTGTTACTACCTGACATATATTTAAAACCCCCATTTCAAGTAACAGACTTTGAAAATGAGTACAATTTTTACATTTTTACAATCTGTAATGACAGTGCATTTTTCTCCGCTGTGGTGTGCTGGACTGGTAACATTCACTTCAAAACAGGCCCACCGAATCAATAAGCTAACTAAAAGGGCTTACTCAGTTATAGGACACACTCTGGACTCCCTGGAGGTAGTAACAAAGGAGAGAATTAAAAAAACAAAACTGACGGCCTTCATGAACAATGCTGCACAACCTGTCTCTGATACACTAACACCGAGTACATTTAGCCAACATATTATTCAGCAGAATTGTTCTAAGAAGTGCACCACCTCATTCACTAACAGAATTTTGGATAAGCTGTCTTTTATTTAGGTATATTAAAACATACTTGTATAAGCAACATGTATCTAGATACCAATACAGTTATTTAATGTTATAGCTATCAAAATATTTTAATTGTTCTGCTGTTAATAAAAAAACAAGATGAAAAACCTGTAAAATTTTAGGTGCAGTGAGCAATCAAATGAAGCTTTCCCTACAGAAACTGATTGCATAGAATGACTTCATTTGCTATACTATTTAGTGTAATTATTTTTAAACTGGGTGTCAAGGTGGCACAGTGGTTAATACTGCTGCCACACAGGTAAAAAGGCCTGAGTTAGAATCCTTGTCTGTGTCGAGTATGTACATGCTCTGCTTGTCCATGTTAGCTTCATTTAGGTATTAAAGTGTCCTCCTACACAGAATGATATACATGTTGATGAACTGATTACAGGCAGTTTATGTATGTATACCTTTGCTCTATAATCCTGTTGTGGAAAAACTGTGTTCAGAATATAAATGTTTACTGCACTCAACAAACATTTTCAGCAATGATAATAAAATTTAATTTAACCCTATACAGAAGAACATTATTCAGGGTTAGGGGTTTGGTGGGGGTGTTACAATTTTTAGAAAATACTGTACTTTATGTGTGCCACTTCTTCCTTGATTATTCATTTTGAAAATTAGGAATTGATTCCTTTAATGGTTGAGTCCCTTTTCACCCCACAATACTCTGTACAAGATTCATTTTAGAATTAAATACAAAATTGCCCCACTCTTAAAATGCTTGTTAACTAATATATATATTAAAAAATACTTTTTTAAAAACCACGCTTATATTAAGTTAAAAAGTGTACTAAAAAGTAAAAAATAGGTCTCTCATACATCACTTGTAAAATAAAAGTGTGGTCGCTTTTGCTAAAATTTTATTTTTTAGTCTTGGGTTTGTTTTAGTATAACTTTGTAATCAATATTTTAACACTTCCTTTAATATTTCTATCCATTACTATCGCCATCTATTGGTGAAATCTTTAACTATTCTTCATATGAAAATTTCATTTCTTAATTAACATGGATTAATTTATAAATTAGTGAAACTGATTGTTGATTCATGGATTGTCATCGAAGTGAGTAAGTGTACAAAATTTCAAGTCATTTGGACAATAGGAAGTGAGTTAAATATCGATTACAAGATTTGTACCAGACAACAAACAGGTGAAGTTAAAAGAAGCGTGGTAATAATAAAAAGGGCAGAATTTCAGGGGCCTCATGTATTAACAGTGCATATGCACAGAAATGTTGCGTAAGAATGTTTCCACGTTCAAATCGCCAAGTATAAAACCTAAACTTGCCGTAAAGCCACGCACATTTCCACGGTACCTCATACCCTGTTGTACACAAGTTCTCTGCTCGGTTTTGCAGACTGGCGGCACCCAGCGTCAAAGCAGTGCTACTGTTCCTGTGTGGTTACTCCTTATTTTCCTAACGCGGCTTTATAAATACACTGAAACTAACCGCATATTGTTTATTAGTGTAATGCATCTGATCGTAATTAACCTGTAACAATATAATGGTCCAGGGAATAGCCATAGTATTCCAAATATCATAACTGCTTTAGCGTTGTTACTCTCACTTCACCTTCTTTTTCTGCTTTCAGCTGCTCCCATTAGGGTTGCCACAGCGGATCATCTTTTTCCATATTACTCTCACTGCACCACTCGGAGTATTTATATCACTGTATCTGAGTGGTGAATCACAGCAGCAGCTGATCGGAAAGAGAATTATCGGGATACAGCATCAAGCACACACTACCTCAGCCACGGCAAAACGCTTCAGAGTCTTTCCTGTATGGGCCTCGCGGTTCAGAAACAGTTTCATCCCAAGAACTTTAAACACAGTCAATCAGTCCATCAAGTGCTCCTTGTAGAACTGTTTGTACTTATAAGTACAATTACCTCACTGTAAACTTGCACTTCAGTTATAATATTGCAAAACCTGCGCCACTTTATAAAGAGCGTATTTACATATGATGACGATATCATTTTTAAGATGAAATGCAGCAAAATATGTTGATTATATTATACAGATAAAACTAACTTCATTTAAATAATCTATATTGTTAATAATTAAACATGTGAGGACACGGTGCCGCAGCGCTAGCTAGTTCACAGATTGATCCTGATTGATTGCTGTATGCTGGAAGGATAGATGGACAGAATAATTAAACACGTACTAAGAAGATATTTCAATGTTCCTTAAAAGTTTTGAAGAATCATCGTTGTAAGCTTACAGATGGCTTAACGTCTATTACAGAGCTGATTGTGTGGCGATTGGGTATTTGGAGAAAGAAAAGTAAGGACAGGAATTGGGGGTTAGTACGTTTGAAAGAGACAGTACCACCACCGTGTTCCCATGTTTAATAACATGCTTTCATTCCTATCATCATGAAAAAGATATCACATATACATCTCAGTATTTTAATTATTCAGACAGCTGTAATATCACCAATGTAATGGATTCTGTGTTCTATCAGAGGAAGAGAAAGCCGGTTTAAGAACCACATAGTGATTCACACACAGAGCACAAAGAAGATCAAATACAAAACAAAGCATTTAACGTGTTACTTTAGTTACGATGGGATTTGAGAAACTAGTAAATTAATCGATTTTAAGATGAAGTTTATGATGTTCTACTTTAATGACAAAATAAACTACGTGATTAAAGTGGAAATTTCGAGATTAAAGTTGACATTTCCTGCTTTTTACCCCACTGTGTGCCTATTTTTTTTTCTCTGTACTGTAAGCTTTCATACGACACTCAGACGTTGGGCTACGACTCGCCTTTTCACAGCGACTTGGATATGTGACGACTTCTTTTTTATTTTGGTTACTGTGCGGACTTTGTGGACTTGAGCTTTCAAGTTTCTTCGACACTCTGTCACTCGATCAACTACCTTTTGTTGATTATACCACTGTTTAAACCAACAAATAGTAAGTTTTTCCTTGCCTCCACTTGGTATTCGCTGAAATTCGTATATTTTCCCCCGTGCTTTTCCTATTGTCTTTTCACAGAAGGCTGAACTTAAGGGCTATTTATATTGATTTGCATATTCAAAGAGGCGTAATTCTGGGAAGAGTTGGGGCGGGACAGAAGGCGCGTGCACGTGCGTTACTTTTTATGCTGACCGGGATTTATGTAGCGGAAGAACATGGAAGTTGGAGTACGCACAGATTCCTGCATCTAGATTTTTTTGTGCGTAAGCACATTTTGGCTTTTGTGCTTACGTCATGTTATAGTGTGAATTCTATGCATGGTGTTATGCATGAGGCCCCAGGTCATTCTTGAGAAGCAGTTTTGCTAATAGTAAAGCAAGTCTACATTTTTAATAGAATAATTTTTGAAAGTATAACAATTAAAGTGGCATAGTTTTTAAATTTAGGGGACAGGTTTATTTTTAAAGTTTGGATGTGCTGTGTCACAGTTGTGTAATATTGAATTTTAAAAGAAGGATTGGGGTAAAATAATTGTTTCTTTGAACTCTGAATACTTGGTGATCATTCCAACAGACGTGTAGGGAATGGTATAGAATTATTCCTTTTCTCTTATGGCAGGATGATTGCTCCTAATCTGAAACACCACAAACATAGTTGCATTTATTGTATAGAAAATTAAATCACTCAGACACTGGGTTGAGGGAGTGGGGGTTTAGGGAACCATGCAAACTCCACACAGACCGTGAAATGACTAGAATTTGAAAACAGTTGGAAGGCAGCAGAAGCGATAATCAAAACTGTGTTTGTTTAATGTTTAATCAGTCCCTTTCTGAAATGCTGTTTGCAAAGTTTTAGTTTCAGCATCAGGGCCCTAATAATTTCACCTACCAAAAACTTTAAATCATTATCATAGTTGGTGCCATTCTAGCGAATAAATTTATGTCAATGACAATTTAAATACTGGAAATATTTAAAATAATGTGTCAATAATGTTGGAGTCTTCAATACTAAGAAATATAAATGTGTGAAAAGCACATGTGTACAATATATTATAAATACCTATTGTCTCATTTACTTTTTTAAATGCAGTTGCTTGAAGAGGAAGTTGAAACATAAAAACAAAGTCTGTATTATAAAGTTTTAAACAATTAGGCATGAAAAGTAAAATTACATAAAACTTTGTGATAATGAAATTTTTCAAACTGGTACCAAATTAACTTATTTGTTTCTTAAGTTTTTTTTCCAAGACTTTTTCCTAGCTCTGTGGGTAACAATAATGTATTAAACATTAGCAGCTACCAAGATATGAATTTAAAAGGCACTAATATTGTCTAATTTGTAAAATGTTTAATATATGCAATGCCATTTAAATTATCTAAAGGCCATAAAAATATGAAATATGCATATTTGAATTTAATAACCCATGACATCAGCTGAAGCCTATCTCATCAGTGTTAGGGTCACAACAGAAATCAATTCAACCCTTTGCTGAGCACACTGACACTCATACAATACCAATTTACCTGTAGAATGGTCAGCTAATCTACTTTGCACCTCTTTGGGATATAGGAAGATGGAGTACCTGAAGAAATATCAGGAAGACTCAGAGAGAGCACATGAATGTGACACAGACAGTGTCTGGGCTAGGATTTGAATCAAGGATTAATGAACTACTGGACCACCATGCTACCCAATACAAGACATATCACAACTAAAACATATTTTAAGTGTAAATACTTCAAACGTTATGCATAACAAATAAAAATGCACCAGAGTCTAATCAGATAAGTCACCAAGTGAAATCTACTGAAGCTATTTCAGATGAAAAGAATTTTATTAGAATAAAGTCAACATAACTTACTTTATTTGAAGATATGGTGTGGATGTCCCAGTGATTGTGCAAACATAAGGTTGTGAATTAAACTGAGAGACTACAAGTTGAATTGTTGTTTGGGCTGTCCCATATTCAAAAGGTGTGAAGGTGACAATGACATCTATCTGTCCATTGGCTGGTATTATTCCTGAATACATAAAATAAGATATCACTTTCAAGCCCACTTAACTCAGTTCTAGTAAATGTGCAACTATAGCTTAGGACAAGTCAAATGAAAACAACAGATGATGGATATTCAATGACACTCAGTGCTCAATAATGCAAAAAATATATGTAGCTTTGCAATATATGTTATTACTTAAAAACACTATAAAACAAACTACAAAAAACAGGAGAAAAATTATAACAACATACTATACAGAAAAAATAACTCTTTGGATCTACTTATCTAGTAGATCTAATTATGCCACCTATTTCTATTTATTTGAAGTAAGTAGATCTAATATTTAACATATACATGGGGTAATTCATGTTCTCATCATCTACTATTACAATAATAATTTACTGAAAAAAATAAAATATTGGAGCTACTCATAAACGTACCTATTTCAATTTAATCAAATTAGGTTACCCTAATTTAAACCAAATGTGAAGATCCAATGTACAACTTTCTGTGCATTAATCACATCACCATCACCCTTCTGGAAGCACAGTGCTGCTTTCTCACCATAAGGAAACTAGGGTTCGCCTCCCAGGTTCTCCCTGGATTGTGCTTGCATGATCTACCTATTTCTGCATGGGTTTACACCAGGTGCTCCTGTTTCCTTCCACAGTCCAAAGACATGCAGATTAGGTGAATCGGCCGAGCTAAATTGGCCCGAGTGTGCGTTTGTTTTGTGTGGGTGTGTGTATTCGCCCTGTGATGGACTGGCACCCTGTCCAGGGTTTGTTTCTGCCCTGCACCATTTGCTAGCTGGGATAGGCTCCAGCTAACCAGATCTGGATTAAATAGGTTAGACCACCCTGTATCGATACAGCAATACTCTCCAATGTCAATTGTTAGAAACATATACAATTACCTACAAACTCACTCATTTTCTTATAAATCAATTTAAAGTTGGTGTGTAATGGCAAAATCATTTAAAGTTAAAATTCTGAATAAAGTCGACATAAGGCAACTGAGTAATGGCAATGTAACCTACAAAATGATGTGTGATTGATATTGATGATTAAAGCAATGAAATCTTTTTAACTTGTTTACACATAAATTTTATGCATGTATAAATGTCATACCCATTCAGTTGTACTAAAAAGGGTATGAAAAGCCTTAAAACTAAGGCTAATTTTAAGTCAATCTAAATTAGCTGTGTAACAGCAATATGCATCAAGAATCATTTTTCTGAGTGAAAGAATATCAAATTGCCCAGGTAATGATTACACAATAATAGAAAATCACACACACTCTTTAAGATAGATTTTTTTAATGATTTTGGAAAACATTTACGAGATACAACAACTTAACATTCACAATAATACTGCCATTAATTCAAAACATGTTAATGTATACTTTAAAATATATTCAAATTATAACAACAAATATATTTAAAGAGTTAGAGGGTCATTTTTTTACTTTGTGATGTCCAGTATTTACAGCAGCAAGTACATGTTATGCAACTCACCTACCAATGAGCTTTTGTGTTATTTGAAGGATGTGCGGACATATTGCTGCATGGAGTAAAACTGTAAAAGCACTTTAGCTAATCCAGGCCATGAACTTTGAACATATTATTTTAAGTTTATTGTTAACTAAAACAAGTGGAATACTGTGTTTTTATATTTATTCATCCATTATCCAACCTGCTATATCCTAACTACAGGGTCATGGAGGTCTACTGGAGCCAATCCCAGCCAACACAGGGCGCAAGGCAGGAAACAAACCCCAGGCAGGGTGCCAACCCACCGCAGGTTTTTAAATTTAACAGAGGAAAAAAAAACTTTTGAAATCTGTATTCAACAAATTTTAAAAAAAAGAATATAATTTGTGAAAAAAAATATATACATAATTTGTTGTAGTATTAGTTTTAAAGGATAACTTAGCTGAGAATTAGTTTAGCTGAGTACTTCGTCCTTAAAAGGCACAACAAGGAAACACCACAGCGTCTCAAGTACATGTAAACAATTCTAAGAATAACTGCCATTAAGAAGCATGAGGTTTGACAAAGACTACTGGTCAGTGTCAGCATAAGAATCTCTTTGTGATGCTTCTGTAAATTTACGGTTTGGTGCAAAAAATTCTGGACTTCGTCAGTTTTTTTTTATTATTTAAGGGGAAAAATGAAATGGTCACCGTGTACTAGGTGAGAATAAAGGAAAATTACAATCTTGTGTTTGTGAGCAACATAAATATAAATTTAAAAACTGAAAGCACATATGCTAATTGTCAAATTTAAATTTGATTTGGAATATTTTATAACACTCTTACATCCAAACTAATCAGTCTTTAAGATTTTAACACAGATTCAAATTAAAGAAAGAAAAATTCTGCTTTATATTGACTAATTAAATTAAAATAAATCAGTCTGCAACACATCAATTAATTTTCCAAACCTTCTTTTCCCAATACATTGGTGTCACAGCCAGTCTCAGCAGTATTCGACACAAAGAAGGATACAGCACTAGATAAGATGCCCACCCAATAAAGGGAAAATGTGCACACACAGATCCACACTCACTCCTCCAAGGCTAAATTCGCATTCGCCAATTAACATAACACATACACACATATGGAGAGTGGAAAGAAGTAATTATAGTAAGAGAACACGTACACTTCACACAGAGAAGTCACACAGCCAGAAACTGAATGCAGATTCATGAATCTGAGTGACACAAGCCTAACCCTAATTTTTATTCAAGTAATGTATTTAATTTCTGCATTATACTTTATGTTGGTGTAGTAGCTTTTCATAGTTACCAAACTGTACAAAAGTAGTGCAAACAAAAGTGAACATGGTGGACTAAATATGAAAAAATATGTTGAGATCTTTAGATGCTATATATATAAATGATAGATGGATATATACTTTATTAATCCCAAGGGGAAATTCACATAATCCAGCAGCAGTATACTGATACAAAAAAAACAATATTAAATTAAATGGTAATTAAAAAAAAAAAAAATGAAAGAAATGTCATGTCCTAATATAAGATGCATACATTTAACTGTATTCTTTTGCTGTGCAGACTTAAAAAGAGAAACTGGTGCAAAGTTGTAATATTCTTTGGATGGAAGACCAGTCTAGAGGTGACTATACTCACACTCGCTCACCAATTCAGTTACTTACAGCAACACAATTCAGTATAGCATCTCTTTAAAATATGGGAAAAAACAGACGCTAATCAATATTTAAACATATAGGAACAATTATAAATATGCCTTTTAATTAATGATTAAATTATGTATAGGGCGGCACGGTGGTGCAGTGGGTAGCGCTGCTGCCTTGCAGTTAGGAGACCCGGGTCCGTTTCCCGGGTCCACCCTGCATGGAGTTTGCATGTTCTCCCTGTGACTGCGTGGGTTTCCTCTGGGTACTACGGTTTCCTTTCATGCTGGTTAGGTGCATTGGGGATTCTAAATTGTCCCTAGTGTGTGTTTGGTGTGTGTGTGTGTGTGTGCCCTGTGGTGGGCTGGTGCCCTGCATGGGGTTTGTTTCCTGCCTTGCGCCCCGTGTTGGTTGGGATTGGCTCCAGTGACCCTGTAGTTAGCATATAGCGGGTTGGATAATGGATGGATGGTTAAATTGTGTATAATTACAATCACACTGACAAACAATAAGCATAATTTTAGATGGCCAAAATGTGTTTAGATGATAAAGGATTCTTGTGAAATTAAATTCCATTCTGTTGCCAAATAATTTTCTCTGGGGTTGTTGGGTATGAAGGAAAGAATAAGGAAGGATTAAACAAGGAGTCATAAACATATGTGAAACATGAAGAAGTAGAATCCTAGTTATATTTAAAAATCCGGCTGCTATGCAGAATATTACTAAATAATTAATTATCTGTCATTAAAATGTAGTGTCCTTCTATAATACTCAAAAAAATTATATACTAGTAACTCACCTGAAAGTGGCTCAACAATAAATGATTTGTGAGGGTGTATTTCGTAGATCTGAAATTCAAAGTCAATCGGACAGCTGCAGCACAAAGGAATAATGCACACCTTGCTGAAAATTAAAAAAATAAATAAATGAAAAATTAAGCACACATTAAAAAAATGCCAGGAGAACAGTAATGTTAGGTTCTTTTTGAATGGTCAAAAACTGAAAACAGAATATCATATATTCACATGATTAGTCATTGTGTCTTCTGATTGTGATAATAAAATGGCTAACTCAAACAAATGTTGACTCGCATCTTTTCTATTAATGTGGAAGTGTTTTTACTGTAAATGACTGTCATTTAGTCATCACTGCTGAGTCAGGTTTCATTTGCCTGACACAGCACCAGAATAAACATTAAATCATTCCCTTACAGAAACTACTTATTTGATTTCGAATTCAGGAAACTCAGGGAGCTGCAGTCTATCCTGGCAGCATGAAAAGTAAAGCTGTACTTAGTCCTGAATGGAATGCTAATTTCAGCATAAGCAAAAATACTGTTAAGTGGTATATAAAAATTTAAATACAACAGTAGGAATTCAAATGCACTTTTAGAGAACACAAGATTGGTTTCAAATAAATCTTTGAAAAGATTTACACATTATTATTGTATTCAGTACTCCCACTCATTTTTAAACACACTTATTTAATTACATGATCATGCAATCATCCAGGATTGGGTACCTAATTATTATAAGACACAATCATGCAAACACACATACTCAGTCAAACTGGGACAATTTAGTCATCAATTAACCAAACTTGCCTGCCTTAGGATGTGAAAAATGACTATCTAGGGAAGCTAGAGAGAACATGCATACTCTACACAGCGACTAACTTAAAAATAGAACCCAGGTCCCTGGTACTGTGAGACAGCAACATAATAAGTATGAGATATATGCAATTTATTGCTTCAGTTCTTGATCATACAGTTTCAATCAATAGGTTATTATATTTTTAGATATAACAATTTGCCTTTGAATTTTTATTTATTTGCTATTACCCAAATTCATGTACACTACTCACAAAGTCATGTAAATTTCAGTTAAATGTAAAATGCCTTAAAGTTAAAAAAAAAAAAAAGTTACAAATGGCACATTTTAAGATTTTAAGAGTGCCCACATTTTGCTTGCCCTGTTTTTATTTGTTGTTTTTGTACACCATGAGATAATTTATTCTTACTTATATAATAATTAGTACACTATAATTTCTTATTCATTTATTTATTCAGTGTTAATCATAAAACATACTATCTCAATGCTTCCTTTACAAAGCAATTAAGGATAAAATCCAGGACAATCATAACTGTTAAGTATTCAATTCTTTTGATTCAAGCGCACTTTTAGAAGTGAGTATGTATTCCAGTCTCGAGGTGTAAGCACAAGATGGCGTATGTGTAAAAGAAGTAAGAAGCTGGGAAGTGGGGATATATATCAATAAAAAATATATGTCTTCTGATTTGACAAAGCCAAACTACTGTACTTCAGATGGACAAATGGCTTGGGGAATTACTGGAAGAGTTGATGGTGAGGCTATAGGGGGCACTTACCCTGTAGTCTGTGTGTGGATCTTAATGCAACAGTGATGGGGACACGGTGCTGTTAAACTTGGTGCTATCCTTTGGATGAGAAATATAATTGAGGTCCTGACTCTGTGTAGTCATAAAAGATCACAGGACATCTTTTGAAAGAGTAAAGTGTTTTTGGACGTCCTAGATTAATTACCTGGCATGGCCAGGTCATTCCTTATGTGTTATTGGCTAACTATCTCTTTCAACCCTTCACTGCCTAATAGCTAATATACAGTGAGTGTACTGGCATAAAAATGGCTGCCATCATATCATCCAGGTGTATGCTACACATTGTTGGTGCTTAAAGTGGTTCACCTCTGTCTATGTAAAGTGCTCCAAATAGGTTAGAAAAGTGCTATACAAATGTAATTATTATTATTATTATTACATTTATGTGGAGAGGAATATAAAAGAATTTCAAAGACAATTTAAACACAATGGATTAGCCTGAAATCTATCAAACAGAACAAGAAAATGGATCAGAGGACCCAATGGAAGCAAAACTCTTATGCAAAAAAAAAAACTTGACAAGGACAAGCTGGAATTTGGTGAAAAATGAAAAATGTATAACTTTAAAATAACATTTTGGTAAGGACCTACAGAAAACTCATGTAAACGTGTGGAAAACATGCAGCTATGAGGCTGCAGGCATAACCACTGTGCAACCTCATTTTTATACAGTTTATTCAATCAATTCTTTATACTTCTCTTTGACTCTACATCAAATGAGCAAAAAGTAGCATTTGTACTGAATCGTATAATTAGAAAAATAAACTTATTAAAATAAAATGCAATGTAACTAGTTAAACTATCTCTATCACATTAAATTGGACAAAGTGGAATTTTCAAGCACTGAGCACTTACAAAGTCTTTCCTCACAGGTTTCAAAACACATCTATTAGACATAGTCACTTTGTTTGTTGTGCAATCCCCCTGAGCAAAAGGTTTTGTGTGTCATAATCCTTTTGGCATTAAATAAATAAAGTAGAAAAATTGAATTTTTAGTCTGACTACATTTCAGGCAATGTAAATAGGAATTATATAATTTATCACACCTACTTGATGATATACAAATATTTGCTAATATTTGCAGAGTAAAAAATAAAAGGGTAACATCTTTATTAACACATTAAAGTCCCCATCTTTCTTTGTTTGCATCTATAATATAGTAATTTTTCTTTTATCTTTTACATCACAGCTGTTTTAGACTGATCTTGCTTTCAGGGTTTATAAGTGGAAAAATCAATCAAATATAAATTCAGACTATCCATGTATGTATTTATAGTGCATAACAATTATATCACCTGCATATACATGCAGTATGACACTGCACATGGGAAAATATTTTAGCAGTGTCCAGTGCCAGTAAATGCATATGTTTGATTTGTTTTGGTAAAAGCAAGCAAACATATTTGATTCAAGCCATCTATCACTTGCTAATCTGAATGTACTTACTGTTCAAAGCATTAGAAAATACATGAAAAATATACAGTTCTAATACCAATTTTGTAAGTATGGTGGCAATATTATATTTTTAAATGCCTGAACAGTATATTATCAAAAATAAGGCAAACAATGTGTTCCATGTAATTTGCCAACCTCTCTTTTCATATATATCAGGTGTACTACAATGGCACGCTGGTTAGATCTGCTGTCTCACAGATCCAGTGCCCTGGGTACAAATCATACACTTAGTGTATTGTCTCTATGGAAAGAGAGAGAGGGGGAAATGATCAAGTACTTAAACAGTAGCACTTAAGAGACTCTTCTGCCACCGGCGAGTCTTGGCAAGGAAACTGGCTTGGATCCATTCTCCAATATGGAGAATAGTAAATGCAGATGATGTTGTCTCTGACCGGACAGAAAGTTCCGAAGTGAAGCCATTGGTGTGATTGTGTATGCTGTGCACATGTCAGAAATAAGATCATTGGAGATTCATGGAAGGAGCTGTTTATGAACAGAGTAGTGACAGCAGCATTGGATGGTAGCCAAGGAAGGAGAAAATATCTAGTAAAAAGTCACATGAGGGCACAAGGGAGAAGCATGGTTTTTCACAATGTATTATGAATTATTATGTTTTATTATTTTATTATGAATTATTATGTATTATATTATTATTATTATTATGAATGGTTACGAGAATTACTGAAGCCAAAATGTCAGCCAAAAAATTTGGATGTGACTGTCAGTAGGGTTTGCTCCCTAGGTACCAAGGTACCCAAATTATTCTATAACATTTCAGTAATTATTTATTGCTTATTGCTGATCTTTCTGATCATAAAATAGGAAATTATGATAGCAATTGACGAGAAGAATTCATAATTAGTTGTAGAATTACAGCGTTTTAGGGTTCCTCTAGACTCCCTCTTTCTCTCATACAATTTGGCTCAAAAACTAATCAGCACATTGTCATCTCATAACAGGCTTAAGTTTAGAGTTTGGGATTTTTCCCTCCAGCCGGTTTAGCTGTAGACTGTCCTCAAGAAACTGTGACACGCAGACACACACACACAGACAGACATACACCCATCATTGAGATATTGAAGATTTTGGTATCAGGGGATCCTAATACATTGAGATCCGTCAAAAACTGAAAATCAAATATTTTGAGTAATCTAAAGCTTTCGCTCCTTCCCCATAGACAATAGGTTATTATGGGGGAGGCTGCAAAGCAAAAAGCACATATGAATATTTATAAATTTCCAATTTCCAGACAAAGTGATAAATCATATTACACTTTAGTAATCGACTTACTCTTACTGTCATTAATAATGATGATAATGACTACTCCAAAAGAGAAAGATACAGATTTACGCACTGTTTAAGTAGCATCACAAAAAAATCACCAATGGGTTACTTTGAAGGATTCTAGTCTTCAAGGCCCAAGGTAGAACTGAAAAGCTCAGGCTGCGCGGGCACACACCTGAGCAAAAGTAGGCTGCGAACATTGCACCATACCACTAACCAAGCACCCCCGATTCAGAACCAGAAACAAAGAAAATATGTGAGAGACAGACAGACAGACAAACTTTATTTGCCCCATGGGGGAATATTCCAAAAAGAAATATTTTCTAGATAAGAAATTTAATTTAGTAAATTTTTTTAGAAAACTGGAAAAATGTGATTATTATGACTAAGATTGTTATAAACATTTTACCAATATATTAAATAACTGAGTTGTGTTTACTACTTACTTAATTTTTGCACAACAGTGAAATCTGCTTGGGGATGGGGGACCAGTGGCCCTCCTACTCCTAATGCAAAGTCGCCATTGGATGTGTGCTAATAATACCATACTGTACTGTAATATATAGGACTAGAGGTTAAAAATTTTAGAAAGAAATTTTAGTGTTTATAGCTACATAATTTTCTCAAATTACTTTGTAAATTTAATAACAATACTTAAATACTTATGTATAGTATATAGAATATTTATACTGTATACAGAATGCAAAATTGTAATGTTCCACTGTGGTCCCTGCCAAAGTCTTATAATGACACCTGTTAGTGACTGCATGCTATATTTAAAATGAGGCAACATAGTTTGAATTCCGCCTCATATCTTTATATATAATACGCTACTGTGGCTGTCCAGTTGTCTGTCCAGGATTTTAAATCACTTGTAACTCGCAAACCGTTTGAACTATTGACCTGAAATTTGGTACATATATACAGTACTATGTGACATCTAATATCCTATTTTGGGGTGATGATTGACCTCCAATGTTATTCCTCTTTTTATTTTTATTTTATTGTAGAATCAACTCTCGGCAGTGGCCAGCAGGGTAGCTGTGCGACGCATGCATACAGGTGCCGTTCTCATCCCTACCACTTTTGCCATCACTTCCCCTACCTCTTCATATCTTAAATCATTCTTGAGGCAGATTGAAGACTTAAGTTCCAGCTTAAGTGAAAAATGAAAGAAAACGTACTAAGTAATTGTAACACAAACACTGACTTAATCAGTTTTAACACTAAAAGATGCAGACGAAAGAAGAGCAGGCCACTAGGGTGGAGAAAAGAAGAGCCACTCAGCAAGCAGCAAGCCCATCAACCTCTGAGCAAATGAATGCTAAACGTACAGAGAAAGAGGATGAAAACTATGAATGCTCAAGTCAAGTATATTCGTGCTGTTACTGGTACTATATATTATGTATAACTATTTATTAATACTTCACAGCCTTAGAAGCAATGACCAAGAAAATCTAGAATATTATACCGAATTAGGTAAAACTGAAGAAGAAATATACAATTCTTTTGGGAATACTGAGACTGTTCACCTTCTTCTGTTATTAACTATTGTCAACCTTAATACTTTTCGACCTTTTTATCCTATTGGTCGACATACAGTATTTACTTGTAGTATATACTGCAATGTTCTTTTAATATTTCACTTTAAAACCATACCTGCATCTATACTAATAAAAGGCAAAGCCCTCACTGACTCATCACTAATTCTCCAACTCCCCATGTAGGTAGAAGGCTGAAATTTGGCAGGCTCATTCCTTACAGCTTACTTACAAAAGTTGAGCAGGTTTCATTTCGAAATTCTACGCGTAATGGTCATAACTGTAACCTATTTTTCTCCATATACTGTAATGGACATTAGCTCGATGGCCGTGGGGGGCGGAGCTGCGTGTGACATCATCACGCCTCCCACGTAATCACGTGAACTGACTGTGACCGCAGTACGTAGAAAAGAAGGAAGAGCTCCCAAAGAGCGTTGAAGAAAAATGCCAAATACTTTATTCGCGAGATACAAGTTTAATGAGAAGACACGAGGTATAAACGAGACTTTGGATCACTTTGTAACGGAGTTAAAATTGCTGTAGCTAGAAACTTTTAAGGGCCGTGTCTTAGCTAATATTAAATAAAGCCGTGGACATCGCAACAGAGAGCAGCTCACTTGAACTGACTGAACGCAGTACGAGTGATCACTTCCATGCATCAAACCTGTTCAAAAAACGCATTACACAATTGACCAGGTAGGAAAACAATATGCTCCACAGCTAACGCGGTCTTGCGGAAGCTACTTCGTCACGCTGCCACCAAATACTCACAGAAAAATCCACAAGTTAATACACATGCTGTCTCTAGAGTTTCTCCACACTCAATGTATTCCTCGCATCCCCTTTATACCCTCTGATCTCCCATTTCAATTCAGATACCTCCAATTTCCAGTAAGGCTCTGCTGCACGATGACAAGTAAAAAGTCTCAGGGACAGACCCTACAAAACGATGCCATTGATTTCAGGCAAGATTGCTTTTCTCCTGGACAACTATACGTTGCATTCTCAAGAGTGAGCTCGCGCAGCTTCGTCATATTACAACCGGAGTGCAGCCAGAAACTTTTAAGTTCGGGGTCTTAGCTAACATTAAATAAAGCTGTGGACATCGCAACATCACACAAGAGAGCAGCTCACGTGAACTGACTGAACGCAGTACGAGTGATCACTTCCATGCATCAAACCTGTTCAAAAAATGCATTACACAATTGACAAGGTGATGGCTTTATATGTCGTTCGTTTATAAAACAGCGGAGAAGCTGTGTAAAGGCTCTTTCACAAAAAGCCAGCGGAGCGTCTTATATGAGCAGGCAGTCAGCTAAAGAAAGGAATCAATAAATATCTATAATCGTAATAAACGAACAAAAAATAACGTACAAGCCGCGGATTAAATAAAGGAAATGGGTACGTGAACAGTAAAGTAAGTCTTGAATAGCTACACAATAACTATAAGAATCGTAATAAACGAACAATAAAACAGTACAGAACCGCGAAGCAAGGAGAAACGATGGCCTTATATGGCGTTCGTTTATAAAGCAGCGGAGAAGCTGTGTGAAGGCAGCTTCACAAAAAAACAGCAGAGCGCCACATTCTGAATGTATTCCTGGCATCACCGTTATACCCTCTGATCTCCCATTTCAATTCAAATGCCTCAAATTTCCAGTGAGGCTCTGCTTCACGATGACAATTAATAAGTCTCAGGGACACACCCTACAAAAGATTGACATTGATTTGAGGCAACATTACTTTCCTCCTGGACAAAACTATACGTTGCATTCTCAAAAGTAATCTCAGTGCACAGCTTGGTCATATTACAACTGAACTGCTGAACTGACAACGTGGTATACAAAGAGATCCTTAACAGATATTGGTATATTTTCCTTCAGTTTAAAAAGGTTTTCTTTTCTTCTTAATAAAAATTTAAAAGCAGTTATATGTGTATGTATGTATGTATGTATGTGTATATACAGTATATATATGTATGTGTATGTGTGTATATATATATGTATATTTATCTGTATGTATGTATGTATATATGTATATGTGTGAGTGTATGTATGTATGTAGATGTATGTGTGTATATATGTTGATCTGTGTATATATATGTAGATGTGTATATGTTGTGACAGACAGCCGGGTCCCATGCCCAGCCGGGACGCCCCTGTTGTGTATATTCCAGGGGAGCCACCATGGACAGTTCAGTACCTCCCCCGGGACGCTTGGTGGCAGCCTCCATGGCGGACGGTGATTCCCCAACCACCCGCAGGGCTCCATGGGAGATGGAGTCCTCCACAGCCTGGTTGGGGGCTCGGGTGGCCGCTAGGGGGAGCTGCATGGACTCCGCAGCCTGGCTGCTTGAATTCTCAGCCCCACCCGGAAGGGCAATTAGGACCAGGTGGTCAACCACCTGGAACTCTTCCGGGTGGGGTATAAAAAGAGCCAGCCACCTCCACTTGGGGCCAGAATCGGGAGGAAGAGGATGAGGTTGCCTGGGAGGAGTGGTGGAGCAGGAAAGTTTGGTTTGTGTTAGTTTATTTGTGCTTGGACTGTGTTGGGCCTGTGGGACATGGGGAAGACGTGTGCCCACGGCTGAAGATATAAAAATAAAAGTCTTGAGTGTGAACACGTGCCTCTGCGTAGTCTGTGCCGGGTCGGGCGCTATATAGCGCCTTTATCACACTATATATATATATATATATATAGATATGTGTATGTGTAGATATGTGTATATGTAGATATGTTTATATGTATATGTATACATGTTTATATGTGTGTGTGTATATATATATGACAGCAACACTCATAACAGTGACAAAACAATTACATTGACAATCATGTTACATTATTTTTAAAATGTTTCCTTTTCTTTTTCATAACTTCTTTAACACACTACTTCTCCGCTGCGAAGCGCGGGTATTTTGCTAGTACTGAATATTTTTATCAATTCACTGACCTTGCCTGGCTTCTCTGTGTTGAAATATAATAAATATATAATATTTAAATATATCATAAACAAATAATAAATACTAATGTTCTTTTAGAAGTGGGGAGCTCCCAAAATAAGCAATAACCTCTCACCCATACCTAACTTTTTCAATGGCTGCTTCACCACCTCTCATGACAATATAATGAATGCTTTCACCAGATTCACAAATACTCAATGCAGCTTCTTTCACTTCATGTGATGCTTTTCCTGAATTTACACAGATCAGATCTGTTGTTACATTCTCGGGCACAAAACAAAACAGCATTTTACTAATTTTCATTTGCCAGAGTAGACATGAAAAGGAACATTTGCATTTTAACTAATAAAAAGGGTGTAAATTATTAGAAAACAATTCACAACTTTTATTATAGTATGTTTTAAATAACAAATTTACCTTTGCCCCAAAGGAATACTAGGTAAATTTATATGTGAAGGAATATCCAAGTTGTTTATCACTGGATATGCATGTATTGGAACAAGAAGAGTATCATCTCCCTGCAAATAAAAAAAAGACACCTTTGTATATAGTCACTGTACAATACTTAATATCACAAATGTAGTTAGGTTTGAATTTAATTACTTCATTTTACAAGTATTATTTGCAGAATTGTTTACATAAAGTAAACTGTATACACATTTTTTGTTGTGAAGTCTTCACCTTAGCCCAATGACAGAAGTACAAATTCCTGAAGACATTTTCCTGCCAGTTATGACTGGGAAGAGTTTTTAAGTGGATAATTTAATATTGTTATTAGCTAATTGTGTACTTGTGACACAATGAAAACTTAAATGCTGCATAATTGGAGTCTCTCCTTGTCTAGTCTCAATTAAGTACACTAAACTTAGGGTTTGGAAAAGTCATGTTACTGCATATTGTTGAAACATGGCAATTTAAACTGAATGCTCACACTTTTTAAAAATCTCTATTTTTATCTGTAATCTTAGTTATTTAAATTATGTATCTGTGTAAAGCTACAGTATAACTGGTAAATGTATATTTTAAGGCAGATTTTGACCAGATGCAGCAAAATCTAAAAAAGGTAAACTGGGACAAATGTGTAGCAATGGAGAAGGTCGAGGAGCAGTATAGCTGGTTTAAAACCATTTTATATACTGTACAATGCAGGACATTTTCTTACTGAAATTTAGAACCAGCAAGAAGTTAAATAGAATGTTTTAGTGAATAAACAAGAAGCTAAAACAGCTGCAAATAAAAAAGGTATAGAATTCATACAAACAAATATTGTATCTCTTGCACTAGCCATAGGCAAGAAAGCAGAGTTGAAAAAGATAAGAAATAATTGATCGCATAAGCATTCACCCCTTTCAAGTCAGTATGTGGTAGATGCACCTTTGGAGGCTATGATAGCCTTGAGTCTGTGTGCACAGGCCTTTGTCAGTTTTGCACATCTGGAAAACTACACTTTTTCATCATTCTTCTGTGCAAAAATGTTCAAACTCTGTTAGGTTGCATGGGGATTGTGAGTGAACAGCCTTTTTCAAGTCCAGCAACAACTTTTCATTTGGATTGAGATCTGGACTCTGACTCAGGCACTAGAGAACATTAATATTGTTGTTTTTAAGGCATTCCTGTATAGCTTTGGAGTCTTCTTGCTGGAAAACAAATTTTATTCCAAGGGTTAGAGTCAGGGTCAGGTTAGGGTTAACAGAGATACTTGCAGTGTCTGGCTTATGCCAAACATGGAGTTTAGTCTAATGGGCAAAATACTCAATTTTGGTGTCATCAGACCATGGAACTTTCTTCCAGGTGTCTTCAGAGTCCCCCATGTGCCCTTTAGTAAACTCAAGCCAAGATGTTATGTGTGGTTTTTCTCATTACCACTCTCCTATAAGGCTATTAGAGGAGAAGCACTGGGGCAACATTTGTTGCATGCACAGTATATCCAGTTTCACTACTGAATCTTGCATCTCCTACAGCGTTGCCATTTGTCTCTTGGTGGCCTCCCCCACTACTGTTCTTTTTGCACAATCACTCATTTTTGTGGACTGCCAGCTCTAAGCAGATTAATAGCTGTGCCACACTGTTTCCATTTTTTAATGACTGATTTAACTGGACTCTAAAGGATATATATATATTCTTGTATCCTTCCCCTAAATTGTGGTTTCCAATCACTTTTCATGGAGTTGCTTAGAAGTTCTTTTGTCTCAATTGTGTGGGTAAGGCCACCTAGGTATGTCATATTAAGGGGGTGAATACTAATGTAATAAATTACTTTGTGTTTTATATTCATACTTAATTTAGACCTCTTTGAATAAATACATTTTACTTTGACATTAAAAAATATTTCCTGTAAATCAGTGTCAAAAAGCCAAATAACGTCCACTGTGATACAATGATGCATAAAAATAAAATGTGAAAACTTTCAAGAGGGTCGATACTTTTTAAAGACACTGTATAATATGGGTAAATATAGAAAAAACAGAAAGGGCAGCTAAAGACAAGTTTATAGGCAGGAGAAGAAGACAAAATGTATATTGTGGAAAAGAACATCACACATGAAAAGCAAAAGCTGAAAAAATTAGAACACAAATGCTGAACTGTTACAACATAACATGAAATCATGAAATAAGAGGTATACCTGAGACTAAGTAAATGTGATCCACTAGTATGAGAAGAAAGCCTGTCTAAATACTTTGCAAAATTACTAATGAGCTCCACTGGATGGAACTACAACTGCTTATGATTTTTAAGAGCAGATATCATTGGTATCTACAATTGGTAAGGATGCAAGACATAGTAATAAATTGTTATTTGAAAACGTCATATGATTTAATGAAGCAAATATGTTTCAACTGACTGTATTCTTGTACTAATTTTTAAAGAAATAAAAGTATACATGTTAAGGGCAAACCACTATAACTAATTAAGAAAAAAACTAAGAGGACAAATAATTTTACATAAACATAAATATGAGGGTTAGTTTACCTGAATTAATTTATTAGCGCTCTTCACCTGTTTGAAACTTTGGGGTGCACAGTGCTTACCTTACAATGAATACGTATGCTGTCATAAAAGTAGCGCCATTCATCTGGACAGAAATGGACTGTTACTGTATAGCAAAATCCAGGAGCCAATCGATTCTGTACCCAAAATTTAAATAAAAAAAATATGTTACAGATTTTGAGTGCCTTTTTTTTACCAAGTATCATAACATTTTCTACTATATTCACTAGAAGGAGGGATGAACCCAGAAACTATTTTTGGGGAACCACAACTGACAGTTTTCTATTAAGTAATGTCACAGCTTAGATATAGTAAATCAAGCCTAAAGCTTAGGAATTTGTTTTTATTTAATGTATCTCTAATAAACAAGCACCTGATACATACTGTATATAGTGCTCCAATAATCTAAATCATGGCCAAGGGAATGTTGGCACTTAAACCTATATGTAGTAAAGATATTACTAAAGACAAATCTAACAAAAAATAATACTGATAACAATGTGCTAAAACAATATTTTCAGACTATTAACAAAATGTTTTAATTTGCCTGTCCCTTACAGTATATATGTGAATATATAAGTGGTGTTGCTATATTTATTAACTAGAAAGCACTTTGAAATTGTGTTTACTTGAAAGGTATTACATAAAGTAAATATTGATTGTTCGATTAGGAGTAAGAGGTGTAATCTTGTCTATGAAGGCAGCCATATATGAAATACATTGGTATTCATAACTGCAGAATATATGGAAAATAAAGGGTAAGATATTTGAAGCTTCTGCTAATTGCCAGACCTCTGTTTACACAATAGACAGATGCCTCTGTTAATTCAGTGAGGGCCTGGGTGGAACGTTACAAATACATGCTGTATAATAAATCTGGGTAATGTAAACTATGTCATAAACAGATATCTTAACATTCTTCTCCTGTCAAGAATACTAGTAGTATTTAACTGCCATGTTAAAAGTGTGCATCTCTCAGTATTGTATTTCATATTCACTGTGGCCAGAACAATGTCCAATACCTCAACATAACAATGAGTCAGATAAGAAAAATCATTGACTGCTCACACACCACCCAGAATTTAAAGATCACATTTAAAGTATGCAGCACTTATGAAACATAAATATATTTAATACAATATTCAGCCTACAGTACATGGACTCCAGTTATATGTTATTCAATTCTTTGTTCAGGATTTTACTAAACTCATTTCTCTTAAAAATTTCAGAATCAAATATTCCCCAAAACCATAATTTCAATTATTTACATATATTTAAACATTTGTATTATAAAATCAAAAGTCAGGAATTAGAGCAATATTTAAAGTTTTGCCATTAAATGTTATGCATGCTGTTTTTTATTATGTTATAGTAATACTCATATTTGCAATAAAGGAGGATAGGATTCATGTCTGTCTAGAAGCCATAATGTTAGAGGGAAAATGTGTAACACCTGAAAATGATTACATCAATATGGAAAAATTTTATTATTTGGATTATTTTGAAAGTAATTCAAGAATTAACTGTAAAGCAACATATCTACAAACCACCCCATACATGAAATCACAGGCATCACATTTTATTGCAGCAACAAGACAAAAAAAATTACCTTTTTTAAGTATTTGATTTCAAAATACTTTGTCTGAGTAGGCAGTATGTGGATATTGGTTACTTCTGATGAAAGATTAATCAGTTTCTGCAAAAATGAAAAAAATATTTGTGTATATGTCATTGATATATGATGCATATATAATAGTAGATATTCAAAACGATTTAACATTTAGAATTTATTAATTAATACATGTATTACCTATTATTATATTAAGCATATTCAATTTAGAATCACAGAGTGCAACAGTCTATCTATTAAAAAAAGGTTCAAATGCAAAACCTTCTCTTTGAGAATTTAGAAAAATCTGTTAAACAACAATATTTTCTAATAAGATTACACACAACTTTGTCTTTTTACTTTCTCAAAGCATACCATATATGTTTTTTTATTTACATTTTATTGGAAGTACATAAGTTATGTTTCAATGAATATAATTTGACTACCTTTGAAGTGATATCAACAACGTGTGTGTAAAATGCAGTAAAATGCAAGTCATAATAGCTCAAAATGAATGCTCAATCCTAATGAGGCATGGAGCAATTATGACAACTGTAAAATGTTAAAAGCCAATTGATTTTGAGAAAAATTGTTACAGCAGATCTGTTCAAATTAAGCCTTTATCTAGGTTATATGCCGGACACATTCGATTTTTGAAAAATGTAATAACTAATTAAAATCAGAAAATGGTAATGTACAAGTTTTTTTAATATTGCTATCATTTTAAATGGTTGGTTTCAATGTTGGTTGCTTTTCAAAGAAAAGGCATAGACACTTCCACATTGTTTATTATATATTAAACTAGCACTTCTTCAAAGCTCTATCTTTGTTTTACCAATTTATTGTGATGTTACTATGAACCTTCTTTTTAACTCTAATCTTTGTACCTCATCATCAAGTAGGAACTGAAGCAGAAAATTCTAAGGACAATTGTCATTCCCCCCACCAACCTCCTTTAGCCACATTTTGCAACTCACAAGAAGGATGGCAACCTTATTCTAGCCACAGGTATGCATATCTGGAGAAGGCATCTGACAAGGTGCCAGTACAGGTGGTGAGGTGAGCATTGAAAAAATTAGGTGGGAATGAATAGTTAGTGTCTGCAGTGATGTCAATGTATGAGCAAGCAAGAATGATGGTCAGGACAGGACAGCAGATAGGGACAGTGAAAGTTCTGAGGTGAAGGAAGAACTATAAAGGGGATCTGTTCTGAGTCCCCTACACTTCTCTGGTAATTTCCCCCAATGCTATCACAAAAAGCCACTGAGTGCAACACATGGGTTGATGGAAGTGGATGCATAAAAGCTGATATGAAAAGTAGTTTGTAGGCGGTGAGTACTGCACCAAGATTTAGTTAGAGGGGAAAGAGTCCAGACAAAGAAACAGAAAAATACAAGTTTAGAGGTATTACCAGATGATATGAACAGAACGGACCACAACCAGAGGATACATAGAATTGCAGAGAGTGAAAGAAAAAATTAGGGGGTATCTGGCTAACCTGAGAAAACCCAGATGTAATGTACTCTGTTGTAAAGTTTAATGCTGTGGCTGCTCTTATTTTTGATAGCTTCTTTAGATATTTAATGTTTAAAAACCATAAAGTATAATTTCAGCATCCTCCTAGTACCTACCAGGAGTGTGTTTTTCCTTTACTATTATTTATTATACTGCTCAGTTTAAAATTTGCTATTGTTTTTTGCTTAATAAGGCACCTTATGATGGTTCACTTTGTTAAAGTTGCTGTATGAAATACAGTAATTATAGGTTGAGTGAATTCTGTAAAAAAATTATTATTAAACAGTAAAATAATGATTACTTTCTGAATATAAAAAGCATTACTATAAAAATAAGAAGATTAGGCTAATAATTACTACTATTAATGTCATAGTGTGAGAAAATTGCAAGCCTGAAGTAGATTTTTATTATAAAATAATATACTTTTCATTGTGGGTTAATAGTGCACTTCGTTTTAGTTTCAATTTATCGTGATGTAGAGCTCTTCTCAAAGGCATAGATTTACAAAATTAAATATTCATCCATCCTCTAAACCTGCTTTATCCATTACATTATTATGGGAGCTATGGCAACATCAGGTGCAATGCATAAACTAATCATGGAACAGACACCAGTCCATTAAGGGCACACTTGCAAACAGCCCAAATTAACCTAATATCCTCAGGATGCAAGAGAAAACCAGAGTATCCACACAATGTATACATAGACAAAGAGGGAATTTGGAAATTCCTTTCAGATAGTGACTAGGCCAGGGTTTGAAACCACATCCTTGATGCTAGGTGGTAACAGTGCTAACCATTATATCACATCATCATTTAATACTAAAAATAAAATATAAAACATCATTTGACAAAGCAAATTGAGTAAATGGGTAGAAGTATGAAATGTGCATACTTACATGGGTGGATAATAGTAGGCTTATAAGAATGTAAAACACATTTATTCTTGTATTATTATTTATCTCTCTTTTATAAAAAAAAAATCTTGGAAGGCTTAGAGGGAGACGAGACGTGATTTTCTCGGAGATACTTTAACGTCCCGCGAGACAAGGCAGTGAGACGAAAGGACAGCTGCTGTACAGGCTTTTAAATGATCGACGTGCAGCGGAACAAGCAGAACACGCAGCTCGGTGGTAGCAGCAGCAAGCCGGCAGCTGTTCTGACTGCATCTCCTTAGAGCGTGTGTTAAGCCCCCACACAATGCAAGCGGCAGAGACGCGGAGTGGCTGCCGCTTAGTTCACCCCGTGATGGGACAGGGTGGGCGAGCAAAGCGAGCAGGGGGCAAAGGCCCCTAGTTTATTAAATTTTGTATTATTTATTTGTATTATTTGTCTTCTTCTTCTTACTATTATTATTATTTTGTATGCTTACCTACAGTAACAAGTAGACTGCAAGAATGCGTAAAAAATGGCAATTTCATTTGGCAATCTGAACACGTACAAGATTGTACCTAAGTGCACTGTGCCATTGTGCATTCTTTTGAGTCAACAAACTTAATAAAGCTATTGATTTAACAAAGCTATTGTAATAATCAGAACCAGCATGTCTTTTTCCATATGAACAATATAAAACCCTACTTTTGCCAACCCCTGTATATACAAAAATATCTGTAAACATTAATATTGCGACGTTTTAACACTGAAATTATATTAAATGAAAAACTGACAACATAAGACCTGACTGAAAACCATGTTACCAGCATTCCAGAATTCAATTTAAAAAAAAACAAAAAACAGAAACCATATGAACACAAATTTTTCACCAACAAGTTAATGTTGAACTCAGAGAAGAATGTAATACAAAAGTTTGAAAAGTGACACACTGTATTTTGAGAGACATTTTGATTTAGAAAAATGCAACAAGAATACAATCAATATACATAGGTGTGGGATGCAAGTTTCTCATGGGATGTTTTAGAAAAATCACTCTTTACTGAGGTAGTCAACAAAATATATTTCTATATTTGAACTATGCTAAAAAGCTGATGTAAATTTTAAGTAACATATATAAATCATAAATAAAAAAATCATTAAATGTGTTTTCTTATGTTAGTTTACTACTTATTAAGATTAAATATTTATACTTTCTTGCACTGTGATTTGATTGATTTTATTTGGAAATTAATTGTTAAAAAGCTCTTGCTTAATCTTACTCTACCCAGAATGCAGCAGAATCAGATAATAATAATGGCAGTTCCCTGCTGACTTCTGGTAATGTTCCAAGATGCAATTAGATAAGAATAATCATAACTATTCAAACATGACATACATACATATTACAACATTAAGGTTATTTAAATGTTTGCTGCAGTATACAATATTATTTTGTGTCTGCTTTCCTTCATCTTACCAATATTTGTTTGTAACGTTTTCCCAGTTCAAAGCCACCAAAATGCAATACAGCTGGCTCAGCCTGTATTATCCTGTTTTTAAGAAGTTTGGTGTAAACCTCTGAAAGAATAAGATACCCATGAATATAGAAAATGATATCATTGATTGAAAATAACAAATAACATATACGAAATTAAAAACGAAAATGGGATTGGACTGTTGAATAAATTTAATAACACAAGCACATAATGATGATTAATGTAATCAAAGCTGTATCACAATAAGATGCATTTTTATGCAATAAATAATAGGGGAAAACAACAAAAAAGAAACCCAGATGAATAAGAATATAATTAAAGATTAGCAATGTGCTTATATTGAATTTGCAAAATTATTTTTTAGGAGGTTAAATATTTTAAACTCTTGAGACTATACATAAGCAATGTTTTTAAAAAATTCTAAAGCAAATGATACAGTATGTTACCTCTAAACGTTAGTGTGAACACAAACCTTTTGGAAACATTCATTTTTATAACACAAGTCAATTAAGAACAACAAAATGCATTTCTAAAGATAACATGCATTTCATTATTTGACAAAATGCTTCATAAAGATTTTGGCTGTTTATTAATCACACATGTTTTGAAACGATTTATGAATGACTCTAAAAGGCCTGCTACTGCTTTGTCTAAAATCTGAAGCAAGTAAGCTTCATGGTCTATGACTTTATAATGTTTGTCATTATTGGGATTCTGAAGTATGACAGGCCTAATTCATTACTCAAGAAAAAAATCTGAATCAAATGTAATTAATAACACATTATGTAAGCCACTGAAAGAAGATCTATATAGGTATGGAAAGTTTACAATATGAAAATGAAGGATGTACACAATAATGGGAAACACTCATTACTGCATTTTCTTTCACAAACAGCTGTGCACCCACGTGGTACAAACCTTAAGTACTCTAATGCACTGACTTCATGGGCCCAGTTAAGAATGACTTTTGTGTTTCCATTGTACTGTAAAAGACATTTTGATTTTGCTTTTAAATGCATTTACTTCCACATAAGATAAGGTTAATGCAAATTTTGGCTCAATAGTACTGGGCAATCATTCACATGCAAAGCATATATGGTCCCTCAATAATCTCATCAATACAAAATTTATATTTCATTGTCTTATCCAGTCATTGGACTGGAATCTTGTTGATCACCTATGGGATATTCTAAATAGAGTCTTAATATAATATTTACACCTAAACTCACCATTCCCAAAGCTGTTAGGACTTTCTTATGAAATAATATTGCTGTACTCCTGCGGAATATTTGATTATGCCAATTCTTGTTTTTTTCAACCCATACCTGTAACATCTGTAACAGATCTAAAGTACCAGACAGGATCTTACTTGATTCTAACAGATGATTTGGCACTTTATTGTCTTTTTTTGGGTGTTCCACCAGCTGGCCTAATGGCAGAGATACTGACTCCTTGAAGTTTACAGTTGGTTGAATAACCTCCATGTCTAACTAGCTGCATTTGAATCCTAAAAAATGTCCCTTTAGCACCGTCTTCCTAAGAAAAGAAAAACTAGAATAAATGAGGGCAGTGCAGAAATTAAACAAAGGAAATAACCCACTTCTCACCTTATACTGTATAGGTATTTAAAAACAACACCAAACCAAAAAAAATAGATCCAAATCACATTTTTATTGCATATAACTAGTATGAGTAACTACTACTTCTAGTCAATCACCTAAATGCTTAAGTGAAGTCTATGGTTGCGTTTACACAGCAGTGTGAAATTTGTACTTGCATGTCTCTTCAGACAGTTGCTACAAATTCAGTAAAAATAATAATAAAACAGTATACATAGCATGCAACATATATCCAATTAAACACAATATATACAATATGTATTTGCAAGTACCTAGTTATACATAACACATTGTTAAAAGATTTCCAAAGGAAAGTGGGACACAAAACCAATTTTTCTAACCCATTACTTTGCTGTTACATATCAAATGCAGTGGCAAAAAAGACCCACATAAAAGATAACAATTGTCTCTGTAATATACTTTATATCTTATATATTTCTTTATACTTAGTTTTTGTACCAGAGGGACAATAAAAATTATTAAATGTGCATATCCTAATATAAAAATACATTAACTAACATTTTTTCAGTAGTGTCTAAATTTAATAGTGAGTTAGTGTGGTCATGAAAATTATTGGTGCTTTTAAAATAAAGCATGACTGATACTTACTATTGATTCGTTTTACGTATTAGCCACTGATTACAAATGAGAAGCCTTCTGTTTACTAGGTCTGACACTCAGTTTATCGTAAAGCTACCATAATGTCTATTCATCCATTTTTGAAACACACTTTTTTCAGGTGAATACTACAGTGGTTTTAATTGGCATAACTAAACCTGGTCTGAGTGCCATTCTTTCTCAGGATAAATTCAACCTCACACCCAATATAGTCACCAAACAAAATTTTTGGGTTGGGAGGAAACCTTTTAAAACACATGAACACAAGCAAAACCCATACAGAAAACAACCCAGCTTGGAATTAAATTGGCTATCAGTGGCAGTGCTTTTAAAGCCCATTTTAATCCATTAATACCAATCACCACTTTCCCAATGAGTCTTTTGTTTAAAACATTCAAAATAATCTACATATATGTTTTGCCTTTTATTCATGATACAAGTACGAAAAAAGGCAAAAATATCACAATACAAAGAAAATAGTCTTCTTCAAGCAAACAAAAGAGGAAGTACCCAGACATAAAAAGGAGTTATAAAAATTGACCAAAACGTACTTTACTCTCACTGCAACAGGCAAAGGCATAAAACTTTATTGTCTTTCCATGGGGGAGGTGAACAAGTCCCTTCAAGTCAAGGTCTGTGTGTCCAAAAAGATAAATAAACAAATAATTTGTTATAAATATGCTTACAGGCATCAGGTGAATGCAAAAAGAAAAAAGGGTTAGAAGCAGATTTGTTAAATAATAGCACTAGCCAGCAGTATCTGCCAATGTGCACTTTTCCCACTGCCAAGGACACCACTGAATTCTTTGTTATACCATGATTAATGTAGACGAGAAAATGGAAATCAATACAACATTGAAAGGTAAAGATAAGAATATTAAACCAGTGAAAGAATGCCTGATTGTTTTCGTAATCTAAGGTGATACTGCATAGTTACAAATGCCAAAGGCAAATTTCCCCCTGCATGCTATTGCTCTTGGCTGTGTTCATTTTAAAAGTCTGATAAACAGTAAAATATACAAGAAGACTTTTTTTTTATACAACACTTTTTCACTTTTGACACTAATTACATGTGTCATGAATATTCATATAAGTACATTCACCCATCCATTGTTTTTCATATATAGATAATCCAATTCAGGGTCTTTGAAAGATGGACCCTAACCAGGCAGTACAAGGTATTCAGAAAGAAACACGCCACAGACAGGTGCAAGCCTTTAAATATGCAGTCATTAAAACTGTAAACATTTGTTCATCTTATAAATATCTATGAAAGAGCTTTTTCTCAGAATCTGAATTTTGTTTACATTATGACACGGATGATTCATTGAGCCTTCACTCTCTAATCATGTTAAGCTTGTATCGAGCCACATCTTGACCTGCTGCTAAGCTGCCTGTCTTGTGTCCATTTTAAGAAGCATCACTAGTTGTTTCTGTCATTTATTCTTTGAAAAAAAAGACCAAATCTTTTTCTCATCTGACTGTGAAATACTTGTGTTGCTAGTAGCAATGCCCCGAATTTGGTATAAGGCACATCCACTGACAATACTGACAGTCCCAGCTTTTTTTTTGTCTGTTTAGTGTTTAAACTCTTAGTTAACAGGAAGATTAGAATATTATTTTGAGAATACATTATAACGAGGGACCACCCAAAATAACATAAAATTGTAAAAAATATCTGATTCAAATAAAATCAAACCAATTATAGATTTGCCTAAAAAGTTTAAGCATCAGTTTGTTCATTTTGCTCACTAATTTAATTCAAAACTGGATTGCAGGAAACTTGAACTGATCCTAGTAATGATATGCATATGGCAAAACCATCCCTGAATGGAACCTCAGTGAACTGCACAAAACATTCAATATGCATTTCACTGGTATATGGACAGAACAAAAACACACACAAATGCAGAGAATGAATGTACAATAAACCATATACTGTATAGGGATACTGTTCAGCAAAACTGCCACACGTTTCAGAGTCTGGAGTTTAAATCCTGGTCTGTATGAAGTTTGCATATTTTCCCTGTATTTATATAGTTTTCCTCTAGGTGTTCTAGTTAGCAACTATATCACAAATACAATTTGACAGCCAACTCTGAATTGAACCAGTGTGAATCAATATGTACACTTTTATGACTGAAAAGAAATTATCAACACCGAACTATGAAAAGTTCACAAATGAAGGAACATGCAGGTCCAACAAAGAGTCATACTGATTAGTGTCTTATGAAGGACATACTGTAAAGAGCACCACAAAACTGGTTTAGATCTCCTGCACTAACATGCACCCTTCACTCTGAAAATCTGACTAGTTAAATGCTTTGTCGTGATATAAAATAGCATTGTTTGCCTTTACAAATGTGTAGTCTGTGTGCTTTTTAATGCAATGTGCCAGATGTGTGATTTTTAAGTAAGCTTAAACTGAAAAAAACAAATGAGAACAAGTCACATTTTCCGCTTTAATAATAAACTCAAACTTCCTTGGTCCAATTCAGTGTTACAGGAGACAGGTGCCTATTCCAGTACCACTGGACACAAAAAAGGAAGAAGCCATGGCCAGAGCACTTGTCTGATAAAGGACTCACTTACACAGCCATTCTCACACTCACACATGACCAACAGGGAAATTCCAGTAAACCAAACAGTCATATCTTTGAGAAAATGGGGAGAATATGCAAACTGTACAGACAACAAATGTGTGGGAAATTTAAACACAGAAAGCTGGATCAATGAGGAGGCAGCACTAAGCAGTGTGCCAATGTGCTGCTCTAATAACAATAATAGCCCTTATTTTATATAGTGACAATCCCATCCTCAAACAGGATAATTTGAAAGTGTCATTTAGATTAAACATTTTCCTTTTTTATTGTGGTACTATAGTAGTTAGCACTACTCTTTCACAATTCCACTGACCTGGGTTTAAATTCTGCATTTGTTTGTTATCTGTATTGAGTTTTGACTATTGTAACATTTGTGCCGCACATCTTCCAAGTAAAATGTTTTTTCACTTGTATCCCCAAGCTCTGCCTGCTGCTTTAACTGGTAATTCTAAATTGACCCTGTTACGTGACAGTAAGTGCATGAGGGGGCTCTGCATTAGGAGTGCACCTTGTCCAGGGATTTTTCCCTTCTTGCTTTCTTGTGTTCTTAGCCCCCTGCTGTACTCCCTCAACACCAATGACTGCACGGCTACGTATTCCTCCAACACTATCGTGAAGTTTGCAGATGACACGGTGGTACTGGGCTTCATCGCGAAAAACAATGAGGCGGCCTACATGGATGAAGTTGCGAACCTGACATTGTGGGGTCAGGAAAACTGCCTACAGCTCAACATCAGCAAAACCAAGGAGCTGGTGGTGGACTTCAGCAGGAGACAGCAGCGGGACTATAAGCCCCTCATCATTAACGGGACTCCAGTGGAAAGGGTGAACAGTTTTAAATACCTGGGTTTCACATTTCTGAGGACCTTACATGGTCTGAACACATCCAAGTTCAGACCAAAAGGGCAAAGCGGAGACTCTACCATCTCAGACAGCTTAGGAAGTTTGGGGTCTCTTCAGGGATTCTAAAGACTTTCTACTCTGGTGCTGTGGAAAGTATCCTGACACAGAATATTACATCCTGCTGTGTTCAGGACCATAAAGCCCTACAGAGAATGATCTGTGCCGCGGAACACTGCTGCAGGTCAGCTCTACCATCTATGCAGGACATTTACACCAGAAGATGCAGGACCAGAGCTCTCAGGATTATCAAAGACTCCTCTCATCCCAGCAATAGCCTGTTTCATCTGTTAAAATCAGGCAAAAAATTTTGTAGCATCCTGGCCAGGACACAGAGACTCAGAAGGAGTTTCTATCCTCAAGTAATAAGACTGTGAAATCAAAACATCTCATCCATGACCCTCCACATACTTAGACTGGACTGTAAGTTGTACTATGCTGTCTTTCCTTACCGTGTTTTGGAATTGGTCTGTCATTTGACTATGTACCTGTCTAACTTTGGTTTTGCACAATAATCACTGCACTATTGCACCTTAACACTTAATTCTACTTTATTCACATAATTTTACTTATTTATTATGTTCTATTATACTGTTATCTTTCAATCTATGACTTTTTGTTAATCTAACTGATATTCTTCTAACTTTGCAGTTTTTGATAAGCGGATCAGGATGCATTTCATTGCATGTTGTCCTGTATAACTATGCATGTGACAAATAAAAAATCTTGTATCTTTCAGTGGTGCCAGGGCAGGCTTTCTTACCCAGACATAGAATACACATTTTTTAAAGTGTTCATGTATATATACTATTAAAGACTTCAATACATGTTCTGTTTTGGTCAAATATAAAAGCTATCTAATGATAAAAGTAGTCCACTAATGAAAACGTTATATTTGTATTTAAGCTCTGCTTTTTAAGGGAGAAATACAGGATATTGTAAAACACTTAAAAGCAAAGGTGCATATTCAGTAATACTAAAATGTTTGGGAGCAAACAATTATTTTGCATGGTGATTTTCAAAGGTAGAAAGTGATATACTGAGCACATATTCATCCAAGCCCTCTCCTTTCATTATATTGCTGCCTCCCTTCATTTCTGTCTGAACAATGTTGTACAAATTTGGACATAATGAACAGGTAGTCTGATACCTGTCCATATAGCATTCATTTTTTGTCAGACTGGAGAAGGGCGGGGAATTGACTCACCTGTTCTGCAAAGTTAAGAGTATCTTTCCTTCAGTCCTTCATATTTGGCGAGGAATAAACAAGGAAGTGAGTGCAGTCCTTGGTACTCCAGAATGTCCAGAGACACAGGACACGTATTTTGTAAGCATCAGGTACTGTCTTAAAGCTGTAACGTCAAACAAATAACTCGGACTTCCTTTGGTATCAGTTACATTCCCTCTTATTCCGAGCTTGGGTCTCATTGGCCCAGTGTTTACAGAAGATATATTATTTATCTGATTTATACATTTTTAGTTTACCTTTTTATTGAATGTGTTGTGTAGGCTCGATCGGGCTTTTTTGCGTTTAGACTCCTATTTCGCTCTGTATAATTCATTCGCGAATGGTCACTTACTGTACTAATTCTAAGGGTAAACGAGCATTCTACGTATACCGATTATTAGACGACAGAAACGTGTGCAATGTGAATTTCTTCTTAAACGTTTTATGATTTCCGTTAAACGAATCTTGCTTGAATGTACAAAAACTAAGTTCCAATTCCACAAAACTTCAAAAGCTGATATACTGAACAACATGACATGCATCCACCTCTCTACAGCTTCGGAGTGTTCATTTAGGTAAAACGTAGTAATAAAACTATCTATCACGTATTGCTCGTGTTCCATGAGATTTGGGTACATTGTAAAAATTAAAAGTACCTGCCTGACTCCGATGTGAAAACCAGTCAATTTCCTGCAAACAGCAGCGTCGCCATGGTGATAAGACGACCTCTCTTCCGGAGACGAAGACATGTGGGCGGGACTCTCGGTTGAAAGTGAAATCAACGGTTCAACTCAATGATGGGAATAACTAACCCAGCGCAGTAAAGAGACACTTTGGGTATAGTAAAAAAGTAGCATATTTATGTTTACCTCATATTATGACTGTTAACTCGCTAAAGGTCAAAACCACCTTTTGAAGGCGTTTTGAATCGTAATATTTGCCAGTTTCACCTTCGAACTCTGTGTATCTGTTAACCCATTGAATCGACTGCCTTTTAACTCGTGTATATTTACATGCATACAGACATTCTGGCTTTAAAGTTCTTATGCAATTAAATGTAAATGCGGACAATTTCATTGAAATGTATTTAAAATCAACGGGGATTCTTTGTCTACCCTACCTATAAGATGTTTGCAAAAATGGGGCGCTACTGCTTTTAGTGCACACATGGAAACTCCAAAAGGCGTTTACGTCGGTCTTTTGATGGTAGGAGAGTGACAAGTCACCTTCGGGAGAAGAGGAGAGCAAGTGTCCACAGCCAAAAGGGCAACGCTCAGCTTCAAACATACAGACGAGTATTGCAGTAGGTTCAAGGTGACGCCGCTCTCGGAATTCAAGGTTCCTTGATCACGTGCAGATGCATTCACGTGGGATTGGCAGACCCGCACCTTTCAAAAGTCTAGCACCTCCTGGGCAGTGGCAATGTCCTCTCACCGGTTTAAAATTAAATAAAATGAATAGGTCTGTCAAGAGTGTTTTTTGTTCAAACTGTGTGTTGTACAAAGCCATCGGGCTGATGATTCATTTCTTTTCACGCAGATCAAGGGAGATCTCGCATTTCTACCGAAAGAGAAAGTGTAGAGAGAGCAATCCATTCTTTTTCTGAGAGAAAATCGTGACCACAGGAGTTCCTGGATCTCATCCCTCCCACTTCACACATCCTTCCCAGTTCACACTTCATGAATTGCCAGAGTGTGTACCAAAGGTCACAGTCAGATGAAACAAAAAGCAGCAATGCTACCCCAAGCCTCCCTATTTGGAAACCCTCACATTCTTGATTGTGCCTTGATATCTTTTCCAAAAAGACCACAAAGATTAATAGTAACAAGATACAGTCCTGAGAGAGCTGCTTTCATATAGGGATGAATAGTATGCAAGAGCAGCCCAATGCCATCATATTCCTGCAGCACCATGCACAACATATGTCAAGAGACACAGTTATAATCTTTTTCCAAATCTGGAAAACACATGTGGGTTATCATACTCACATGCACTCTCTAGTTACTGTGCCAGGGAGAAGAGCTGGTTTAAGCTTGACAGCCAGGACAAAAATCCACATTGTTCCTACTGCAGCATAGGTTCAGCATTGGGATAGAGGTTCCTTCCAGCACTCTGGCATAGGCCTTATCTGGGAGGCTATAGAGTGTGATCCTTCTGTGCTTCTGTGGTTGGATCACACCCTCTGCCACCTTTCTTAAAAATGGATGCACCACACCAGTCTGCCATTTCAAGGGTATTGCAGTGTGATGTCCTGACTGCCTTAAGACCACAGCTTTCAGCAGCCACTTCCCTAACTGAGGTCTTGAACAGGGTCCTTTCAGATTTAATGTCTATGACCTCAATCTGCACGTTGGGTAAGTTCTTTCAGATAAGGCCGTCTTAACGCATGGGCCCGCTGGGCAGTTGCCCGGGGGCCCCACAAGCATAGGAGCCCTATGCCCCATACCAGTGATGGCGAACCATTTAGAAACCAAGTGCCCAAACTGCAATCCAAAACCCACTTATTTATCGCAAAGTGCCAACATGGCAATTTAACCTGAATACCACCTAAAACTGAACACCAGCATAACCAAGGAGCTGGTGGTGGATTTTAGGAGGCCCAGGCCCCTCATGGACCCCGTGATCATCAGAGGTGAGTGTGTGCAGAGGGTACAGACCTATAAATACCTGGGAGTGCAGCTGGATGATAAATTGGACTGAACTGCCAATACTGATGCTCTGTCTGTCTATGTATCTACTGAGCTTTTAGTTTAGAAAAGCAACTCATACATTAACATCTTTTGTCTTAAAAGAAAAACATAATAACAGAGCTTTCAATGATACAAACAACTTTTTGTTGAAAGGTAAAAGTTTGCATTCGGTATGCTTTTGAACAATTAATGTGCTTTTTGCTGTTGTATGCATGCTGATAATTTGTCTAACCTTGGCTCATACTTTGTAAGCTTGAGAGCAACACATGCAGCACTCAGGTCATCTGTTAGTCTGTTTCTGGTGTCAGATTTGATTTAATTCAAAGCTGAAAACAGCTGCGCACAAGCATAAGATGTTCCAAACAAAGTAAGAAAAGCAATCTCAAGTGCCTTCATTGACTTAAGATTATTTGGCAGAGAATTCCACACTTTAAGGATTTCATTTTCATAACTAACTGTGCTGTCCTTCGTCATCCCTTCGATCCTCTCAAGTGTTTCACGCAGGTCTTCCCTATTAAGCTCCGCCTCCAAAGCTTCCATTATATATTACGGGGTCGTGGATCAGGTGTGGCGATTAGCAACTCCCGGCAATAATTACAGATGCGGACGACTCCTCACCTGTGCGCTTAAGCGAGGACTGCCCGCATCACAAAGCTCTCAGATGTAGGAGATGAACGCATCATTGATGGAAGCCTCAGCTAGATGTTCCCAGGACCCCCTAACTGTTCACCTAGGCTCCCCCTGTTTATCCGACCTACACGCCTAACTTTGAATCCAGCTCACCACCAAATGGTGAACTTTTGACACCACTGCCCCTCTCTTTACCCAGTTGTCCAAAACATGTTGCCTCAGGTTAGATGGCATAACTATAAAGTCTATCACTGAACTTCAGCTCAAGGTGCTGGCATGCACTAATGAGGCTCCTTTTGTTTATACATGGTGTTTGTTATTGATAATCCATGACTAGCACAGAAATCCAATAACAATTCACCATTCTGGTTGCGATCCGGCAGGCCTTTCCTCCCAATCATGCCCCTCTAGATATCTCTGTCATTCCCGACCTGTACATTAAAGTCACTTAGTAAGACTACTGAACCAGTGGATGTCACTCTTTCAAGTGCCTCGCCCACCTCCTCTAAGAAAGGCTCAATACTCCAAACAGCTTTTTGGTGCATATGCCCAAAAAAACAGTCAGAGTTTTCCTCTTTCCAACTTGTGGCTGCATTGAGGCAACCGTCTCATCCACCACAGAAGACTCCAATTGCACAGCCCTCAGCTGGGGGCTTATTAGTATCCCCACATCCACCAGAGGTCTTTCACACATCAGAACTCCAGAGCAGGACAGAGACCACCACCCATCAAGAGGTTTGGTTCCAGAACCCTTGCTATGTGTTGAGGTGATGCGACCTATACATTAAAACAACTTATTGTAAAGTCAAACAGGTGAATGAAAAAGACAGAAAAACTAGACAGGAAGCATGACTGTGATAAAGCTGGGGGTTTGTCTCCCGAATTTCTATAGAAATTAATTTTTATAATAATTTGACTTATATTACTTTATTACTTTTTATCATTATTCATTAAATGCCATTTTGATTTTTTCTCGAGTGGTCAATATTATTTTGTAGAGATCATTTCATGAAGGTAGTCACATAGTTCATGGTTGCTATGCCCATTGCTGGTCAAATGACTAAGAAGTCACTTAGTGTATAATTTCATTGCAAGCTGCCTACTTAAGATGGCAGTGTGCACCTTCTGGCATCCCAGCTTCCTAATTACTACTATTGCTGCTACTGCTACTAGTTATAGTAAACATTTCTTTTGACTACAATTTAGTTTACTGTATCTGATTTTTGTGAAGTTCTGCATGATTATTTTGGGTTATTTTGATCCCTACTCATCTCCTGGTACATTTCTCACATTTTGCTTTAAAGCATTCTACTTTTCTCAAAGTTTCTGTTACACTGGCAAATAATAGGTCTGCATATATCTAATATTGATAAATAATTTACTTCTAATCATTCCTTCTCAAAAAATATGTATTTCCTCAAATTCATTTAGGGTGCAAATATGTGAATTGCATATTAACATGGTTGTAATTTTTTTTTTTTTTACAAGAAGATTTTTTGATGCTAAATGAATCATTGTGTTCAAAACTTCTCTCAAGACTGTGGACCAATACTGACTATATAAATGCTGTATGCAAGAGTAAAGTATAAAGATAAAGAATAAAATACTGTACACTGCTTATAGACAACATGGTAAAGAATACAGTGTCAGATTCCAAATGATGTTGAGGAGGATTACCGATGTTCAACTCTTTCTGATGTAATTCCATTTACTCAGAAGTATTCTACTGATATGGATTTGCGTTCTGTCAACAATGGTTGCACAAAACTGGTTACAATACAATGAATAGTTGTACACTGATATTGTAGAATGATTTACTTACCTGCCTCTTTGGGAAATTCTAATGAAAAGTACCGTTTTATGGGTGGTTGAAATGCACATTTGGGTTACATACATATCGATTAATGAATTGTGAATGAGGTTACTTGTTACTGAGTGTTCTCCAAACCGACAGTTTGATCATGTTCACTTTTGTGTAGCATGGAAATATTATTATGACTGCCAATAACAGTCTGAGTGTAAAACACACTATTATAATTGAATGAAACAGGTATGCCCTCATGCAGAGTTGTGTATAAGAAGAACTCACTCGGCTGAAACCTTGGTTCATCACACAGCATCCAAATTATTTTGAATGTGAGACTTAAATTTCATTTTTAACAATGCCATACCCACTAAGTGGGAGATATTTAAATATAATTAATGTACTAACAGGAATTTTGTTGCCTTTAAATACTGCCTCTCTTTATCTCTCCTTTTACAAAGCTTCTCTAAATTATTATGAATATGATCTGAATTATTTTAGAACTCCATGTTGTAGGATATAGTTAATGATAACTTGCTACAGGTATTTAAGACAGATACATCTCAGGATTTTTCACTGTTTTCCCTGAGAATCTGCAAGTAATTACTTTTGCTCACATTTAAATAAATGTTTCCACCAGGTGAATATTACCAGTTTACTACCCAAGAGTAGGCCAAAAAACAGTTAGTAAAATTGTATGGAAGATGTGTTAACTTGTTTCAACATAGCTTCGAAACCTTGTTGTGCTGAACATAAGTGTAGTGCATTCTGGGAAAGCTGAAAGGCAAAACCGGACTCAGAGTATTTTGCTTAGTTAGAAAGTACAGCTTTTGATTTCAGTGGAAATCAACCCTGACTTGGTGATGATGAATTAGTTCCATTTCCTTTGTTTTGAGAAACTGTATGCTCTGTTAGCAGAAAAAGGCCAGATCCTCACTTTGGGCAAGAAGGGGGTTGACAGAGCGACTGTCTGCCTTTTATTAGACTTAAAAAAAGAGTTCTCTCATTTCAGTTTAGCTGCAAAAATGGAACTTTCAATTCCTTTTTTGACACAGTGGTAAAAAGCTTAGCTCAGTTGCAAAAATGGATATTTATATAGAGATTCTTAGCTGAATATAGACACATAAATGGAGCTTGTTTGACATTTGGAAGAGGAGCCCTCTGACAAAAAAAAAAAAAATCATTTTTTACCTAAGGATATATAATCTGTATCTAGGGAACAGGACCATCTAGGATTTGTCATTTGGAACTGATTGAAGACTGCATGAATTCATCCAGGTTGTATAATTACTTATATTACTTACCAGGGTACATGAAAAAGTAAAGGAAACTTTAAAATTATGCATTAACTGCAACAGCAAGCTGATGTAATACAACACATTTGTGATGGTTTATGGGTATTTCTACACTTGAAATATGAGAATTTTATCAGGTTTCACTTCCTCTACCCAAAAAAAAATGATTCAACAATGGTGCAACCCCACAGTGGAACGTCAATGTTAATTTCACCTTGGTTTCAAGTAGACTAACAACAGGTACATGTTTGAACTACCCATAAGCCACTGCGAACGTGTTGGATTGCATCAGCTTCTACCTGTTTGGGATACTGCACAATTTTCAAACTGTGTTTACTTTTTGATTTACCCTCATGTACTTACTGCTATTGTTTAATGTGCAAATAAATAAGATATTTAAGTAAAGCAAGACAGGAAGTTAAGATTGATCACTCCTTACCTAACTTTGGTTTCTTAAGGATTCAAAAGGATGCTTTTAGGAAGTCCTCTGTTGGTGCAAAGTTGTGTTGAAATAAAAGAGTGAAAGTAAAAGACAGTCTCAGCCAGTGAAGCAACCTGCTGACAGAGGTCCTAAGGTTAAATATATGGGGTACAATACAGAGACAGGTAAAAGGTTAAAGGCAACAGCTGTATACCTGGTTTTCATATTTCTTTCTGACCCCACACCCCCCATTAAGAAAAGAACCTAACTTGGTTACCTGGTGCCTTTCATGTTAAGCACATGCCACAGGTCATCAGATAATGTGAGAAAAGAAAAATAAAACACCTGCCTACCTTGCTCAGACCTAACTAACTCATAATAAGTTGAATAGGAATATTGTACAGTGTGCATTAGACGTATGCCCAACAAGGTATTACATGTATCCCCTCTCTTGGTTAGAGTTGATGTGACTATGTAATTGGAAGATATCTCAATTGATGCTTGAATTTCACTACTAGATTTTATTGCTTGTCTGTTTCTGTGCATTAGCCCAACCAAAACAGAAGTTGTGATTCTGGGCACAAGCCCTGCTTTCTAGTCAATCCAAGAGTTACCGGGAGTGTCCTGGGGGTGTGCAGTGCTTCATAAAATTGTATTCATTTCAAGTACCATGAACCTTTTTGTGAACTGATATCAAGCTCCATTCATTAATGGCACTCGGATTTTGTTGACCGAATGATCAGACAGGAAGCCCTTTCAAATGATTATACTTATAGAGTATTTTAGTGATGCAGCTTATGCACCAAGTCAATAATATTCTTAGATTAAAATGACATGCAGTGGTCTCTTTAGTATTAAATGCTTTGTGTGAGGACAGGGGAGACAGCCAGTTATTGTTACAACTACGAGTAATACTTCCAAACCAATTCTTTGTGAACACAAAATACTGGACATTTTCAACTTTACACATTATGGCATGCATTTAAATTCAAATCCTCATAGGTCAACCATTTTCATTTTGCCATTAACTGCGAGCTCACCTACAAGTGTGCATCATATTGGATCAATTGGACAATGGGCAGTACTCGTCCATACTTACAGTTGGTATACTTGGCACCTTTTGCAGAAAAACACTGGTGCTTTCTGTTTTCTGCTTTCCTTTTCTCCCCTTTTATGTCTGTCCTTGAACATCCTGTCAAATATGGTCCTCTTAACTTTATTGTACATCCTATACTGCCTTCATTTTAGATATACTTTTTCAGCGCATTATTTGATTGATTTTGAACTCTGAACTACTAAATTGGTTTGTAAGCAGTGCAATAATTTTTAAGTACATCAGTTTACCTCCCATACCCCCAAATGTGTTTTTAAGTTAATCGGCTTGGCTTGGCATGAGTAAATATGGTCTTGTGAATATGGCAACCCATCTAAGGTGGACGTTTGGTTTTATACAGTATCTATTGCTGCTGAGAGACAGTCACTGGCTCCCTACACTTCTTAGCTGCATAAGGCAGTTAGAAAGTTTAATGGATGAGTATACAGTCTCAATAAAATAAACTTGGTTTACACTTCTGGGAATACAAGCACAAATATACAAATGAATACACAACCTATAAATAGAGTGTGCCAAAATATGGTATGCATCTGTCATTATAAATGTATCCAAAACTGAAAATTAAATTGTAGTTGCTGTAAAATCTGTGCTGGCCAATTATAAATCTTACACTAATTTTAAAGCTCAATGGCCAGAAAATCTGGAGTTTTGCACTACAATTCTGTGAGCATGATGTGCATTGTATCTTTCAGAAGGTAAATCTTCCAAGCAGCTGGTCCAGATGGCATTTCACTCATGGGCATTTTCAACATCTCACCAGCCCTCTTTGTAATACTTACATGCATTACGACAACTCCAACATAAGGGATACTGCCCAGTGGTACTTTTATTTGTAGCTAAAAAATGTCTCAAAAGGCTAGTAGTATTGCCAAGAGTACAGAGTACAGTGAAATTCTTAACATACATGACTGACCAACCAACAACATGTTGCCACTTTCTTGGTGGCATAATAAACAAGAATGGATTAAATACAGAACTTCATTTTAATGAATAGAAAACACACATACTCTTACCTGATGTTCTGCTTAAAGGTTCACATCTATGGCTCTGCTTCAGGATCCCTAGACCCCTCCAGTTTGCATGTCATTTTAATACGTTGGTGGCGCACCCTCTGTTTGTCCTTATTCAAGACCCTTGAACACCCTGGTAGATTCCACCAATATGCAGTTTACTACTGTGGAGGATGGCCGGCTGTTTATCCCGGCCAATACCCCCAAGCCGCCAGGTGGAGCCCTCCTTGCAGCATGGAGGTTCCCAGAAGGAGTTTTCATGCACCACCTTGCTGGATGCCATGGGGGCCACGAGTGGGAGCTGCAGGGAGGACCGAAGAGTTCTTTGTGCCCTATGACCCGGAAGTTCCTCATAGGAAGAGCGACGGGCTTCCGGGTTAAGAAGAAAAGGACTATTTACCCTGACCGGGAAGGAATAAGGACTTGTGGATTGTTGGGCAGGAACACCTCCGGGTCAGGGAGTATAAAGGACTATGGGAAATCCCAGACGGACGAGCTGAGTTGGGAGGCAGGGTGGCTAAGCGTCTGCGAGTGGAGGATTGGTTTATTTTTTGTTATTGAGTATTGTGGAGAGGAGCGTGCTTTGTGCACATAATTATTATAATAAATAATTATTTGGACTTTTATCTGGTGTCTGACGTATAGTCTGAGGGTGCAAGGGTGCGAGCAAGCACTTATTCTATTACACTACATTTAATTATTTGGCTGACACCTTTATCCAAGGCCACTTACAACATGTATGATATATTTGGTCACATTTCTTTTGGTTTTCCAATTTGAGTTCAGGCAGGAAAAGTGACTTGCTCAGGGTCACATAGTGTCAGTAGCAGGATTTGAACCCATAAGCTCAGTGTCTGAAGTTCAAAACCTTAACCGCTGCACCACACTGCCTACCATTAAGTTCTGTTCATTTGACAATAAAAAACATAAAACCGATTCAGCACTTAAACAGGAGTGCATACACCTTTTAAAATGCCAGAGGAAATATGGCAGGTGCAAGAAGGCATTTATTTATTTTCACTCTGAATAGCAGGTAGCATTGTGTAGTATGGTAACACAACCACTTTAGACAGAAAGGGCATTTTATAAAGTTATAACATCTGTTAAAAAAACTTCTGACTTGCAATCCTTTGCAGCTACAGTATCTACACCAAAATGCGACTGCAATAAATCCATGATAAATGTTTTTTACCATTCCAGACACACATTTTCCCTTCAACAGCCTGGCTGTACTGCATCATCAAAGCTGGTATTCATAAATAGTTACATCACCAAGCAGTACATGTCTTGAATAAGAAGGTCCAAGTTAAGCCAACTTCAATCCTAGATCACTGGGACAGTTAAAAATACGCTTTCATTGTTTTTTGTACATGGGTTTATGTAATATTCTGCACATACTGTTGTATGATTGTACCTTTTATGGTCCACTTGTCATATGATGCTGAGATAGACTGTAGCATCCTGTGACACAGTTATGGAAAAATCAGGTTGAGAAAATGAAAGGTTGCTTATAGACCGTGCTTTATATATTATATTATCCAATAAGGTGAGAACAAGTGTGAGAAGGTATTTAAATATATTTGTTATAAATGGCAAAAATAATTGTAATCTTTCTGCTTAAGCTACAAGTTGATAAAATATCCTCACTTGAAGAACAACAATAACAACATTTATTTATATAGCACATTTTCATACAAAAAGTAGCTCAAAGTGCTTTACATAATGAAGAACAGAAAAATAAAATAAGTCAACATTAATTAACATAGAATAAGAGTAAGGTCCGATGGCCAGGGTGGACAGACAAAACAAAAAAAAACTCCTTTATAACAGTAACCTTTAGTAACAGAGACTCAAGAAGCTGCCCAATAATGTGAAGGGTATGCTATTTAAGGAGACAATCAATTTTGTTTGGGCCACAAACTGACAACTTGATATTTTTGACAAGACTTCCACGTTTCCTTTGCATTCTTTGTTGTCATATAAACACTCATTAATACAAAGGCGGCATCTCTTAGTGCCATTATTGACCTCTCAATTGGCTGCTGGCTTGGCTTTTGCGAACCTTATCTGATTAATGTATCAGAGAGCACGACGGAAGGTGACCTGGTGGTTAGCGTCATTGTGAAGTTGACTTTTTTCCTCTTCGCACTCGCAGTTCCTTTCTTTTGGATATTCCAGCTTACTTCTGTAACTCATTCACGGCTGATAGCTCCTTTTTACTCTTTGCTGTCCAAGTAGTTTCCGGCTTTCTTGACGATTAAGAAATAACGGGTGCAAAAACTGGATCACGCTCAGCAGGATCATTTTGGCTATGATTTAGAATGGCGTATAAAATGTATATCTTACTTTTTTTCTTAACGAGCAGACGTTCAGTTTCTTACTAGATGGAGCAAGCTGACGCGTAGAATTCGACATTCAGGTATTTTACGCTCAGTGTGTTTAGAATAAAAGGACATTTTCCCAGAGTTCTCCGCCTTGTGGGCTTGGCTATAGATGTTATAGGCTTACAGCTATCCTGAAGTCTTACTTCTTACCAGTTTCCACCTGTCACATCTGGCAGGAACGGGAAAAGATACACACATCAGTTTCCCTTTTATTACCTTCTTTAATTTACCCGCGATTAAAGGATCTACTTTGTTCGTACAAATTGGCTCCGATTGAGTTACTATGCTGATCCAACAAATTAGATGAGCTGAGTGTCGATGTTAGAAGAACGCCGAAAGGCATACTTTGCCGCTCCAAGACGCCGATCAGATCGCATCCCGATACGGCGTGTGCGAAACAATGTAATTTAGAAAGCGAGTTTCACCGCCAGAACTGTGACTTAAAAGTTGGGACAAAGTACAAACTGGACAGCGCAGATAATTCATATGTAGACTGCAGTAAAGACGAGGCGGAAGAAATACTGTCACATAACATCAGACGATGACCCGGTGTACGAGGTCCTGCATGTAGCTGTCATGATGTGGATCGTTTATTTGTTTGCATTAGTGGACGTTTGTATACCGGTAAGTGAACACTGGCCAGCTGAACTGTGCGGTTGTCTTTGTAGTGTCTGCTGCAGCCGACTGCAGGAAGACAAACCCCAAATAGAATTTTGTAATAATCATGTTTAAATTGAACTCGATAATCGGTAGACTGATTCGCATTGGCTATTTCATTTTATAATATTAACTAACCTAACAGTATTTATAACCATTTTTGTACAATGCCTTTTATGATTTTTGTCGTCAATGTTAAAAAATAATCTAAACGTGTTTCCCCTGCCTGCCATGTAAAGCAACTTTGTTCTTATCTGAAGGTGGAAGCGGACTGTGAGCTGAGCGCAATTCTAGCTCAGGAAGAGGAGGACTGCTACGGTGTTCTGTCTCAGCAAAATTTGTCCGAAATCGGATACACCACTGAAGGTAAACATTGCACAGCCAACTATGTATCAGTAGATATATAGCAGGCTAAGAGCATTTTTTACAAATGCTACTTGTCTTTTAAATTCATGTTACTCGGTTATGGTCTGTTTGTTGTCTCAAATATATATTGTTATATTTCTCAAGGAATCGTTATGATGGACTGTGTATTTTTAGGGAAACATGCAATTGTAGGAAAACACACTACCTCAGGCATCAAATTCTTATAAAATTAAGAGGTGATAAACTCTTAGTATAACACCACATCTGTCACTAGGTTAGATCATATATTTTCTCATAAAACCTTTATTTAAGAGTAATATTTTAATGCTGTAATCTTATGGAGTCCGGATAAATGAAAATGATACAGCTAACATAAAAATATAGTTTACATGTCTACCAAGAAGGCTTTCTAATTCCCGTTTTTTTTTCTTTGTTTTTAATAAACATGCATAGATTTGTGGGAGATAATACCTTTAAAAAGAACACTGACAGCAACAAATGCACCTCATTCATTCATTTCTAGAATCGGCAGGAAAGCAGAAACCAGTTTTGGATAAGATGACAATCCATTTTTTAGGATTGTTATATACACATTTAGATTCACTCAGTTAAAATAAAACGTATACAATAAATCACATATTTTGATAAATTGAATCTACTTTTTTTTAAGCTTCTACGAGGCTTAAAGTGGCAAGTTTATATATATATATATATATAAATAAATATATATATATATATATATATATATAAATGTTAGCTATAGTAAATTAAAAAATGCTACCTATTGATACCATGCCTTATCTTTTTCTCTAATTCATAATCCAAACATATTAGGATTATTCTGGTTTTAAATAGCATATTTATAAGTTTCTTGGTTGAACAAAACAGTAGCGATGGACACATTCAGCTCTTACCAAAGTCAGTACTAATGGCCCACACTATCTTTCTGTCTCATGCTTGTGCAAAAAAAAGTTAATGTTAATAAACTTAAGCCACCCCGCAATATGTAACTTAAAAATTCATTTTACGTTGTATGCTTTCCACTTGTCTGTTTGGGCGTCTTTCGTAGTTTCCAGCTGTCCTCATCGATTCATACATGTTGCACTAGCAGGTAATTCTAGATCTGTATTGTGTACACGAGTGAGCTCTGTGATGGACTATACCATACCACTATACTATACTATACCTGATGCAGTCAGGATAGGCTCCAAATCTGACTTTTTAATTTTTAACACAATTATTTTAAAATGAAAGTTAGTAGCTGCCTGTATGGACTTTCTATATTATATACATCAGTATGGATTTTCATCCACATACAAATTAAAATTTATTTTAAAACAACATAACTTGAAGTAGTATCATGTGAATATTAGGTTATGTGGGACCCTGAATATGACCCATATGATGTGTGTGTGTGTGTACCCTATGAAGGACTGGTGATCATTTGATCTACTGTGCTCACTGTGTCCTCAGAATAAGCAGGTTGTTAACAGAATGTATCTTATCTAAAACATATATTTGCTAATTTCACAAGATTTAAATACTAAAAAATAATCAAAATATTAAATAAATGTGTAATTATTTAGAAAGAATAATAAAATACAATCCAACTGTAAGCAGCATCCATAATTCGGTATTAAGTAAAACAAAGTAAGCTGGTGCTGTCTTGAAAATGTGCATTGTCAGATTGTCAGTGGTTGCTTTAATGCCTTTGAGTACTGAATTAGGTAAAACTGCTTCATTTTTTGTTGCAATTTTATACACTATATTTTGATGTATTGCTCTGGGTCGACTTATGTACCTGAATGCACAGTATACCTTTCAGTCAGCATCGATATTTTTTACAAAGCGATTAGAAATGCTGGATTTTTTCTTAAAAAATGGATCAGTATGCCAGGTCAGAAAATGTATGCAGTGGGTATTTTGTCATTGGAAGACACAATGCACATAGAACAGGCAGCCCCAAAGTGGATAAAAAAGCAGTGGTAAAATAATTATTACCCACACTTTTACACTAACACTGGAGTGTCGCTCTGTATATTCCACATATGCATATGTGCCAAATCAAGTCGTGTTTTTTTTATCATCTAAGAAAAGCTTATTTGTAGAAATCCATCCATCCATCCATCCATTACCCAACCCGCTTTATCCTAACTACAGGGTCACGGGGGTCTGCTCAATCCAATCCCAGCCAACACAGGGTGCAAGGCAGGAAACAAACCCTGGGCAGGGCGCCAGCCCACCACATATTTGTAGAAATGTTAATTGAAATAGTTTTACAGCATAGGTTTTTTTTTTTTACTTTAATCAATAGTATTTTTGAAAGTGCTGTCTGAACATTATTAATCTTTATTAATAATGTGGCGCAGTGGTAGCGCTACTGCCTGTCAGTAAGGAGACCTGGGTTTGCTTCCCTGGCCTCCCTGCGTGGAGTTTGCATGTTCTCCCCGTGTCTGCGTGGGTTTCCTTCCACAGTCCAAAGACATGCAGGTTAGGTGCATTGCCGATCCTAAATTGTCCCTAGTGTGTGTGCAGTGTGTGTGTGTGTGTATGGCGCCCTGCCCGGGATTTGTTCCTGCCTTGCACCCTGTGCTAGCTGGGATTGGCTCCAGCAGACCCCCATGACCCCATGTTAGGATATAGCGGGTTGGACAATGGCTGACTGACTGACTAATTTTAATAACTTCAATGTTTATTTAGTACCTGACATAACAAGCGCTTCTTCACGCTTATAGCTCAAACACAAGTAAAAAAAAGGCTTAGGTTATAAATGCAAAAGTCAGATTAAGATCACTGCTTATGGAAAAGTAAATAAAAAAGAAAAATGAATATACAGTATAGGAGAAAACAATGTTAAAAGGTTAAGTGTCACTTTGCAAATGCCATGAAGCCTTGGTCCATATAATCATTTTGAAGTGCAAAGACGTGTATGTTTAACCTGCCATCTTGTTCTATTGCTTGCATTGTTCTTGCTACTTTCACATTTATTTAAACTTGAACAAAACATAAGCTATATTTATAAAGGTTTGATGGCCAAGTTTGGGGCTATGTCAGTATGTATCTGCTAAAGTTAAAAACATAGAAACAAATAGAGAGAAAAATATAAACAAGATACTGTATCTAAAATCTGTTTTTAGTTTTTTTCAGTTGTTTTGAAGTGTTGGAAAATAGTGTTACAGCAGGCAGCAGGATCTGTCTGTTCAGATAACTAAACCACGGCACATATCAAAATCAGTGTTATAGGCCAATAAGGAGCTAAGAGGCTTGGAGGAAAAAGAAACGACAGAACAGTCTGTAAAGGTTGAATCTAGAAGTACACTTCAGTTGTTCATACATCAACCTATTCATCAATTTTAAAAAAATACAAATGCCTTTCCAATACAATATATTTAAGGACCTTTATAAACAATCTAAATGTATTAATTTTGATTAGGGTAATAAGGTTTTGCAAAAAAAAATTTAGTTCATCTGTGCACCCTTTGTTTAATTTGTATACTTGCTTGCTATTTCAAGGGTATTTGGTGGATGGATGGGAAGCCTTTGGAGTAGAAGGACCAGGGGAGAGAGCCTGCACAGGGCACTATCTCCTCTGGATCACTAGATTGTAGCCCCCATGGGTTGTAGTGGTGCCTCGGATTCCTGCAGGGCACCATTGGACATGGAGTTCTGCAAATCAGCCCTGTTGGACTCTGTGGATGCCACCGGGGAGTGCTGCAGAACCCTAAATTGCAGGCTTCCACCTCACCTGGAACTGCTTCTGGACTGCACCAATAGGCTACTGAAAGTACTCTTGGGTGTAGCATATTAAAAGCCTTCATTCCAGGTGTCAGAGTCAGGAGGACGGTGATGAAGCTTGCTAGAGGAGGAGTGGAGACAGAGAGAGAGAGAGAGAGAAGAAGAAGAAGAAGAAAAGGACAAAGTGCTGTTTATTTGTGCTTTATACTGTGCTTGTGTGGGAAACGATTAGGGAAGAGTTTCCCATTGCCTAATAAAAGACTTGTGTGTGTTGCTGGAATTGTGTCTGTATATGTTTGTGTCAGGTTTGGGGAGCTGTTTGCAGGCCATAGGTGGTACTGCTACCTTAAGGATCATTTAAAATACTGCACCAGGTCATTGTCATATTTATATGTTCTGCCTGTGTCAGGACAGATTTTCCTACCATGTCACCAAAGAATTTCTAGCTAGGCTGACTGATGATTTGTAATTGGCCTCTGTGTGACTCCATCCAGGACAGTTTCTTTACTTACACCCAATGTTGGTCCGGCCTCAGAATTGGAGAAACCAGATTTTAAAATGTTATGTGTGTAACATCCATCCATCCATTATCCAACCCGCTATATCCTAACTGCAGGGTCACGGAGGTCTGCTGGAGCCAATCGCAGCCAACACAGTATGCAAGGCAGGAAACAAACCCTGGGTAGGGTGCCAGACCACCGCAGGGCTGTATGTAACATTGATTAATTAATTGTTATTGTCACTGGAATTGCAAAGTATTTCAGGAATATGTAATATTCATCACTAATAATAATACAAAAATCCAATATTTTTATTGAAATTGTTCTTTGGCCATAATATCATTGAACAATTTAAGCTAGTGTCTAGTTGTTCGATTTATTAATTGACACTGGCAATAAAATCAAAATGCAGTTATTGAAAAGTTTTTAGGGTTTTTTTTGGTGGTAAAGTTCCTTCATTCAAAAGGCTTCTAAATGTGGCCACAATATTGATAACTTTATCTCAATACTCATAGATTTAAAAGCGAGTCCATTGCCGGGAAATAAAAAAGTGACACCAGTATTTGTTAGTGTGATAAAATTTACAAGATCAAACAATCCATTTATCCTTCCATTCGTGTCCTGCTTATTCCATTATACTGCAGCCTATGCAAACAGATTCTCATGCAAAGCAGGAATCAACCAAGGACAAAGTGCCAGACCACCTCAGAGAATACCTAAGCAGACAGCCACACTCACTCTTACGCGGCTAGTAGTTCCTCACTAGTCAACCTAATCAACAGTTTCTGAAATCCTCAGGCTGACGCCAGCAGAAAGGATGAGAGACAGTCAACTTTTCATCAACAGACTTTGGGCTTTGATAGGAATTAATCAAAGCTGACATTGCCTGGTTGGTTTTTACTGTAGAAAGATTGCAGCATAAGAAATGGTTTCTCTGTACAGAATAAATGTTAAGTTTGAATATTGACTGGGATTTTGCTCTGCTTTGAACTCTTAAACCATCAATGTTTCTGTTTTGAAACAAGTCATCCTATTGAAAGTAATGTGATTAGAAAAGTAGAACGATGAGGTTTCCAGACACTGGTTAGTACTTGCCTCTCCAAACAATAAAAAACAGAGATGTTAGATAAAAATAAATACAGAAACATCATTGGATTGATTGATAGTCTTACTGCTAAGCTGAAAAGCAATTATTTGCATATAGGAAATTCATCATTTAGCAAGGCACAGAAAACAAATGCTGCTTTGCCGATCAGATCTTATGATAAACCTCTTCAGTTTTGTCTTGCTTGTACGTATTAACAGAACACTTTGATTTAATTATTTTTTTCCGGAATCATTTAAAAGTTGTCAACCAATTTTAAACTGACACTTTGAATTTGCTTGAAAAGATTTTGCTATTTTCTTGCTGTGTATGGTGTGCTTAGAATTGTAAATGCTAAATACACTTAGCTATTAACTGTTATGGTTTCATTGTTTACTAGTAAGTATCTTTAAGATATTACTATTTACTATAATCTTGTATGATCTTTACATTTATGATGTTGGTATCTATTTAGCTAGAGTCGTAACTGAGAACTTTTTAAACACCCTGGGACTAAATTCCTCATTTGGAGTAGCATACTGGTAAAAATCATTGCTGTTATAGATTAAGTCAAAAACCTGAACACATCTCTTTGTAATGCATATATTCATCTAGTTTCCTTGTTTTACACCTGTAACTGAAAGGGGGCGCATCTGAACCCCAAAACCCCCCAATACACTAGCACTAACACCAACATAAATTCAAATGATGGTTTATTATAACGCAGATCTGAACGTAATACACAGTTTCACAGTTCAGTTCCTACTTTCTTTACATTCTTTCTTTTGCTCTCTTGACCACCCATGCAGGAAACTGCAGTTTTAATGCCAGACCCGGGTTTACTTCCGGTATCACAACATTACTGGTTGGATTTACTTCTGGGTCAGGAGAAAGTTCCCTGAAATTAGGATCTTTTGTTCCTGCAATTCCCCCTGATTGCACTGATGCAATACTGCAGGGCTGCACCACTGGACTATAACTCCCAGCCTGCTCTTCTGGCATCCATGCAGACACCACCACCCAAGAGGTCTGCCACCTAGGGAGGGAAATACTCCATGCAACCATTCTCCCTCTGTCCTTCCAACAAACCGGGTAATGGTTCATGAATTATACTGGCTGGAACGCCTGCCCATGCCTGACATTTGTTACACACTGTAATGACTTCTTCTGAAGTGCAACAGTGTCAGCATCATTTTACTTCTCCATATATTTTTTTATCTTGGTAACAGCTAATAAGGTAAATTTCTGGTTGCATGACAATACACTGAGAAGCTCAATCAATCATACATTTAGGTTAATTTATTGATATTCTTCATGTTACATTAGTATGCAGTTTTTTGGTAGAGTTGAAAAAGTTAATGTTGTAACCATCTAAAAACAAGGGAAAGGTAATTAGTATCAGGCTGACAAACCAATAATGAAATGAGAACTCTGGCTGAATCAGGCTAAATCATTTGCTGCATTGTGCTGCAGTTGTTAAAACGTTTTCTCTTTATTATGTAGAATGATAGTTTAAAGGTAATCTCTGATCCCACATTTAATTTCTGCCTTGCTGGGAAAGTGATGGGTGGAATATAAAGATGATGCAAGGCCTTCCTAGCAACCATGTGTGATTTTCTAAGACAGTATTAGTCAACAGATACAGACATGAATTATTATGATTATTATGGTGCTGGAGAGTGACCACGCGTAGCATGATCAGCAACACAAGTAAAAATTTACCTACAGTATACTCCATACATGTGAGAATACTTCTAGTAGTACAGAATTTAATTTGAAGGAAACTTGTTTAATTAAGGGAATAAAGCACAAGCAATTAAGCTTAGTCCAGTCAAAAATATAATCATACAGATAATACAGTAATGATGACAGTATGCTCCAGAAATGCACCCCCTTCTCCCACCCAATTCAGAGAACTACATGATAACAGGGTACCTTTTAATGTGGACCCTCATATCTATTAAAACAGGAGAAAATGTTTGTTTGCCCATAACCTGGCTCACATATTTTAGAATAGCATTAATGAATTTATGCTAGTTTCTGAAAACTTCTTGAATCATTTTTTTCCTGTATAAAACAATCAGTCAGTCATTTTCTAATCTGGTTAGTCCCGAGCAGGGTCTCACGGTGTGCCACCATCTATGTCAACTAGCACAAAGCGCAAGGCAGGAACAAAATCTCGACAGAGCACCATTCCAGCACAGGGTGAACACCAAAGTCATACACAGTGGCCAATGTCTTTGGACAGTAGGTGGAAATCAGAGCACCCGGACTAAACCCATACAGATGTGGGGAGAACATGCAAGGTCCACGCAGGGTGGATCCTGGTCTCCTTACTGCGAAGCAGCAGCGCTTACCACTCGGCCACTGTGCCGCCCCAGTAAAAAACAACATTTTTCTATTAAAATATTGCAGGTGGGAAGGATTCCTCCAGTTGAGTAAGACAAGTTCCCATGAAAGGCAATTTAGTGTTGGATTCCACAACAGGTTTTTCATTCTGGTGTCACTCCAGAAGGATTGAGAGTGTTTTCAGAGGCTGAGATTATAAGAAATAATCTGTGTGTAGAGAACTGTCAAAACAAATGACCTTATGAGATGGGCACTTGTTGATGTCAATGACAATTGGTACATTTTACACAGTTTTAATGGAGGTATGTGCATATAATGCACATTTTTAAGTTGAATTATGGCATGATATTCACAAAATGTATTTTATGAATGGCTTCAGAGGAAATGTAGTTCTTAATCAAGATCTTCTTAAAACTGCAGTGACACTTTGTATCCATGTTCACACAGTATGAAACAAATTATGTAATGTTATTTTTGATCATTGTGCATTGTAATTTTAAAACTGTCACATATATACCATAGAACAATAACCAAGCTCTTGCATGGAGCCAGAACAGAACCCACTATACATTATTCTCATACCTACTTATTCCAGTTCCAGGTCGGAGGATCTGAAGCCTGCCTTGGTAGCATTGGATGCATTCTCAAATGTAGAAAGGAGCCATAGACTGTGTCACTTTGACAAATTATATAGCATGCTCAGACTCTCTAACTCAAATTTAGCATGCTTACTTGAATCTACAGATAGACAAATTAAATGGGTTTTTAGGTTTACAGTGTGTGGATGCAGGGTGACTTCCAAAAGTGTTGGGATGCCAACAGGATTGTTGCTTTTAATTCTTGAACTGAAATATAACAGAAATTTGTGCTCGCAGTCACAAAACAGAAATAACGGCAATGCATCTTTCTTATTTCAAAACTTGTAGCTCTTAGAGAGCGATCTGACATGGAGAGCTCTGTCCTATACCAGGTTTGGGTCCAAAAATGAGACACTGACCTCAGGAGGCGTTAGATTTTTATATCCCCTTCTGCTGAAAGGGGTGGGATTAATTTCCCTCAAAAGGGGCGAGAGGCATCTTCTTATTGCTGCAGGGGAAAAGAAAGATTAGGCTGTTAGCAGTGCCCCCCCACCTGACCCCTTTTGCCCCAATGGGGCATTGCCTACTTGTGACTAGCTGGGAAGGTGTTCTTCTGATGCACATGTGTGACATTATTGGCATGTGTACAGTGAAATTCATACCTTGTGCTAATCAACATCTAACTCTTTGCTACTCTTCACTCCACCACTGTTGTGAGTATAACAACCTAACATCAAAACTTCTGTCTTGCTTACTTTAAAAATATGAGTGTAGTTCTCTGAAGCAGTTTGGAACTTTCTAGGTTCAGATTGATATTTAGAATACTGTGATTGTTAAGTGGGTGGCACAGTGCTGGCACTGCTGCCTCACAGTCAGGAGACCAACTTTTGCATCTCGGGTCCTCCCTGTGAGGAGTCTTCATGTTCTCCTCATGTCTGCCTGGGTTTCCTCCGGGTACTCCAGTTTCCTCTCACAGTCCAAAAACATGCAGGTTAGTTGGATTGGCGATAACAAATTGTCTCTAGTGTGTGGTTGGGGGGTGTTTGTGTGTGTGTGTGTGTGTTCACACTACGATGGGCTGGTGCCCCATCCAGGGTTTGTTCCTACTTTGTGTCCTGTGCTACCTGGGATAGGTACAAGCACCCCCTACGACCCTGTTCAGGACACAGCAGTTTAGAAAATGACTGAATTGTTGAGAACATAATATGCCTCCATTTGTACAGTGAGATAAATAAAGAGCAGATAAAGGGATATAAATAAATATTACTATTTTATTATGTTAACTCCCCCTGTGTTCCCGTTCATTCGTATAAGTATGTCTAGCCTATAATGTGGACAGAGAATTCAGAGGCTTCTGTCATTTAGAAAGATGCTGGCATGTTATTTATTTATTTACTGATTATTCACTTTATGGCCCTCTCCAGAAAGTCTGCAGTGGATTCATACAAGTATTTGGTTTGCTTTAAAGCATTTAAAAGAAAAGCAATAGAATCTGAGATGAAATGTTGGCACAGTCTTCAGTGCAGCAGCTTCACATATCCAGAACACTAATGTAAATCCCTGGGTAAGCCTAAGTGAACTCTGTTTTTCCCCATTTCTGTCTTTTATCTCATTTCTTTTTTTTTTTTTCCTAAGCATTCTGCTTTTCCTCCCTTTATTCCAAACACATGTAGGTTAGGATAATTGGTGTCTCTAAAATGATTCATGCCCTGTTTCTGGCTTGTTTGTGCTTTAAAATGAAAACACTTTGCCCTGTAATCCCACAATTAGATTAATTGGATTCAGAAAATTAATGGATGTACTGCTTAAGTGAAAGAATTGTACTTTTTGTTACTTCCTAGAGGACCTAGACTGTTACTGAAAGGTGTCAGTCTGCCAAGTGGTGCCAAAAGATGGCATATTTAGAACTGTTTTTAGCATCGTTCAAATGCAGTGTTTCTAAAGTAATAGTATGTTTCTGTAATAAGTGGAATTCAGCTAAAGATGAAGGATTCTTCTACACAGATCAACAAGAAAAACAGGGAAAGCTACTTTGTTGGGGATTGTCTTTCCATTTCTGTGAGCTGCTAGTTAGCTTTCCTTGCCATTAGTATGGCAAACCTTTCCTCGTGTTTAGGACAGTTGCAGACATGATTGTATCCTTTGATCTAAATTGTACTATGAAGTATGAATTAGTGATGTGTAAAGACAAAGGTTTGTTAAATTCACTGATGCATTTACAATTTGTTTTCCCTTTTTATAGTTAGATAAAGGGAGAATTGTAAAGATTCACTAAGGAAATCTTGATCTTGATTTGATTCTCACCTAAACTCTTAAAAAACTAAGGTGCCAAAGTGGTTCTTCAAAGTGACGCCATAGGGCAGGGGTGTCCAACTCCGGTCCTGGTGGGCTGCAGTGGCTGCAGGTTTTCATTCTAACCATCTTCTTAATTAGTGAGCCATTTTTTCTCCTGACTAACTTGTTTTTACCTTAGTTTTAATTTTGTTTCCTTAATGAGCAGCCAAACAATAATGAGACACAAAACAAGCCGCCACGTGACCAGCTAACCTCAAAATAAAGAAAGGTGAAGGTCTCGGCCATGTTGGATTGCTCAGGTCACCAAAACATCTTGACGGTGGTCTTAGAAAAAACAGAAAATCAGCAGTCTGCTGTGGTAGCATGAGAGCAGCAAGAAGTCATAATATTTAATTACGGCTATAATTAACAGCAAGAATTGACTTCTCATTAAGGAACTGGTTAGAGTGAAATTGGCTGGAGGTTGATGTTCCATTTTAGCTGGTCATCTGTTGGCTCATTTCACATCTCATTTCTGTTTGGCTGCCATTTAATGAAGAAACATGCATTCAGAGGACTGAATCCTTAAAAACAGGGCTATTAAAATGAAGGGAAAAGGAGCTAATTAGCAGTGAAAACTGGTCACTGATTAGGGAAAGGGACAGAATGAAAACCTGCGGCTATTGCGGCCCACCAGGACTAGAGTTGCACACTCCTGCCACAGGGGAACCATTTTTGGTTTCCAAAAGAACCATCCACATGAAGGTTTCAGAAAGTACCTCTGTTTATTTAGGCCTGTAACAGGTTACAAACACAACAAGGTATACATGGTAACAGATTTGTGGAATCGTGATTTTAAAAGGCCTCTTGCTGCATACAGTAACATGACTACGTTCAGGTTTTCTTGATCTGTCAGTATCCTGCCAGGTAGCCTACTTTACGCTGAAGATTTTTGTTTTTCCAAGATACTAATAATCTCTTGAAATCCCAAAAGTCAATTTCATATGAAAATATCCCTTCCTAGAATAAAATTGTTCTATGTCAAACAATAGCTCAATGAAGAACCACACAACTCAGTGCAGTGTCCTAAAATAACTATTTATAAGTGTGGAAGGTGTTTTTTGTGGATTTAACATGCTTTCCACATACGAGTGTACCAGTGTGCATTTCTGACACAGATTTGCTGTGATATTCTGCTGAAGTTTCTATGTGTAAGTGAATATGTGTGAGTGAGGAGTGATGAGTGATTGTGCTCTGTGAGGGATTGGCCATTCAGGACTGGCTTCTTGTTGACTGAGTAAGCCTTAGTCCCCCTGTAACTCTTGACTAGGCTGACTGGGTTGGAAAATAAGAACATAGGAACATGAAAAAAATAAGAAGCAACTATTCAATCCATCAAGCTTGTTTGGTAAGCTAATAGCTAGGTTCCCTCAACGTCCAACCCAGATACTTCTTTAAAGTGGAAAAGGTTTTGCTTCATTTGATGGGTTTGCTAATTTATTTCAAATTCCACTAGCTCTTTGTCTTTGTTTGTTTCCATGATTTAGGCTCGAAGTAACAAACTTTAATCTCTCAAACAAACCTCTAATACAGTATGTGATTACTTATTTAAATTAATTACTTCTGCTGCATTAGCTTTATTGAAAAGCTGCATCAGGTACCTGCATATTATTCTCTGCCAGGACAGGGCTGGTTTAGTTCTGTTACCTTGTCAGAGTAGGCCATGCCCTTCAGCCAGAGGGTGCGCCTGTTTGCTCTTCTTTGCACAGCCACAGTTAAGAATATACCACATGCTTTCTCACTGGTGTTTTATGGAATATGAACATAACCATCCCCAATTTATATTCAACAGTTTTTACAATGTACGTACCTTTTCGTTATATTTGCCTATTTATTTTCTTCTGCATATGTCCTAGAAGAGGACACTTACTGAAACTAAGGCAAATGGCAGGTTGTTACATTTACAAAAATGCATTTAATTTATATTATATGTATTGTTTATGTTCCACTTTTGAAAATAACGAGATCATGTTTAATTTATTGAATCTTGTGGGATGTACAATATACACATTTCAGTCACTTAGGTCGAAGTCAAAATAGTTCTGTTTAGTCCTCACCAGAAATCAATACACACCAAGTGGATTCATCGTCAGTGGAAGTTGGCGGTAAAGTCATGTGACTTTCAATGAAGGAACAGGTTGTGGGTTTGAGTTATTGTGGCTGGTTAAGAGCAAAAGGTTAGTGAAATAAAAGTAAAAAAACACACACATACACACGGACGAGAAATATTCAGATATTCATTTAAAACACTTAATCACACAGACTAACGCTACTCTGTTTTGCATTTTTTCCTCGTATTCTCTTTTATCAAACTATGCTCACTAACTATCCTCACAAGTCAGTAAATGTACTTCTAAGTTGTCTAGATTTACTCGCTTGGTACAGGTACATTTATGTACTTAAAAAAAAACAAAAGTTCTGGATTTTGTTACAGGTCAACAACTTTTAGCACTGCTGTTCATTAGTATTATCATAACATTGCTCAACCAGATAAATACTATTAATACAGACAAATAAATAATACACCCGAATACAATACAGGGCAGTTTCTGAATCTGCTTGTTTGAAAAAAAAATATATATATATATATATATATATATATATATATATATATATATATATATATATATATATATATATATATATATATATATATATATTGTGGCAGTAAGGGGCGCTAGTGCTCCGTTGAACCCTCAGGGATGACTCCAAACACCAGGTAAAATCCAAGACTCCACACTACTCTTATGTTATATCAACACTACCACAATATTCTCTCGCCTCCTCGCCCAGACACTTAGCCACCCTACCTCCCAGCTCAGTTCAGTGTCTGGACTGGCCCATAGTCCTTTTATAGCCCCTGACCCGGAGGCGTTCCTGTCCAATCAGACCACAGTTCCTTATTCCTTCCGGGTCAGGGCAAACAGTCCTTTTCTTCACCCCGGGAGCACGTCGTTCCTTCCCGTCACGTGACCGTGACAGACTCCCGGGTTATAGGGCACACAAGAGCCCATGAGCCCCCCTACAGCGACTCCCGGTGGTCCCTAAGGTATCCAGCAGGGCTGTGTAAAAACACTGCATAGTCCATGAAGCCCTGCTGGAACTTGGGGCACAATCCTGCTATCAGGAGAACTCCTCCTGGCGGCCAGGGGGTGAGGGCCGGAGCACGAAGCCGGCAGTCCTGCACAATATATGTACTTTGTATATATATATATATATATATATATATATATATATATATATATATATATATATATATATATATATATATATATATATATAGTGAAAGAAGGTGCCAAGCAGCAATTTTGCACTTTATATTTTACTAATATTTAACATTTATTCTATAATATATACCATTACATAAATATAAATAAATGTATTTTATAATATAACACAAGGTGCATTTTGTGTTCATATTTTGTTATACATTGGCATGGCATTCTGGCACAACTAAAGAAGCGGTGTTCTTGTACAACTGTTCTACATTTCAGCTTTTAAATACTAATCTTTTGTATTTTTGTTGGTTTGTATTGTTTTTACCAAATAAAACTAGTTTTGGTATAAGCAAACCAGTTTATTTCTTATTAATAACTTTGAATATGAACTATAAAATGATACTAGAACAAGTATACAGTAATTGACAACCTAAACAAGTTATAGCTAAGTAACTTGGTGAGGTGCATTTTTTTAAAAGTTTATAAAACAATTGTTAAAAAATGTATGCTTTCTTGACATGTTCATTTAACAAAATAGAATTAATTTAACAGAGAATGAAAAAGTTTCATTCATTTTATATAAAAATATCATGTTGTTTCAGGATATATTAATTTAGTGCATTAAGCATAATTCAATTATTTTTGATAAAAAAAATTTTATTATGTGCAACCGGTTTACATTTTTTTTTATTTTAATCTGACATACCATTTTTTTCAGTGCTGTTGTGACAATATAAAACGCCAGATATTTTTAGGAGCTTTCTTCCTTGTAGATCTGTGTTGCCCACAATATATTTATTATTGTTTTCTTTAGCCTGCATGTATTACTTTGCATTTGTTTACATGAAATTAGACATCAGAAAATATCCGTCCATCCATCCATTATCCAACCCACTATATACTAACTACAGGGTCAAGGGGGTCTGCTGGAGCCAATCCCAGCCAACACAGGGCGCAAGGCAGGAAACAAACCCCGGGCAGGACGCCAGCCCACCGCAGTCAGAAAATATTATTATTATTATTATTATTTAAAATATTACATTTATCCCAGAAGCACTAGTGGTTGATCATTTGAAACAACAGGAATGTGTGATGTGTGTGTAGTGAATGTCTGCACTATTCTGATCTACAGGGAAGGACTGAAAACCACATGGATATAAAGTCAGTCCTCACCCATTACACAATGTGAGATACTCATCAAGCATATGAAGTTTTTCATGTTTCAATTATATGAAAAGATGTATTTTACAAAGAACATGGTGTAGCAGTAGGGGCCGCTATCGCTCCCTTGAGCCCTCAGGTACCACGCCAAACACCAGGTAAAAGTGCTACAATAATTCTTTTTATTATAATAATGTGCACTAAGCACCCTCCACTCCACACTACTCATAAACCAAGTACAATAACAATAATAATAATAAACCACAATCCTCCACTCCCAGAAGCGTTGCCCTCCTACTACCCAGCTCAGCTCGCCGTCTGGGGTCTCCCACAGTCCTTTATACTCCCTGACCCGGAGGTGTTCCTGCCCAACAGTCCACAAGTCCTTATTTCTTCCGGGTCAGGGTAAATAGTCCTTATCTTCACCCTGTAAGCACGTTGTTTCTTCCTGTCCCGGGATTATGACACACTTCCAGGTTATAGGGCATATATGAGCCCACTGGCCTCCCGACAGCAACTCCCAGTGGTCCCCAAGGTATCCAGCAGGGCTGTGCATAAAAACTACATAGTCCATGAGGCCCTGCTGGAATTCAGGGCCTGTCCATGCTGTCGGGAGAGCTCCTCCTGGCGGCTTGGGGGTGAGGGCCGGAATATGAAGCCAGCCATCCATCACAATGGACATTATTTTGCAATATGGTATCTGATAAGTTTGGTAAAATTCACTTTGAACAAAATTGAAAAGGTTTGAAATTGGAACAGTAAAATTGAAAAGGGAATAGTATATCAAGTAGAGACTTAATTAAACAAATTAACAAAGAAAAATTTGCTTTTGCAGTGGCCAAAGAACGTAGTAGTAGGGTGGGAAAATTATTTGCAATTATTATCATACAGAGCTGTATAACTTGCAGGTTTCTCATGAGAAGATTGTAATGATACAAAACTGATGAAAGCTGTACATTTTTTTGTTACTACAGGCTTAAGTTTTCTTTGGATTAGAGTTATACATTTTGTTCTGACTGTATTTAATGTAAGTTTTGTAAGGCACTTTTGTGAAATTACAGTAAAAAATGTGCGGAACTCAGTTACCTTGTGGAATGGTGTTCTTGTGTTCTTTCTTGTGCATGCAATGGCTTCATTATATGCATTACTTTCTCAGTGCAGATGTACACACACCTTCTTGCTTGATTGCATGTTTAACTTTAATCTTTCACTTGCAGAGTTTATTTTATTCTTTGAAAAATTTTTTGTCTATGCTTAAAATTGACCAAATACACGTCTGCTATGTGTATTCCTGTTTAACCTCGTGACTGTGACAACTACTGATAGGACTGTGACAGAATGACCTTTACGTGAGTTGTAAAGATACAAAGACCAATGTTGACAGTGCACTCAAATTTAGAAGATATCTCAGATCTGTTGCCATGTGATATTTAAGTGTTTGTGACACCTGAACATAATTAGTATTAACAATATATCTTTGTGAGGGGAACCCTTCAAATATTTACAGCTAAAAACTGATTAAAAGAAATGAGCCACAATATATGTAAGATAACAAAACCAACATTGATAAATAATAATAATAAAAATCTGCCCGTTTCTTTAGTATAGCTATGATGTGCTCTGTTGCTGACTCTCACCAGCACACTTAACAAATTAAATATTTTCTTTATTTTTCATGCATGCCTATTTGCATAGATAATGTTTGGGGTGGGAACAAAAGCACAATATGAAACAGAGTAAAAGAAAGCCCTGCGGCCCCTCTGGTCCGACCTGAACAGGTACCTATCTCTATGTTCACTTTCACTTCCTAATTGCTCTTTTTTAATCCTGTAATTACTAAACTGCTCCCGTCCACAAATCATTTGGATGATATTCTCAGAAAAGATAAATCTACAATATAAGAATGACCTAACTTGGCAGAATGAAAGCACCACCAAGTCAGAGAGAATTAGCAAAAAAATAAGAAATTGGTTTGGAACAAAAACTTGCAGCCACTGGGACCCTTCAGAATTGTGAGCCCCCACCTTTAAAAAACACTCCGCCTGCACCTGTCTGTCTAAAGCAACTCCCTTTAGTTGTCTCCTGTACAGCAGAATGCCTGGAGTGGCTCCACTTTCTGAACCATATATCATCGACCCTGTGTTGTCTTCACCTCATTCTCACTAGTGTAGCTCCTAGGTATCTATTGCCACGACTTTCTGAACGATACCATACAATTGCTGGGTGAATCAAAGCAAGGTTTAAAAAAATTCTGCCTTAAATAATTCATCTAATTCCTGAAGCAGCTTTTCATATCTGCTGATCGACTTCAGAGTCACGAGGGTACGGAACCTACCAAGGCATGAAGAGCAAGGCAGTAACCAAACCTGTTATGCCACGTGTGCACTCACTCACACTTATATCAGGCCAAATTAGCATTTCTGAATAAATCAATGTGCATATGTAAGATGTGGAAGGGTAAACAGGGTAACTGGAGAAAAATTTGCGTACACTTTCGGAGTAAGTGAAAGGTCTGTACAGTGACTGGAATTGGATCTAAATCCATTCTCCTGGAACGGAGGCAGATGCATTACCCACTGCACCATTGCAATACATGTACAGTAATTTCATGAGTCCAGAAGAACCACATCTGGGGACAATGTGTAAAAAATTTGTAATGAATAGCAGCAAAATCCACCACTAAAAAGGCTCCGCCTACAGGGTGTCGTCCTAAAAACCCGCCCCCAAATTCTTCCTGTTCATACACTTTAAACAGCCTGGGAGAATCCAAAGAAGCTTGCGAAGCAAACTGAAAAAGAAAGTGAAAAATACTGAAAGACACTGAAAGAAAATAAAAGCTGCAATTTCTGCTATCAATTAAATAGTTCAGTAACACAAGTTAACTGAAGCATAAAGATTTATTTATATATCTTTCTGTCATTTTGACTATTGTGTCATTCCTAATTGGTGTAACAACAGCAACTCGTCTTTAGAGAGGTACTGTGGTCCGTATATAGAGTATGTATTCATGTTAAGTGTTGTGAGTATGTAATAATATGGCATGTTTATTCCCTCCAGGAGTCGCTCTATTGAAACACTTCTAGCCACAGGCTTATTCAACCATGGTGTGCTAAAAAGCACCTCTGGGGGTCTTTTCTGCCCATTGCTATAAGGCAAATCAATACTCCCTCCCAATATATTTGTTAAGTTAATTTTGAAATACCCACTCAATATACATTTATTTATTTATTTGTTTACTTATTGATTTAACGATTTAATGATTGATTGATTGATTGATTGGCTGTATTATCTGTCCTGTGAGTCCTGTGAGTGCTGTATGCATCTGAAATTCTCCCTAACCCTAACCCTAACCCTAATTTATTCTGTGTCTGGGTATTACAATTAGACAGTAATTTTAACTTACTTTAGTTATTTGTGTAGACTGTGAAGCCTCATCCGTGGTTTGTGGTAATGGTGAAGTGTCATTTGGCACATTAACTGTTTCCAGTGTACGGTGTAAAGAAAACTTTTCCTCTGTGGCTGTTCATTATCAGAGGCAAAAAGGCCTCAACTAATGGAGCTCTTTTCACCTCTCCTTTACTTAGTGTGATGGCAAAATGGTACTGTATAGTTATTTTTATTTATTTATTTTTTAAATGGGGCTGCCAATTTTCTGTACCTCACATTTACTGTGACTGTACTATTTTAATTATTAATGACATTAAACCACATACGAGAGGCATAGCATTTTACTACAAGTCCAGCAATGTGCTTGGATGCTAACGTATAGTCTAGTTTCACAGAAGGATCTTTCCCATGTTATGTTTGTTTAGAATATATGTACTGTGTTCTCTCATGCATTTGTTTCACAGTGGGTTTTTTGCAAGATTTCTCAGTCATGGAAGGTTTATCAATCATAAACTTCTTCTTTGCCTTTCGGCTGCTCCCATTTGGGGTTTCCACAGCAGATCATCCTCTTGCATATCTTCCTGTCCCTCTGCATGTTGCTCTGTTACACCCATCACCTGCATGTCCTCTCTCACCACATCCATAATCCTTCTCTTAGGCCTTCCTCTTTTCCTCTTACCTGGCAGCTCCATCCTTAATATCCTTCTCCCAATATACTCAGCATCTCTGTTCTGCACATGTCCAAGCCAACGCAATCTCGCGTCTCTGACTTTGTCTCCCAACCATCAAACCTGAGCTGACCCTCTAATGTACTCATTTCTAATCCTGTTCATCCTCGTCACACTCAAAGCAAATCTTAGCATCTTTAACTCTGCTACCTCCAGCTCTGTCTCCTGTTTTTGGTCAGTGCCACCATCTGCAACCCATATAACATAGCTGGTCTCACTACTGTCCTGTAGACCTTTCCTTTCACTCTTGCTGTTACCCATCTGTCACAAATCACTCCTGACACTCTTCTCCACCCACTCTACCCTGCCTGCACTCTCCTCTTCACCTCTCTTCCACTCTAACCATTACTTTGTACTGTTGCTCCCAGGTATTTAAACTCATTCACCTTCACCAACTCTACTCCCTGCATCCTCACCATTACTCTGACCACCCTGTCATTTACACCCATATTCTGTCTTGTTCCTACTGACCTTCACTCCTCTCCTCTCTAGAGAATACCTCAACCTCTCCGGGGTCTCCTCGACCTGGTCCCTACTCTCATTACACATCATAATGTCATCAACAAATATCTTAGTCCACTGTGACTTCTGTCTAATCTCGTCTGTCAACCTGTCCATCACCATTGCAAAGAAGAAAGGGCTCAGAGCTTATCCCACCTCTACCTTGAATGCATTCATCACTCCTAATGCAGACCTCACCACTGTCACACTTCCTTGTACATATCCTATACCTGGCATGTCAAACACGTGGCCCACGGGCCGCATGCAGGCCACAACAGAAACCTGTGTTCCCTGCATGACAGATCCTAGTTGGCACTAAACTTGTGCAAAATGATTAGTTTCGTTTGTGATTGAATCATTCTGCATCTTCAGCGTTACTTATTGACTTTTCTTACTTCCGCCTTCTGACAAAAGCGTATTTCCCATGGCATTACGGTACCAGAAACACCATCTGCTAGTATAGTTGCAGCTGCGGCGTCAGCTCCTTGATACCCTAGGCATGACACTGCCACTCCTCATGAGCCTTGACCAAAGTTAATGAGCCGCGTCGTTGCAACTGAAGTGCTAGGCTGCGGCAGCCTGGCATGCTACACTACTGCCTGGGCTGCTGAGACTGGCCACAGGGCAGAACTGACCATCACGAGTAGTAATAACGTGCATATTTCACGTAATGGAGCAGGAGATCAACAGGCGGATCGGTGCGGCGTCATGAGCTGTTGGTAGTGACTGAAAGAACGAGATCGCAAATACAAGCGGCTGAAATGAGTTTCCTCCGCAGGGTGTCTGGGCTTTCCCTTAAAGATCGGGTGAGAAGCTCAGTCATCCGGGAGGAGCTCAGAGTGGAGCCACTGCTCCTCCACATCGAGAGGAGTCAGATGAGGTGGCTCGGGCATCTGATCAGGATGCCTCCTGGACGCCTCCCTGATGAGGTGTTCCGGGCATGTCTAACCGGGAGGATGCCCCAGGGAAGACCCAGGACACGCTGGAGGGACTAAGTCTCTCGGCTGGCCTGGGAATGCCTCAGGATTCCCCCGGAATAGCTAGTAGAAGTGGCGGGGGAGAGGGAAGTCTGGGCATCTCTGCTCAAGCTGCTGCCCCCGCGACCCGATCTCGGATAAGTGGAAGAGAATGGATGGAAGGATGGATATTTTCACGTTTTTTGCTCTAGCTTAATGTAATTTTGTGCTAGTTTTGTAATGAACAATTAGTGCAGACTACAGCTGAAGATCTGAAGTGGACGCGAAAAGGTGGTGAGTTGTTTATTAACAAATTTTTGTGATTGTGAGTTTGTAAAATTAGTGTAGGTCAGAGGGCTTTTTGCATATCGGCTTATTTTACAATATAGACTTTGAAGTCAATCAATCAATCAATCAGCATTTATTTATATAGCACATATTCATACAAAAAAAATGTAGCTCAAAGTGCTTTACAAAATGAATAGAAAAATAGAAGACACAATAAAAAATAAACATAAGTCAACATTAATTAACATAGAATAAGTAAGGTCCGATGGCCAGGGTGGACAGAAAAAACTAAAAAAAAACTCCAAAAGCTGGAGAAAAAAATAAAATCTGTGGGGTTCCAGACCACGAGACCGCCCAGTCCCCTCTGGGCAATCTACCTAACATAAGTCAAACAGTCCTCTTTGTATTTAGGGTTCTCATGGAAGGACCTGATGATGATGGTCACGTAGACTTCTGGCTTTCAGTCCATCAATGTTGGTGCATCATGATGCTTTGAGTAGGTGGTGGTGGCGAGGCCACCACAAAGAAACCGGAAAAAGAAACAGAAGAGAGAGTAGGAGTCAGTATGGATTTTAGAGCCACCATGAATAGTTATTATGATGAATTGAACATACAGAGTATCAGTATTAAGTTAAAGTGAAGTTATGAGAAGGCCATGTTAAAGTAATGTGTTTTCAGCAGTGTTTTAAAGTGCTCTACTGTATTTGCCTGGCGAATTCCTATTGGCAGGCTATTCCAGATTTTAGGTGCATAGCAGCAGAAGGCCGCCTCACCACTTCTTTTAAGTTTAGCTTTTGGAATTCTAAGGAGACACTCATTTGAAGATCTAAGGTTACGTTTTGGAATATAAGATGTCAGGCATTCCTATATATAAGATGGAGCGAGATTATTTAAGGTTTTATAAACCATAAGCAGTATTTTAAAGTCAATCCTGAATGACACAGGCAACCAGTGTAGTGACATCAAAACTGGAGAAATGTGTTCGGATTTTCTTTTCCCAGTTAGGATTCTAGCAGCTGCATTCTGCACTCGTTGCAAGTGATTTATGTCTTTTTTGGGTAGTCCTGAGAGGAGTGCGTTACAGTAATCTAGTCTACTGAAAACAAAAGCGTGAACTAATTTCTCAGCATCTTTCAATGATATAAGAGGTCTAACTTTAGCTATGTTTCTTAAGTGAAAAAATGCTGTCCTAGTGGTCTGATGAATATGCGATTTAAAATTCAGATTACAGTCAACAGTTACCCCTAAGTTTTTTACTTCCGTCTTAACTTTTAATCCTAGTGCATCAAGTTTATTTCTGATAACCTCATTGAATCCATTATTGCCAATTACTAAGATTTCAGTTTTCTCTTTATTTACTTTGAGAAAATTACTATTCATCCATTCAGAAATACCAGTAAGACATTGTGTTAGTGTATCGAAAGAGTCGGAGTCATCAGGTGCTATTGATAAGTACAGCTGTGTGTCATCAGCATAGCTGTGGTAGCTCACGTTGTAACCTGAGATAATCTGACCTAACGGAAGCATGTAGATTGAGAAAAACAGTGGACCCAGGATAGAGCCTTGTGGAACACCATATCGGATATCATGTGTCTTTGAGATGTGATTACCACAACTCACAAAGAATTTTCTACCTGCCAGGTAGGATTCAAATCAATTTAAGACCGTGCCAGAGAGGCCCACCCATTGACTAAGGCGATTTCTAAGAATATTATGATCAATGGTGTCAAATGCAGCACTCAGATCTAAGAGGATGAGAACAGATAAATGGCCTCTGTCTGCATTTACCCGCAAGTCATTTACTACTTTAACAAGTGCAGTTTCTGTACTGTGATTTGTTCTGAAGCCTGACTGAAAAGTATCAAGAATAGCATGTTTATTGAGGTGGTCATTTAACTGCATAATGACTGCCTTCTCTAGAATTTTACTTAAGAAGGGCAAGTTGGAGATGGGTCTAAAATTTTCAAAGGCAGAGGGGTCAAGATTATTTTTCTTGAGCAGGGGTTTAACTACAGCAGTCTAAGTAAACTTAGCAAAGTAAAATTAGATTTTTGGAGGATTTGTTTTAAAACTTGAATTACTGAGCAATGAATTCAGTGAGCGTTTTCATGATTTCAGTTCACACGAACAGGACTTTGCGCTGTTTACGTCACCATACTCTTACAACGTTGAGAATGCGCCTGAGAATATCCAAATGGAATTGATTGAACTGCAGTCAGATTCTATTCTGAAGGTAAAATACATCGAAGTTGGTGTGCCAGGCTTGTATGCCTACCTGCCACACTTGTATGTGCAGATCAATAAGTTGGCATCGACAGTACTGCCTATGTTCGGAAGCACTTACCTTTGTGCGCAATTGTTTTCGTTAGTGAAAGCTACCAAAACCCCACATCGCTTAAGACTTACTGTCGAGCACCTTTCATCCCTCAAAAAACTTGCAGCTGCACAAGATTTCAAGCCTGATATTGACGAACTGGTTACTAACAAGAGATGCCAAGCGTTGGGACAAAAGAAATAGATCTCACACTGTAAGACTCCTATATAAGGACCTAGCTAAGAGGCTAAGACTCTAATTGTATGCTGTTGTACAGAGATTGTATGGAAATAAATTGCTTTTCTTTAAACTTTAAGTGTTACATTTTTTAAAGTTTTCAGTATTGGAAAGAAAGCTACAGTAACTTTTTATAATAGTATAATAGTATTTGTTACAGTGTGGCCCGCTGACGCACGTATGGCAGTCGAAGTGGCCCACCAATGGTAGTGAGTTTGACATGCCTGTCCTATACCAGTCTTACATACTTCAATGCCACTCCTAACTTCCTCATACAATACCACAACTCCTTACTAGGCAACCTGTGATATTCTTTCTCTAAGTTCACAAAGATACAATGCAACTCCTTCTGGCCTTCTCTATATTTCTCCATCAACACCCTCAGAGCAAGCATCACATCTATGGTGCTCTTTCCTGGCATGAAACCATACTGCTGCTCACTAATCATCACCTCCCTTCTTCATCTAGCTTCCACTACTCTTTCCCATAACTTTATGCTGTGGCTCATCAGTTTTATCCCTGAGTAGTTACTACAGCTCTTCACATCCTTCCTATTCTTAAAAATTGGTACCAGTACACTTCTTCTCCACTCATCAGGCATCCTCTCAATTTCCTAGATTGCATTAAACAATCTTTTTAAAAAGCTCTACTCCCATTTCTCCTAAACACCTCCATTCTTCCACAGGCATGTCATCAGGACCAACAGTCTTCTCATTTTAATCCTTTTCATACAGTAGTTTTCCTTACTTCCTCCTTGCTAATTGATTGCAATTCTCAATTCACTATCTCCACATCATCCAACCTTCTCTCTCTCTCTCATTCTCTTCATTCATCAGCCTCTCAAAGTACTCTTTCCATCTACTCAACACACTCTCCTCACTTGTGAGCACGTTTCCATCTTTATCCTTTATCATCCTAACCTGCTGCACATCTTTCCCAGCTCGGTCACTCTAGCTAGCCAATCTGTACAGGTCCTTTTCTCCCTCCTTAGTCTCCAACCTTTCATACAGCTCATCCTACACCATTTCTTTAGCCTTCACCACCTCTCTCTTCACCTTATGCCTTATTGCTTTGTACTCTTGTCTACTTTCTGCATCTCTCTGACTATCCCACTTCTTCTTTGTCAACTTCTTCCTGTATATACTCTTCTGTCCTTCCCCATTCCACCACCACATTTCTTTGTTCTCCTTCCTGTGTCCAAATGTCAAACCAAGCACCCTTCCAGCTGTCTCCCTTATCACTTCTGCTGTAGAAGCCCAACTATCTGGTAACTACAGCACTTCCACCCATTGCCTGTCTTACCTTTTCCCTGAACTCCAACTTACAGTCCTTCTTTTTCAACCTTCACCATTTGATCCTTGACTCTCCTCCTCTTCTTGATATCCAACATCATCCTACAGACCACCATTCTATGCTGCCTAACAACACTTTCCTCTACCACCACTTTGCAGTGTGCAATCTCCTTCAGACTGACCCTCCTACATAGGATAAAATCTGTATGCATCTTCCTCCACTCTTGCTTGTCACCCTGTGTTCCTCCCTCTTCTTAAAATACGTATTCACCACACCCATGTCCATCCTTTTTGCAAAATCCACTATTATTTAACCTTCTTCATTCCTCTCCTTGATACCATACCTATCCATTACCTCCTCATTCTCTCTGTTCCCTTCAACAACATTTTCCAACCCGCTGAATCCGAACACAGGGTCACGGGGGTCTGCTGGAGCCAATCCCAGCCAGCATAGGGGACAAGGCAGGAACCAATCCCAGGCAGGGTGCCAACCCACTGCAGGACACACACAAACACACCCACACACCAAGCACACACTAGGGCCAATTTAGAATCACCAATCCACCTAACCTGCATGTCTTTGGACTGTGGGAGGAAACCGGAGCGCCCGGAGGAAACCCACACAGACACGGGGAGAACATGCAAACTCCACGCAGGGTCTCCTAACTGCGAGGCAGCAGCGCTACCACTGCGCCCAAATCTGGTATGGAAATCTGTATTGTTGTCCGCATATTGATCTGGCAAAGTTTTACACCAGATGCCCTTCCTGACATAACCCACCCCATTTGTCCATTATTTATTTACTTATTTATTTATGATTGATTAATTGATATGTTTATCAATCATAAATATAGAATTGATATTGGTTGGACAATGTTGAGAAGAGCACCTGTGTGCTTTGCTTTTAAAATGATCCACCCTTCTTAACTAGAACCCATTGTGACAGATTGGGAGCGCTGTAGTCCCCTTGAACCCTCAGACCAGACGCCAGACACCAGATAAAAGTCCAAATATAATTTTTATTTGAACAAATACGTGCACAAAGCACTCTCCTCTCCACAATACTCATTAATCAATACACAATAATAATTATCAATAAATGCTCCACTCTCCCAGACGCGTTGCCACCCTGCCACCCAGCTCAGCTCAACTCTCGGATCTCCCACAGTCCTTTATATAGTCCGTGACCCGGAAGTGTTTTCTCTCTCTGTCCATGTGACTGGTAACACTTCCGGGTCAGATAAAAACTTCTCTTCTTCAACCCGGAAGCACGTCATTTCCTCTGTCCATGTGACTAAGACGCACTTCCGGGTTGTAGGGAAAACCATCATTGTTCTTTCCTGCAGCGCCTTCTAGCAGCCTCCGTGGTATCCAGCAGGGCTGTGGATAAAAACTTCATTGTCCATAATTCTGTGCTGGCATTCGGGGCACCTCCATGCTGCAAGGAGAGCTCCACCTAGCGGCCTAGGGGTATTGGCCAGGATGAATGGCCGGCCATAGTCCACCCCATTTATTTACTTAAGTAATATTTTTTAGGCTCAGAGTTAGCTAACTTGCTTGTTACAATTCAGAATCCACAATTGCCTATTTTAGTATTAAAAAGCTGCATTTAGGTTTTAATTTTTGCCTGTTTTCTTAACCAGCCATCAGTTAATAATGAGGTGCAAATGTCAAAGAAGCCACAATCTCGCTAACTAATGTGCTTCCATCCAAACCTCTGTATGTGCATCATGAAGTCTCTGTGTTAATACAGCGTTTTGAAATACGTGTGAGAGAAGATAAGGACCAATAAGTACAAATCTATTCCAAACAACAAAACAAAACAATGGTGGGAGGAATGCTGGTGCACCCATGTTGCTGCTGCTCTTCCCTGTTAACAATGTTAAAATTCTCATTGAACCTTACACTTTTTTTAGTTCTTTCACTTTTGCTCCCTGAATGTATAGTTCGTGGATGCAATTAATTACTTTATACTGAATTTGGTTTTATTTTTATGGACTTTGCCTTGACTGAGTCTGCAGTCTCAGGGACAACTGATTTGAACCTTTTTGTAGTTCACTGGAAAAAAACCTTCTTTTGATTGCCCACTCCTGCCTGATGCCTGATTTGTGAACATTTTTCTTTGCATTATGGAGATTTAGGAACTGGGAATGTTCTGTCTTCTTAATTGAAATAGATATACATTGGATTGCTGTTGATGCCTTCTATACATGCTTCAACTGGAGAAATGATCTGATGTTCACATCCACTGGGCTAGCAGTGCTAAGACGATCACACCTGTAATACCCATGGTTATATGTTGTAAAGGCGGCCAGAAGCTCAACTCGGTATGGACGCCCCTGAGATGGAAGGATGGGGGAAGGCAGCTTTTCAAGGACACTGCCTCCCCCAAGACTCTAGATGGCAGCTCCCCTGGACTGCAGTGGTGCCCCGGATACCAGCAGGGCTGTGTTACCGAACTCTATGTCTTATAGTGCCCTGTTGGAATCCAGGGCACCACTGCAGTCCAGGGGATAGTGTGGGTGCCGCCAAGGGAAGCTGTGGGAAGATGGTGGGAGAATAAATTCTCACCTAGCCCAGAAGTACTAATGCATCATGATTAAATACTTGAATTCTCCATTTGACCCGGAAGTGCTGGCAGGTCTCATGGACGGAAGAGCAGGAGTATTTAAAGGACTGCTGAAGGTGGCAACATTGCCACCTAGCGTCCACAATGTATATGTTTATATGTTAGAACCTCTAAATTCTGGTAATTATCTTCATAGCCATCTTATAATATCTCCTACATTTTAATGGATCAATCCCCCATTAACATCAGTCTACGCTTCTACTGTGATATCCAATCCCCTTGGGATTAATAAAGTATCTATCTATCTATCTATCTATCTATCTATCTATCTATCTATCTATCTATCTATCTATCTATCTATCTATCGATTTCTGCTGTGTTGCTATTGTCGCCCATTTGCACCATCCCACTCTGCCTATCTCAGCTTCTCCACCTTGCTGCGCTGCTTAAATGTGCTCTACTACTGTCAGATAAGTTTTACTTTTCTACTATGCTAAAATACTTTTGTGATAAACTCCTGCATATTAAACAGTTTGTCCAGAGCAAATGATCAGACTGGAATGTCCTAAAAGATACTGGTATTGTGCAGTGCCCAAAATATTTACATCATGGGTCAGGGTAAATAGAAAGTTCAATTGCAGCATTGGTTCTGGAATACACCATCCAACTCATTGCTTTGGAAATAAGAGTGTGCCAAATTTGCAATTTGCTAAAAGAAACTCTAGTTATGTGCGGCATGGTGGCACAGTGGGTAGCGCTGCTGCCTTGCAGTTAGGAGACCTGGGTTCGCTCCCCAGGTCCTCCCTGCATGGAGTTTGTATGTTCGCCCCATGTCTTTGTGGGTTTCCTCTGGGTACTCCGGTTTCCTCCCACAGTCCAAAGACATGCAGGTTGGGTGCATTGGCGATTCTAAATTGTTCTTGGCGTGTGTGTGTGTGTGGTGCCCTGCCTGGGGTTTGTTTCCTGCCTTGCACCCTGTGTTGGCTGGGATTGGCTCCAACAGACCCCAGTGACCCTGTAGTTAGGATATAGTGGGTTGGAGGATGGATGGATAAACTCTGGTTATGGATCTGTGCATAATGAACTGTCATTAACTAAAATTGTATTGTTTAACACAAGATCTCTTAATGGCATATCATTGGTGCTATCAGAATGCATTACAGGATCCAAACTTCATATGTTATGCTTAACAGAAATTTGGCAAAAACCATACAAATTTAAGTCTCTTAGCGGCGACAACATCCAGATCCTTTTACTTCACAGAGGCTCACAGCTTAAGGCAAGGCTGAGGGGTCACAGTAATTGTGAGATCTGAGTTAAACATCACAAGAATTCCAACTGACTGCCTATTGTCTTTTGTGTCTGGTTCTTAAACTAATAACAAAATCTGGTCCTGTTTTACTCATTATTCTCTATCGCCCTCCAAAATACAATGTGTTGCTCTTATCTGATCTGACTGAGCTATTAACCCACTTAAGTTCCCTTTCCCAGACAGTCATTCTTCATGGTGATTTCAACATCCATATTGACATTCCTACATGTAAACTGAGAAATTAATTTCTCTCCTTCCTGTACTGTTTTGATTTAGTGCAATATACAGTACTGATCTTCCTACCCACTTTGGTTGTCAAATATTAGACCTCATCTGCACATCTGGATTATCTGTCGACAACACTTAGAGCAGTGATTTGAGCCTTTCTGATCATAAAACATTACTTTTCATTGTCTCATTACCTCTCCCTCCTTTTACCTGTAAACATCAAATTTCTTCCAGAAACCTTGAAAATATATATCCCTCCCTCCTTGCTGGATCCATTTTTGATAATTTTATGTCTTCCCCTATTCTATCTGCACTAGATAGTCTTGTTGACCACTATAACTCAGCCCTTCATTTAGCACTAGATAAAAGAGCTCCTTTAAAACATAAAGTGGTTTCCTTTAAGTGTTCAGCTCCATGGTATGACTCAGAAGTACGGTCTGTGAAAGCAGCTGGCCGACGCCTTGAGAGAATGTCACGTAAGTCTAGCCTCACTGTGCACGTCCGGGTTTTCTCTTGCCATCAAACAACAAACATTTTGGAAGAATACTGAAATAGAAAGTGGCTATGACAACCTGAGGGCTTTGTTCGCTGTAGTTAATGAACAACTTCAACCTGCATCTGGCCCAATTACCTCCTCTACTGAAGTTTGTGAAAAATTCCTCCACTTTTTCTGTAATAAAATCAAAAATCTAAATAATTCAACTAACATAAATCCATCATCCATTCATATCTTTTTCTGTCTTTCTACTCCCTCCAACTCCTTTTCTAAATTTTCATCAGTCACATCTGCATTTGTTAATGACCTGCTTCCTAAGATTAGGTTGACTACTTGTGTACTAGACCCCATCCCCACAATAAACTTCTTAAATCCTGCCTTCATGCAATAATCCCAACTGTTACAACAATAATAAATACATCTTTTGACACTTGCCATGTACCATATCCATTCTTTTATCACATCCCACATCAATTATTATAACTACTCCCCTGGGTAGGTGCCCCTTCAAATCTTGTATCACAGCTCCAGTTGATTCAGAACTCTGCTGCAAGAGTTCTTACACGAAGCAACAACAGCGAGCACATAACACCCATCATGCTTCACCTTTACTGGCTTCCTGTGTCTTACCGGATCAAATATAAAATTCTATTATTAACCCTACGAAGCTTTAAATGGCCTTGCCCTGGACTAGATCATTGACCTTCTCCATCGCTATGCTCCTGTTTGTCCACTATGGTCCTTTGATTCTGGCAATCTTGTTTTGCCCAACACTAACCTGGGTGATAGGGCCTTCAGATGTATAGCACCCCCGACTTTGGAATGACCACCAGAAATTAATGAGATCAATTGACTCAAATAATTCTTAAAAAAAAACTAAAATCTCATCTATTCATGAAGGCATTTAACTTAACCTAACATTCTGATGCTTCTTTCAGTTTACCCCTCTGTCCTGGTGCTCAGGGTAATTTGTATGTATGTATTACAAATGTCAATGTCAATTTATTTATAAAGCACATTTAAAACAACATCAGTAATGTTGTAGCCAAAGTGCTTTAAATTAAAACATACAATGGACATAAATAAAATAAACAGAAATAAATGTAAACTATAAAATGAAATACAGAGAGCAGTGAGTTAAAGAAAAGAAAGACGATGACTAAGAGTAGGGCAACCATCAGTATGAGTGAAGGTCCCTAGAAAGTAGAAATGAGTTTAAAATCTAGTTTTAAACAGTACAATTGAACATGACTCTTTAATGAAATGATGTAAAGAGTTCCACAGATGAGGTGCAGCAGCTACCAATGCCAGATTGGTAGATCTGAAATAAATGATTGGAATTAAGATCAACCAATTGATTATAAGTAATTCTTTCTAATATTTTAGCCAGAAATAGCAATTGGGAAATCGGGTGAAAATTAGCTAACACTCCAGGATCTAAATCTGATGTTATTTGTTCAGGTTTCTCTTCTAGTATTGAATTTAGTATTTTACTTTGGTGTTGTCTTTAATTCTATTTAATGCTTTGTATAGCCTGTATTCATCTGTTTTATTTTTATATACAGAAAATATTTGTATCCAATGTTATATATAACCTGTCATTCTTTCTGAGACTCTGTGAAGTACCTTGAGCATGGGAATTATTATTATTATTATTATTATTATTATTATTATTATTATTATTATTATTATTATTCTCAGAAAACAAAAAAATTACAATGAGATAAAGATTTGTCTTGGAAGAATGAAAGCACTAAGAAGCCTAAAAATGAAATACCAAGTTTCATTAACTGCTAGGCCTGGTGTCTAATTACGAAACTAGTTGGAATGAAAACCTGTACTCACTGTGGACCTCAAGAACCAGATCTGAGGACTCTTGACATAGACCTTTATAATGCCTCTCAGAATATAACCTCTAGGAGCTGCTGTTTGCCCTTGCAACCATGACTTTCACTCATTAACCAGCCATCCAACTGTTATTTTATCTGCTTATTCAGCTCTAAGGCCAGCAGCACTGGGGACATGATGGATAGGATGCCAGTCCTTTACAGGACACATACATTTACACCCCCATACTTGGCCAGTTCAAAATTTCCATCCATCCACCCATCCATCCATCCATCCGTCCATCCATCCATCCGTCCTCTTCCGCTTATCTGAGATCAGGTTACGGGGGCAGCACGTTGAGCAGAGATACCCAGACTTCCCTCTCCCCAGCCACTTCTTCTAGCTCTTCCGGGGGAATTCCAAGGCGTTCTTAGGCCAGCCGAGAGACATAGTCCCTTCAGCGTGTCCTGGGTCTTCCCTGGGGCCTCCTCCCGGTTGGACGTGCCCAGAACACTTCACCAGGGAGGCGTCCAGGAGGCATCGTGATCAGATGCCTGAGCCACCTCATCTGACTCCTCTCGATGCGGAGGAGCAGCAGCTCTACTCTGAGCCCTTCCTGGATGACTGAGCTTCTCACCCTGTCTTTAAGGGAAAGCCCAGACACCCTGTGGAGGAAACTCATTTCAGCCGCTTGTATTCACGATCTTGTTCTTTTGGTCACTACCCATAGCTCATGACCATAGGCAAGGGTAGGAACATAGACCGACTGGTAAATCCTTTTTCACCACGACAGACCGATGCAGAGCACGCATTACTGCGGATGCCGCACAGATCCGCCTGTCGATCTCACGCTCCATTCTTCCCTCACTCGTGAACAACCCCAAGATACTTGAACTCCTCCATTTGGGGCAGGATCTCACTCCCAACCCTGAGAGGGCACTCCACCATTTTCCGGCTGAGGACCATGGTCTCAGATTTGGAGGTGCTGATTCCCATCCCAGCCGCTTCACACTCTGATGCGAACCGATCCAGAAAGAGCTGAAGATCACGGCCTGATGAAGCAAACAGGACAACATCATCTGCAAAAAGCAGTGACCCAAACCGGACCCCCTCAACACCCTGGCTGTGCCTAGAAATTCTGTCCATAAAAGTTATGAACAGAATCGGTGACAAAGGGCAGCCCTGGTGGAGTCCAACTCTCACTGGAAACGGGTTTGACTTACTGCCGGCAATGCGAACCAAGCTCTGACACCAATCGTACAGAGACCGAACAGCCCTTATCAGGGGGTCTGGTACCCCATACTCTCGGAGTACCCCCACAAGATTCCCAGAGGGACACAGAAGAACACCTTTTCCAAGTCCACAAAACACATGTGGACTGGTTGGGCAAACTCTTGTGCACCCCCCAGGACTCTGTTAAAGGTGTAGAGCTGGTCCACTGTTCTGTGACCAGGATGAAAACCACACTGTTTCTCCTGAATCCGAGGTTCGACTATCTGACGGACCCTCCTCTCCAGACTTTTTCAGGGAGGCTGAGGAGTGTGATCCCTCTGTAGTTGGAACACATCCTCAGGTCCCCCTTCTTATAGAGGGTGACCAACGCCCCAGTCTGCCAATCCAGAGGCACTGTCCCTGATGTCCATGCGATGTTGCAGAGGCATGTCAACCAAGACAGTCCTACAACATCCAAAGCCATGATGAACTCCGGGCGTATCTCATCCACCCCCGGGGCCCTGCCACAAAGGAGTTTTTTGACCACCTCGGTGACCTCAGTTCCAGAGATGGGGGATCCCACCTCCAAGTCCTCAGGCTCTGCTTCCTCATTGGAAGGCATTTTAATGGGATTGAGGAGGTCTTCGAAGTACTCCCCCCACCGACCCACAGCGTCCCGAGTCGAGGTCAGCAGTGCAAAATCCCCACCATATACAGTGTTGACACTGCACTGCTTCCCCCTCCTGAGGCGCCGGATGGTGGACCAGAATCTCCTTGAAGCCGTCCGAAAGTCGTTCTCCATGGCCTCCCCAAACTCCTCCCATGCCCGAGTTTTTACCTCAGCAACCACCGAAGCCGCATTCCGCCTGGCCTGCCGGTACCTATCAGCTGCCTCCAGAGTCCCACAGGACTCTTCAGCTTGACGGCATCCCTCACCACCAGTGTCCACCAACGGGTTCAGGGATTGCTGCCACGACAGGCACCGACCACCTTACGGCCACAGCTTCAGTCAGCCGCCTCAACAATAGAGGCACGGAACATGGCCCATTCTGACTCAATGTCCCCCACCTCCCTCGGGATGTGGTCGAAGTTCTGCTGGAGGTGGGAGTTGAAGCTACTTCTGATAGGGGACTCTGCCAGATGTTCCCAGTAGACCCTCACAATACATTTGGGCCTACCAGGCCTGACCGGCATCCTCCCCCACCATCGAAGCCAACTCACCACCAGGTGGTGATCAGTTGACAGCTTCGCCCCCTCTTCACCCGAGTGTCCAAGACATGTGGCCGCAGGTCCGACAACACAACCAAAGTCGATCATCGAACTGAGGCCTAGGGTGTCCTGGTGCCAAGTGCACATATGAACACTCCTATGCTTGAACATAGTGTTCGTTATGGATAATCCATGATGAGCACAGAAGTCCAATAACAAAACACAGCTTGGGTTCAGATCGGGGGGGCCATTCCTCCCAATCACACCCTTCCAGGTCTCACTGTCATTGCCCACGTGAGCATTGAAGTCTCCTAGCAGAATGAGGGAGTCCCCAGAAGGTATGCCCTCTAGTACCCCCTCCAGGGACTCCAAAAAGGGTGGGTACTCCAAACTGCTGTTTGGCGCATAGACGCAAACAACAATTAGGACCCATCCCTACACCTGAAGGCTGAGGGGGACTACCCTCTCGTCCACTGGGGTAAACCCCAATGAACAGGCTCCAAGTCGGGGGGCAATAAGTATGCCCACACCCACTCGGCGCCTCTCACCGGGGGCAACTCCAGAGTGGTAGAGAGTCCAGCCCCTCTCAAGGTGATTGGTTCCAGAGTCCAAGCTGTGTGTTAAGGTGAGCTTGACTATATCTAGCCGGAACCTCTCGACCTCGCGCACTAGTTCAGACTCTTTCCCCTTCAGAAAGGTGACATTCCACGTCCCAAGAGCCAACTTCTGTAGCCGAGGATCGGACCGCCAAGGTCCCCGCCCTCAGCCACCACCCAACTCACACTGCACCCGACCTCCTTGGCCCCTCCCATAGGGGGTGAGCCCATGGGAAGGGGGATCCACGTTGCCTCTTCGAGCTGCACCCAGCCAAGCCCCATGGGTGCAGGCCCAGCCACGAGGTACTCGCCATTGAGCCCCGCCTCCAGGCCTGGCTCCAGAGGTTGGCCCTGGTGACCTGTGTCTGGGCGAGGGAAAACGCAGTCCAAAGTTTTCATTCATCACAGAAGGTTTGCTGAACAGCTCTTTGTCTCATCCCTCACCTAGGATCAGTTTGCCTTGGCTGGCCCTACCAGGGGCGTAAAGACCCGGACAACAGAGCTCCTAGGATCATTGGGACATGCAAACCCCTCCACCACGATAAGGTGGTGGTTCGAGGAGGGGGTTTAAAATTTCCAATTAACCAAAACTGCATGTTTTTGGTATGTGACAGGAAAAAACAGAGAAAGATTTACACATACATGGAAGGAAATTATAAATTCTATACAAGAAGAGCCTGACTGTGTGACAAATTCATGACTGTGGACCTGTGAGACAGCGCTAGTTGGAGCTTCTCTGTTCCAACCTTAAAACTTTATCTTTCCTAACAGCCCATCCATTCATTTAAAACTAACTTATTCCAGTTCAGGGCTGTATGTATTGCATGAAGTCAGAGTCTTAAGGCTGGAGCTTACTCTGGAAGAGATATGAAACCCTGGTTCTTGTTTATGCGATTCAACTTTAAGAATTAACTAATCTGGGAGTTTAATACAAATACAGAATATCAAGTGAATTGTTTTAAAAGTGTAATTTTGACAAGTGGTTCCTAGACATTATTTATTTATCAGTTCTTTATTTTTTGTAGCAATTTGTGAAGGAATGTGGGACCAACTGATCTGCTGGCCATCATCCATTATTGGTAAAACGGTGGCTGTGCCCTGTCCTAATTTCCTTATTGCACTCACAGGAACTGAAGGTAATCCATATTTGATATTCATACTATTTATGGGGTCTGCATTGCAGTTAGATTCAATGGGAATACAAAGCTTTATTAATATAATGAGAAATGCACATTTTACTATACTGCTTGCTTGCTGAAGAGTCTTATGATAGCACAGCAGTTAGCTCTGCTGATTGATGGATCCAGCGTCTTTGGTTTTAATCCAGGCCTGGTCATTGTCTGGTGTTTGCATGTTCTCATCATATCTGTGTGAGTTTTCTTTTAGATGCTCTGTTTTTTCTCATCATTGGGTACTGTGATGGTCTGTTGTCTTGTTCAGCTTATTTTCTGCCTTACACTCGGATAGGCTTGTGAAATTATTAGAGTGGTGGAGCCTATGCATTAAGAACAAGTGGTGCTGTTGTGCAAAAATGAAATAATTAGTAAACTTATCTAAATAATTTAAAATATTAGTAAAATATTTATAGAAAACTCAACTTAGTCATTATGATAATATTTTTTGTAATTTTTCCATGATATGTTTAATGCAATATCTAGAGAAACATGCCTTTTTGGATTTTTTGGAAGTTTTATTTCTGCCTGATGCCACTGGCCTGTTTCTGAGTTGCTGGGGCAGACCCTTTGACCTTCCAGTATTTCTGCCATGCTTTTACTCAAATGTGTGTGAACATACAGCTTGAACTTTTCAGTCCTGCCTTGGGGCTTGAAGGCTAAAGCTCATTTATGTGTCTGATTGGTTGCTTTTTTGTGATGCAACTTTATCGGAGTGTGGATTTGTTGTACATTTCACTATTTTGGAACAATCAACATCTTTATCATCATCATTGATTACTTATGTACAATACAATGTTGCACTTTCCTCACTGAACAAAAATTGGAAATTTATGAATGTTTATTTGTGGTTCTGCTTTTAATGTTAAGTATTTAATGTCCAGCATCTGGTGTCTTGAAACGCAAATAAATGCAGAGATGACACTGGACAATAGTATGTTACCCTATTATAGCATCCATCCATCCATTCATTTTCCAACCCGCTGAATCCGAACACAGGGTCACGGGGGTCTGCTGGAGCCAATCCCAGCCAACACAGGGCACAAGGCAGGAACCAATCCCGGGCAGGGTGCCAACCCACCGCAGCCTATTATAGCAATGTTTTCTAATTTGTCTACTAATATATTTAATATTTATTTATGTTTAATATAAAGTCACATGTGACCAATATGGGGCATTGCAGCACCACAAACCCAGAAACAATCTCTCAGATACAAGTCCTGGGTGCAAATGCAGGTTTATTTATACAAATAACTTACAAAAAGCTTCTTTAATTATAAAAATAAACAGAATTATCTCTTTTCATTTTCCTCCCACTCCTCCAGGTGAGCTTTGCCCTTTTCCAACCAACTCCAACTTGCCTGAATGAGGTTGAGCATATTCTTTTATCTTGGAATATTTCTGGTGCCAGGGCATTGCCCATTGGAAGTAATTCTGGGTCAAACAGAAGACCCAAAAAATATGGATCATTGTTCCTTGCTGCACTCCCTGGTGGTACTCATGGATCCTGACCAGGCTGTGTCATGGAACTACAGTTCCCAGCATTCCTTGCAGATGTCTGTACAGGTAGCATCACCCAGGGACGTTGCCACAGTGTATTTATGCCACACCATAAAAGTGCCCCCCGGGGCGGGCTGCCCCTGCCGCCCCCCACTACGCTACGCCACTGCAGATAGGCTGTCTCCCCTATCTAAGCATAATTCTGGCCACTTTGCTGTGATGGAGAAAGGTTAAATACAAGGCATGTGCGTTGTCCATCACATACTTTAGCTTTTTAGCTTAATAATTACTATTTCTTGGATATGTAGGTAAAAAATCAATTATGATTTTATATCATTTTTAAATATTGTTTTTATTGATGTTAAATTAGTCAGAATTTCAGTTACTTCACAAAGGTTATAATATTTATGATTAAGAGGTGTTTTCCCTTTCAGCAGCAGAAATGAATAGAGTGTAGAATATTCAGATTGTTAATGCTATAATGAACACAATTTTATTGGATATTGGTTGTCACAAATAAATTATTCATGATAACCAATTCTTCCATTCAAATGGTTTTATTTATATCTTGAATGTGTGTCTTGTGATGGTGGTACCTCTGTGTGTCACCCTGACCTGGAAAAAGTGTGGAGGAGTCCTAACATATCAAAATAACATTTTTGTTTTATTTGCCAAGAGACACATAACCCATAATGACAAAGTGAAAACATGTTTTTATAATGATCTGCAAATTCTTAAAAATGAAGAACAGGTCAGCTGCAGGCAGTTGTCTCATTATGTGGTTCCTTTTCCCACATTCCACACTGTCCTTCCCTTATTATGTACCTCCTGGAATAACTATTCCTAAGAGTTTAGCCTCCTTGCTAGGACAGGTACTGTAAACTTCAGCCTCCCTGCCAGGATGGTCTCTGTATGGTATCAAATCTCAGTTCATTTTCTTTTCATGTGTAGCTTTTGGAGGGTGGAATGAGGTGCCCACCTCCATTTGAAATTCTGACTCCCTCAATGTCTTTAAGAAGCATTTGAACGGTCTCTTGTTTGGTGATTTTTTGTCTGATATTAGCTGTTAGGTTTTGTAACCTTGGGATTGTAGTTTGCTTGTACTGTATTCTGAGCTATTCACTTGTGATGATCAATTTTGTACCCTTGTCCTGTTATGCTTGTTCCCAAATGGTCCCCCAGGCTGATGTTTATTTGTTTGCGTCAACCTCCTTTGTAAGTCACTTTGGATAAAGCATCTGCTAAGCAAATAAATGTAAACGTAAATGCTCATACCTGTTCCCCACCTGTCCACCTATAAATTTGATGGTAGACAACTTTCTGTCAGCCGTGGATCTTCTCATGTCCTGATGACATTAGTAAAGAGTTGCATTTCTGAAAAAGGAAAACAAAGGTAAAGGTTATTTCCATGCTGAAAGAAATTAAAGAAGATCAAAGACTCAATGGCTTAGACTGGAATGCATATAAGAAAAAGACAACAATTTCAGAATTTGTAAGGTTTTGGAGAGCTGGAGCTTACATTGACTGTAAGAAATCAACTATGGACAAGACAACAAGCCACAACAAGGAGAATTAAAAATATCTATGATCTACATGTATAGAAACTTTTTTATTTCATTTTTTTCTTGATATAACATTTAACCATCAAATGGCTCATGTACAGTTATGGTGAACATAATTTGAAAAATAAAGAAAATCCTTCAATGAGCTCATTACACATTTTAAACAGGTTTAGAGCATGAATCTATATATATAATTCACTAAGGCAAGACACCCATCGAAAGGAAAGACACCCATGGAAAGCACACCGGAAGGGGCGTGGATTCACTAAGCCGCCAACAAGTAAGATACCTATGGCACACGCAGGGAGGAGCCACGCCCACCAACTCCAAGACCATTGGATATGACAACTCGCAGAACCACGCCCACCAACTCGGACGGGATGACACAGGAAAAACAGCGTCATTTATGTTCGTCTGTTGTAGAGTCCACATGCACCTCTGAGCCACGTTGACTGCTCATAGAGGCATGTTTCTCGCGGAAGTGAATCACTATATGCAGCGTGTAAAACAGTTTGCGAGGGGTATCCCATGGGATCCTTAAAACAATCCTTTAAAACTGAGGTTACAACACAATGAAGGAAGCAGTCTTTAAAAACCAATAAGCCCTGTGCCTCTGTTTCATTACCGTCTCACCTGCTTCACCAATGCATGCCCTACAACAGTCGAGACGCTCTCTCAGCAGCTGACATTCTCTGTGCCTGACCAGTTCACACAGAGGCAGTGCGAGAGAAAGCCGCGCCAGAGACAGACAGAGGCACACACACAGGCAGCTGGTGGGCGGGTCTCCGTGAGTTTCTCTTGCGGGCGGGCACATGACCAGGCGGTGTGTATGCTTCGAGAACGAGGGTGGATGCGGCAGGACTATCTAAGAACAGGTATGTTTGTCACGGATGTAAATCACTGTATGCGGTGTGTAAAACAGTTTCCAAGGGGTTTCCCATGGTCTTACAGTTGGTGGGCGGGTGTCTGTCAGTTGCTCTTGCGACCGAGCACATGACCAGGCAGTGTGTATGCTTCGAGTGCAAGGGTGGACGTGACAGGACCATCTAGGAAAAATCATGTTGCGGATGTAAATCGCTGTATGCAGTGTGTAAAACAGTTTGTCACAGATGTGAATCGCTGTATGTGGCGTGTAGAACAGTTTGCGAGGGATGTCTTACAGTGGTCTTACAGTTGGTGGGTGGGTCTCTGTTGGTTGCTCCTGTGAGCAGGCACATGACCAGGCAGTGTGTATGCTTCGAGAGCGTGGGTGGATGCGACAGCACCATCTAAGAAGAATCATATTTGTCGCGAATGTGAATCGCTGTATGCAGCGTGTATAACGCTGTATTGTATGTTTCCCTCTCCAGAGTTACATCTTTTCATTCACCTTCAGTCGTATCCTCAAAACCAACCCCATTTGGACAACTGTGTCTTTCAGGAAGTGTTCACCCATCAATACATAATTATGCGGCATATGCTACGCCACGGGTTGGCTAGTAAGATATAATACTGTTAGACAAGATGCATTTAAACAGTATAATCTGAAGTTTTGCATGTCAACTTTACTTATATTGAATAGCTACAGGGACCCAGCCCTCCTGTAGCACACTTACAGTATACTGTATGGTGACAATGCCCTCTTATACTGGACTTTAATAGTGACCCAGACCTCCAGTATTGTGTTGGACAATTGTTTCACCATGTCTTGTAATATATTTAAAGATCCTAAAAATAAAAAATATCTTTAAAGTTAGATTGTTGCAAAATATTAATTTATATGAACAATTTATAAGAAACGTTGAGGAGAATGAACACCCTAATATTAAGCCAATCAAATTTCCCCCCACTTCCATGTTCCATTCTCACAGTTCTTCCTTCAATTCAGTGACAACCTTCTGCTCCTCCTCCACAGCATTTTAACTAGATGGACGCCAAGAACGTCAGGCCATCAGCTGGATATCCCCCTCAGCCAAGATGGCTTTTCTCATAATAAAATGTTCAAGCACTTTCAAAATGGGCTATGTTCTTGGAGATGTACAAGATATTGATTTAGAACATAACATTTGATGTGATAATAAAGGACCATTAGATTCATAATGTCTCATCACCAAGTTGCTAACATACACTGATAATGGAAATATTATTTGTTACAGGATTTGTCTACAGAAATTGTACCAGTCATGGTTGGTCAGATTCATTTCCTAGACATGATGTTGCATGTGGATTGAATCATAACAGCACAGTTGAAGAAGTGAGTGTAAGTCCATGCAATATGAACATAACGTGACTTGAAAAAAATTAATAAAGGTAAAATATATTTTTATTACAAGTTTATATTGCAGCTTCAATTATTCTAAACTATAAGACTGCTCTCTAAAACAATACTCATTAATGTAATTTAATTAAGTTTTTATTGAGCAGGTTTACATGAAAAAAATTCTTGTATCATAACATTATTGAATCCACAGCACTGTACCAGCAAGTAATTTTTCTTCATTTATTTTTAAAGAATTCTTACTTCATGAATCTGAAGACTGTCTACACAGTTGGATATAGCACATCCATGGTGTCTTTAATAATTGCAATTGCAATTCTTTGTTTTTTTAAGTAAGTATTATTAATTTTTACTTTAACAATGATTCTGCTGAATTTTATACTGTCATCAATTCATAATTATAATTATGTGGTTTATTAATATTTAATTATGTATTTTATGCATCATCTGACATTTTAGTATTTTTTAACACTAAGATTCCAATACAAAAAAAAATCCCTAAATTCTTTACACATGTATTATTGCAAAAGCTAAAGGAATAACATTTTATATATTGTCGTCGACTGAGGAAACGCAAAGTCCACCAAAGAAATGTTGGGGTTCCAACTGGGTTGCCTCTTTTAATAACTGATGAGCCCTGAAAATACAGAGGGCTTAATGGCACAAATAACCAGGAGAAAAAAACAAAAACAATAGAGCCAGGTAGGGCTGAGGGTTGTTTTAAGTCTCTGTTAAGCAATTACTTTGTCAGGGAGAAGCTCTGTCCTGCGGTCTGCTTGTTCGAGACCCCTGCTAGGAGTACCTTGGCTTTATAGTCGCAGGACCGGAAGGGGCGGAGTCGATTATCCATCAGGGGTCGGGTCCGAGGCCATGGCAGATAAGAGAAAAGATGAATAACAGAACAGCTACTGTAAAAACGATATACAGTGGATTAGTTTAGCAAATAGTCGTATTTAGTTACAAAACAAAACTATATTAACAAAATGTAATATAGTATTAACAAAATTAATCAATTCATACTGTATAATATTGTAACAACCAGCCTAATAAACAAATATAACTCAGAGGTACTAGAGGTTTCGATGTTTTACTTGGAGTATTCATTCCATAACAAGCAGTGCCCTGTCTTATCTGGGTTACAGTGCACACCTCTAAAACAATAAAAGAAAGCTTTCCCTACCAGTTAATGGCAGGAGATACTGCCAGTTGCGTTCTTTTTTTATCTTTACCGCAAACACTCCTGCTTATTGACACATTGACCCCTTACTCAAAACTTCCTTCCATCATATCTTCCCTTTCCTCCTAACTTCTCCCGTCACTCATCTTCTAAGAGGTGTGTCATCCCCTTACAGAGCAGAAGCCCTTCATCCAGTCCCATCACTTACAGCATTGACTCCACCCTTTCTGTTCCCGGCATCTCAAGCTACCTGCAACAAAATATAATATAAGAGAATTTAAAAAGAAAACTACAATACAGGAGAACATTAACATTAATAGAAACATTTTTCAGTTTTGTCAACATCACACTTTATATGTTCTTCCTACTCCATAAATTGAAGTAACACTTGGAGCACTTTCGCCATTTTGTGCCTGTTTATTAATTTCAATTTTGTTTGTGATATTTCCAACACCACACACATACGTTTATCGGCCACTCCAATGTATAGTAGATTAAATTATAACAAAAGTGAAAAGCTATGAAACGATATTAAAACTGAAGATACATAACTGACACTGTGATTTCAAAATGTGGCATGACACAAGGTGTTGGGAAAGAACACTACACGCTAGCACAAACGAGAGTTGATCAAACGTACATAGCTCGCAGTCTACCACACGGGAGTAGTAGTATAGTAGTAGGTAGGCGCTGGTGTGTGCTATGGTTTTTTTTGGGAGCGGGGGCCTGATGGTTAATGGAGACTGAACGTTAATCGAGTGATGGATAATCGAGGTTTTACTGTATATATAGATAGATAGATAGATAGATAGATAGATAGATAGATAGATAGATAGATAGATACTTTATTAATCCCAAGGGGAAATTCACATAATCCAGCAGCAGTATACTGATACAAAGAAACAATATTAAATTAAATAGTAATAAAAATGAAAAAAAAATTTAAATAAAATTAATGTTCGCATTTACTCCCCCTGGTGGAATTGAAGAGTCGCATAGTGTGGGGGAGGAATGATCTCCTCAGTCTGTCAGTGGAGCAGGACAGTGACAAAAGTCTGTCACTGTAGCTACTCCTCTGCCTGGAGATGACACTGTTAAGTGGATGCAGTGGATTCTTCATGATTGACAGGAGTTTGCTTAATGCCTGTCGCTCTGCCACAGATGTTAAAATGTCCAACTTTAATCCTACAATGGAGCCTGCCTTCTTAACAAGTTTGTCCAGGCGTGAGGCGTCTTTCATCTTTATGCTGCCACCCCAGCACACCACCGCGTAGAAGAGGGCACTCGCCACAACCGTCTGGTAGAACATCTGCAGCAACTTACTGCAGATGTTGAAGGATGCCAACCTTCTCAGAAAGTATAGTCTGCTCTGACCTTTCTTACATAGAGCATCAGTATTGGCAGTCCAGTCCAATTTGTCATCCAGCTGCACTCCCAGATATTTAAAGGTCTGCACCCTCTGCACACAGTCACCTCTGATGATCACAGGGTCCATGAGGGGCCTAGGCCTCCTAAAATCCACCACCAGCTCCTATATATATTTATATATATATGAATATATATGTAAATATATGTACAGTATATATATATATTTTTCCTTTGGATCTTGATTTTTACAAATACTATCCCCGTGTCCAGTTGTATAACATAACACTTTTAAACTTGTTTAACCCAATTGGGTCACAGGCAACCAGAACCTATCCTAGAAGCTCTGGGCATAAGGCAGGAAACTGCACTGAACAGGGCACCAGTTTATCGCCGAGCCCAAATACATATTCACCCAAACAGAAACAACTTGGAATTCAGGAATGTGGTGAAAAGAAAAAAAAAAAAGAGTACCAAGAGTAAAAGCCATGTGGACAAGGGTAGAACATGCAGCCTCCAAACAGACAACAACTGAATGTGAGATTGAGAATGCTAAATTTGTGAGATAGCAGCACTACCCAATATGCCACCTCCGTTTAGTTTATTTCTCTTAAACATGTTGTTAAAGTCATTTAGCAAAGTGTTTCACAGCATCAGGGAGTAAGGGGACTGGATTCTGTTCTTCTGGGTAATCATCTGTGTGTTTTCTCTGACGACCCTGGTTTCCTCCACATCCTATACACAAGCGATTTAGTTTAACTTGTGTTTCAATTGTAACTTTGTAACTCTGAATTGAGTGAGAGAGTGACAATAAGAGTGTCCAGCAATAAACTGATATCTCTGTGTTATAGCGGCGTTAAAAAGAAGGGTCAGGTTTTAAATCCGTATAGCCGTGTCGTTCTCCGTGGGCCCAATTGCACGACCGTGGAGAGTTAATGAGGTGATTGGGGCAAGTCGCACCTGCACTTGTGGGTGCGGTCGATCTCGATTACCTCATTGGCTTCCTGCGGGGTATAATTAAGGCGCTGCGCCCACGGAGACGCTTGAGGAAATGTATATATACGGGCCGACACCAAGGAGGGAGAGAAATGGAAGGATCGAGGAAAATAAAAAGCGTGAGGTTATGATCTGGCCACCTGGAAAGTGGAAACACCACGAGCTGGGACACAGCGAAGGACCGTTAGGCCGATGCGCTCTGGAGGATAGTTCGCCCCACTGATTGTTCGAGTGCGTGGGGTGAGCAGGGTAGGTGTCCTCCCGAGGGATCCGAGGAGCGACTACGGGTGCGCGAAGGATGAAGGGAGGAGGGCCGACTTCGACGGTCTGGCAGTGACGTCCGCAAGGATGCCAAGACGGAGGTTGGCTGAAGGTGCTCATGGCTGTTAAGGATCTCAGCCGCTGATGGAGCAATGGGTGAGACGGGGAGAGAGATACGGAGGTGGGCCGGAGAGTGTGAGAGAGAGAGACTGCATTTTTAACTTTTGCACATTTTTTTTGACCTCGGATTTTAAAGGATTTATTTGATTGGTATACCCACTTGACACTGATTTTATGGAGTATTTATTGGAACTGATGCACTGCACTTTTGTTTTGATCATTTTAATAAAATTTTGGATATCCCTTGGCTTCCTGTGAGATTTGTCCTCATTTGTCCGGTCATTTCGGTGACATTGCCGACGGTGTTGAGTTTAAGGCTCCCATAAAGACGGATGGGAGCGTGAAGCGGACCCGCATCTTCAATCTCATCCAGGGATGGGTTCCATCATGTAAAGTATAACGGATCAATCATTAAGAAAATACTTGAATGTTAAATGGATAGACCATCAGCTGATAAATGTCCTACATACTGAATGTAACTAAAGACAAAAGTTAAACACACTGGTATTCTTAGAGTATACAGTATGTCAGTTAAGTGATATGCTGGCCGCACATTGAAAAAGTGATAGGATTTAAACCCAAGGGTGTATTCTGATGGAAGCTCGTACTCCTGAAGAAATGAGCTTTTTATTCATACCCATGGCTAAGACATTCTTCCACACAGACTGTTATGATTTTTGCATGATTGTCTTTACTATCGATTTTCTAGTAGTAGTTATTAGTGTTGGGAGCTTTTTGCAGTGTTTGAGTATGAATGTTTTATATTTGTATATTGGCTTTAACTGTCACTCTTGATGGCTTATTTATACATTGATTCCTTTTAATTCCTTTTTATTTTGCTATTGCTTTATTTATATCTGGTATCCGAGCTGGACCTAGAGTTATTTTCACCTGAGGCAGAAGGATACATTTCCACCCCTATGTATATAGTTTTAAGTATTAAATGAATGATTTTGAGAACAAAAATGTAATTATTAAATAAAAAATCGCAACACAGTACAATAGTAATAGGAACATTAAAATTGCACTTTTTTTTTTTTTTAAAAAAAGAAAAAGAAATCACACAGTTGACAAAAGAAACAAGTATTACATGAGATGAATTAGAATATTACAAAATTTTTCAGTAAATTAAGAGACAAAATATCGGATATTTTAGACAATTTAATATAATTGCAATAAATTAAATGCCCAATATAGAATCTTAGTTTTATTTCTCTTGCTTTTAGTGAAACGGATTCATTAATTTTGTCAATTCCTGTTCGATTGATAAAACTGCCATATTTGACTTTTTTTTTTTTTTTATATAAACTTAAGCTGCTTTCACCAGAATGTACAGTAACAGGTAGTGTTAGGAATATTCTCATGCAGCTTTTAAATTTGGGTGGGACTGAATTAAACTATATTCATGAATCTTTTTTAAAAAAAATCTAAACTTGTAGCTGCTTTACGGTCTGGAATTAATGTCATTGCCCGATTTTTAAAACTGATTATTTCAAATAAGAATTCAACAGAATTTATATTGTTTGGATATTTAAGTGATAAGCTGATTTTTAAAATTTTCTGTATCCGTTGACTAATTTTTCACCGGTTAAAAATTTGAAATCGGATGAAATCCCTTAGTTTTTTATATCTCCATCTAAGTTGTGATATTAAAATAAAATGTATCTATTGCTCCTTGCATCATACAAGGAAACGAGTGTATCAAACGAGAGTGTTTAATGCAGATCATCAGTTTAAGGTATTTGACAAACATTGCAACATTTGGCTTTTTTCTTTTGCAATTTAATTTTCATCATCAATTTGGTGCCCTTTCCCATTGTTCACCTGAGGCAAGTGCCTTGTTTGCCTCACCCTTGTCCCAGCCCTGCCTGGTATACATTTATAACTTTAAGAACATTGTTCTACTCTTTTTCTCAAGCTAAGTGTATTAAGTGTGTGTGTGTGTGTGTGTGTGTGTGTGTGTGTGTGTGTGTTATGTGTATATATATATGTGTATATATATATGTGTGTGTGTATATATGTGTATGTATATATGTATGTGTGTGTGTATATATATATATATATATATATATATATATATATATATATATATATATATATATATATATATATATATATATATATATATATATATATATACACACACACACATGTGTACATTAATGTGTACATTCTTAGAATTGTTTAGTCCAGGGTTATGCTGGCAGCATTGAGTGTAAGTTAAGAAACAACTGTGGATGGAGTACCAGCCCATTGCACACATCTAACTGGGGTCAAATGAGGATCAACAATTCACCTAATATGTATGACTTTGGGCATTTGGGAGAATTACTCATAGAAAACCCTGTATAGACTTGAGAACATTTTTAAATTCCTTCAAGACAATGGCTAGGTGCAAGATTTGAATTCAGGATTCCAGACCACTGCTGCCTGTATAAAACTATAAGTTGAATTTTATATTTAAATACATAAATATAATAAATGTGTAAAATACAGTATGTCTGTGAACCGTTTAACCATATTGTCATAGTTACTCAGTGATTACTCATTAGTAACTATTTTCACAAAGTGTTATTTAAGACCAAATTGTTAAGTATAAAGGCTACGAGACTTTATCATAATGTACCCCAATAAATAAATCAGCTGGGTAAGCATAAAATACCTTTCTTTAACATAGAGCTTGTTATTTGGCATTTATTTAAAAACTTAATCTATTTTAACAGAAAAATGGACAAAAGATGAATGATGTATGAAAACAGGCTGAAATATTAACTTCTTCGGTTCCAAATGAAATCTACTTAGATTTGTCATTCACTTTCTTACAGTTATCTAAATTCTGTGTTTTCTTCTTTCTCAGGAAACTTCATTGTTCACGGAATTTCATTCACATGCAGCTGTTTGTGTCTTTTGTACTCCGAGCACTTTCTGTACTCATTAAAGACAGAATCTTGTTTTCTTCTGAAGACATCTATCATTGTAATGTTGAATGGGTAATTATCTTGTTGTGTGGTGGAAGAATCTTCGATATTATATTGTATTTTATTGTTCTTGGTATGAATAGTTCTTGTAATTGAAAATACCCTAGGATTTTTTTTTTGTAAATCCAAGTGCTTACTTGGCGTAACAGGCATCACAAAATTAATGAAGTGAGACAGGACATTAATACAGTTGTTTAAGATATAACACATTTTATAAACTGCACATGCTTTGCCTTTCTTAAAATATGTTAAAAGAAAAACAAATCCTGCAAGTGACTCTGAATTATTTAATACCATTTATTCATTTCAGTTCATAAATGTGTTACTATACCTACATACATTCATTCTCCAACACGCTTAATCCTATTTAAGGTCAGGAGGGGCTGCAGTTTATCCTGGCAGGATTGGGAGTATGGCAAGAAACAACCTGCACCCGGTGCCAGTCCATTGCAGATTCATTATTACCATATGTTAGTGCAAATATAGCAACTGCAGTTACATCAACAAATGAAAAACATTATTAAATAAAGACATAAACAACATCCACAAGAACAGCATGTGCAAATATTTAAAATGCTTGGTCAAGACACGATGAGCAAATGAGCTAGGTTAGGTGACTTGCATCTACATGGATTTCCAATTTAATATGAAAAACTGAAGAATTTTTATAAAAAGTGGGCATATCCTTGTGAGAACTGTAAATGGAATCATGCCTTTGTGAAATCCCAGCGATTTTGGACATTTTTCCAGTGATTCATTGAACATGCAAGTCTCATCCTGGCTAACCCTACACTTTAACTGGGTAAATGGGAGATTGGGAAGAGAGAGTGAGTGAATAAGAACACCCATACTCCAATCAAAGATTATGGAAATAAACACAAAAGGACATTAATCACAAAGCTGTCTGTAAAGCACCTACATGGTGACCTTGAAAATGCCATATTTGAGCTGCCTAATATTACAATAGTCCAGTTGTATTGTTTGATCAGAGCCTTTGCACTTTTTAAGAAAGGCAGATCGCTGCTCCTCGATCCCCTTCTCATTGAATTCAGGCTCATGTTGTGTTAAACTTTTGCCAGTATGTACTGTAGCACTGCCAGCATATAAATCCTAGACTGTGACAAAGTGCTTTTCAAACATATTTACAGAAACGCACATCTGCAGCTATCACTGGAATTGTGAAGGTAATGTGGAGTAGTGTTGAATATGTTGTTAGTTATAAAACAATTTTCCTCCTTTTTGGGCTTGAGTAAAATCAAAAGGCATAGCCTTTGGATTCTCCAGATTTACACGCAGACCACAGGGTTCCACAGTTCCCTCTGATGGCCTCACCAAGCCCTCTTCCGGCAACAATCCAAGGTTTTTCCAGATAGTCTTGCATTCAAGTTATAAACTTTATGTTATATAAAGGCCAATAAATCATCCACGACTGTTAATAAAATCAGGACACATTGTAGATATTTTCTTCAGAATTGTAGTGCAGGCAGATTCAGTTTCTTGCTCAGGGTCACACACTGAGTCAGTGATGAGGGCTGAACCAGTAATCCTGAACTTTAAAGTACACTGCTTTATCCACTAACATACTAAAATATTGCACTACATCCCTATTATGTTTCTCTTGGCTTCTAAAGTTTGTTAAAATTTATTAAACATAAATGGTATTTCAGTTTAATAAATTGGTACATAGTGTGTGCTTGGTGTGTGGATGTGTGTGTTTGTGTGCGCGTCCTGCCCGGGGTTTGTTTCCTGCCTTGCACGCTGTGTTGGCTGGGATTGGCTCCAGCAGACCCCCGTGACCCTGTAGTTAGGATATAGCGGGTTGGATGATGGATGGATGGATGGTACATAGTTTGTATGTGTATAGCATTAACATCTGAATTGGTATCTATGATGATGTTGTAGCGCCATCTAGTGACACATATTCTTGTTTATTAATATTCTTGTAGTTAATAAACGTTTTTAGAAATAATTTACTCTTAATCAGTCAAGCTAGCTTTTAAAACAGAAAGACCAAAGCAGGTACATTATAAAACACGACATTACTAGAACTGAAAATATTTTATTTTTTTGAATACATTATGCCTATTGTTACAATATATAAAATGTATTTCAGCCACTTGTGTTAAATAGAAGCTGTACTTGTAATGTAAAGGTTTCTGCTTTTTAAAAGTATATTTTATTTTATATTCATTTAGACTGAATGTATAATGTTTGCATAATGTTCCATGTCCAGACCTTAGTGGTTGTGGCTCATATCTAAAGTTATACTAATTTATAGCACAATATGAACTTCGTTTCAGGTTTAGATATCCTTACATTGCATTTACCAGTACAACGTCTTGCTGAAATGGTGGGGCAGTGGTGATCGCTCCTACTTTACACATTCAGTGTCATGTGTTCAGATATCTTAAGTGTGTGGAGTTTGCAGGTTCTCTCCATCTCCCTGTAGGGTACTCTGGTTTTTAGATCCACATCATTAATAGGGCAAATTTCAATTGGTCTCTGAGGGTCTGTAAAAGTGGGCCTGGAGAGATACTGGCACCCTGTCTATTGCTGTTTCCTGCTTTGCACCAAGTGCTACTAGTATAGACTCTGCTGCCCGACAGCCTTTTATTTGATTAAATGTGTTTGAGAATCTGTATTTGTATGTATGTGTTTGTTAAATTTAACACCTGCATGCTGTCATTTGAATAATGCTGTCAATGTTGCCTGTTGTGAATGTGACGTTCATGTTGGATTTATATGCTGTTGCTGCAGCCTGATTATGGGTCAGGCACCTCAGGCAAACTTCAGTATTTATGAATATCACACTGTTGTTGCATATCTCTTTTTTTCTGCAGGAGGGATGTAAATTTGCATTATTTTTCTTTCATTACTGCATCATGGCCAACTATAGCTGGCTGCTGATTGAAGGACTTTATCTCCACACCTTACTGGTTGTATCATTCTTCACAACGAAAAAATATTTTTGGTGGTACATATCTTTTGGCTGGGGTATGTTGATTTTATGTCATATGAATAAAAATAAGAACTGGCAGTGACAATGAAGATTGTTTAAAACAATGACTAGATTGAAAAAGGAAAATTGTGCCGTCAAACATTTACAGAGTATATGCCAATACTGTAAAAGATTAAACTCTTGAAGAACAAAAGAGCACCTATGTAAACATTTACAAAACTGCCCCTTAACCATCTTTTGTTGTTCATGCTGTTTAAGACTCGGTGAGAGTCGGCTGAGTTTTAATCTTTCATTGTGTATCACACAAATGCCTTCTTCCTCTAGAGTAGTGGTTTTCAAATTCAGTCCTGTGGCCACTTGAGGCGGCAGGTTATGTCCTAAACAACTTTTGAAGCTAAATTCACTGGTGCTGCCAAAGAGCATCAGTAGTCACTGTACCACCATGAAAGCAGAAATACACAAAAAACGCCCTTCTATTCACTCATTTCCTGAGTCTCCCTAATCCTGTATGGGGTCCTGGGGAGCCAGACCACCCTGGATTTAGTGCCAGTTCATAGCCATTCTTATTCACATACGCACATTCAGTGAAGACATACAGTACAATAGAGTATGATAAAGGTTGTGTATCTACCTAAATTATATAATCATGTATCGAAATTCTTCAGTGTGGTGCGCATAAAGCAGAATTCTGGCAGACCAAATACAGTACGCCATGCAGTGCCACCCGGAAATAAAGAAGATGAACAATATCACAGTAAGGTTTACAAAGCAAACAAAAAGATTACAAAAAATTCTAAGAGGTAAATAGAATAAACATCCTGGATTCAAAACTTCCCACACTATTTCCATGTACTGTAGCGTTTGCACATTGTCTACAAGTCTGCTTGGGTTTTTCTTCCACATTTCAAACAATCTACTGGTAAAAGTTGATTGGAAATTCCAAATTGGCACCTTTTAATAATATTAATAATAATAATAATTCTTTACAAGGGTGGCACAGTGGTAGCACTGGAGCCTCACAGTTAGGAGACCCGGGTTCGCTTCCCGGGTTCTCCCTGCATGTTCTCCCCGTGTCTGCGTCGGTTTCCTCCGGGTACTCCGGTTTCTTCCCACAGTCCAAAGACATGCAGGTTAGGTGCATTGGCGGTCCTAAATTGTCCCTAGTGTGTGTGTGTGTGCCCTGCGGTGGGCTGGCGCCCTGCCCGGGGTTTGTTCCTGCCTTGCACCTTGTGTTGGCTGGGATTGGCTCCAGCAGACCCCTGTGTTAGGATATAGCAGATTGGACAATGACTGACTGACTAATTCTTTACAGTTATATGGTACTTTTCTCACTACTCAAAATGCTTTACATAGAGAATGGGGAGCTACTTCAATCACCACCAATGTATAGTTTCCACCTGGATGATGTGACAGCAGACATTTTTACACCAGTGCACTCACCACACATTATCTATTAGGTGGTGATATGGTGAGAGAAGTATACAATTGGTGGCAGGGGGTGATTACAGGGCCAGAATGACTAGGCTGTGGTGGCAGTTCAGCCAAGACATCAGGAAACGCCCTACACTTTATGAAGGATAAAGGTATCTTTTATGACCACAGAAAGTCAGGACCTCAGATCTCTCATTCAAAGGCCAAAACCATATTTGCAGCACAATGTCCACTTCACTGTGGCATTGGGACTTACACACAGACCACAAGGTAAGTTCCCCCTGGTGGTCTCACCAACACCTTTTCCAGCAGTAACCCTAGCTTTTATTAGATTTTTCTCACATCCAAGTACTGGTCAAGCCCGAGCATGATTCTGGTTTCTACCTTTGTAGGTGCGTATGTGTTCATAAATGGGTGAATGAGCCTTACAATGAACTGGCATCTGCCCTGGGCTCTTTCATGCCTTACACGCAATGTCATCAGAATAGGCTTCATTCCCAACAATCCTCGCCTGAATTAAGCTCGTTTGAGAATGTTATGCTATGTAATATGTGTCCAGATATTACAGTTCAATGGATCTGTGCAGCATTTTTGCCTTAGGAGCCAAAGTCCTCATTATACCATCAACTGAGTGGTAGCAAAGTGCAGACATTTAACAAATGCAGGCTGATTTTAAATTTGTACTGTTAAATACATTATGATTTGGATTGGGAGAACTATCAGTAGCTAGAAGTCTGCAGTGTATAGTCATGCACATTGAGGCTGTGGTTGGATTGATTAGATGCTTTCACAGGAGGAAGGCAGCGAGAGAGAGAAAAGCCCTTTTAGTCATAATATCTAGATAATTCTTGAGTTAACAATCACAGAAATATACTAGCATTCCACCATTCACAGATGCCAGGTTGATTCTGCAATTTTCCAGGGTCAATAGTGTTTACATTCAGCCATTACTAAATGTAGAACTGGGATAAGCTTGCCCATAAAATGGAAGGGAGAATGTGTTTTTTTTTTTTTGTAATTTTTCCTGTTTATCTATACTATAGATCACAAAGTTACATGTTGGTTTGTTTTGCAGGTTCACCAATGATATTTGTTGTTGCTTGGTCTATTGCACGCAAATTGCATGATGATGTGGGGTAAGTTCAACCGTCAATGTAGTAATTCAGATCAAATTATGAATCTCTAGTCTCTGGTTCCTCTCATACTGAGCAGGATTGTTTTGCGACAAACATCAACTGACTAAACAAAGCTTACAGTTCAAATGAGTGGTGAACAGTCAAGCTGTTAATAATATCTGTTTTACAAGAGGCAATAAAAAGTTAGAAATGTAATTTTTTATCAGTACAATGGTACTGACATTATCACTAACCACTAAAAAAAACAAATTTTGAAACAGTTCTTTTTAACTGGGGTTTCTGGGCTCCTTCTTCTCTGTGTGAAGGCTGTGTTTGACTTGAAGTGATCTTTTGCAGGATATAAGCTTACTAGCAAGTCGGTTGACACGAGCACAATCTAAGAACACCTGATCAGTCAGATCCTGCGTAGATTATACACAAGTGTACAGCTGGCCAGGCACTACAAATACTGTATATGTGTACATAATTTACTTTAATAAAAAATTAGAAATGTCTAAAATAAAGGACAAAAAATTATTTTTGAAGAATTAGTTGAACTTCTAAATTAGGAGTGCTAGACTGAGCTCTCCCAAGATATATAGTGCATGCTTATGAGTTGTTTTTTTTACCACTTCAGCTGATTCCTAACTAGTTGAAAAGTTGTTTATGACATGCAAACAAGAATTGCGTTGTACACTGCACATGTGACAATACTACCAGTACCACAACCACTAAATTAACAGAAGTGAGTTACATCACACTTGTTTGGTCAGTGTACAAAATTCCCCGTAGCAATCAAGCAGGTCCTGTTAGTGCTCCAGTGTTGGCTGAGCACTGAAATCTTTACTCTGGTACTACGGATTATTGTCATAACACGCAAAGTGGCAAGGATTATTGTGAATGAGAAAAGACCAGGAGATGATTGGAATGGAAGGAATTCATGACTGGAGTTTAAGGAGTGGCTAGGGTCTAACATAAATATGTTAATAATCAAGAAATACAATAGTTAAATCCATCCAGCTCCAAACAACACTGATTTGCATGTTGTCTACTGTTAAAACAGAGCAGACCCTTTGTTCTGGGGCAGTGCCCATCCTATCAGACTACTTGGCCTGTCCATTAATGATTTTTATGAGAAAATATACTCTCCTGTATTTAAAAAATTTTTAACATATATAGCTAACATTAACTAACATATATTAGAGAATTCAAAAAAAGAAAATTTACAAGAACACCAGCCACCATATACAGATACAAATTGTTTCCTTTCACTTCCAAGAGAGTGTTGCCCTCTGCCTGCCGACTCTGACTCATCAAAATGAGGCGGCTTGCTGTCTTTTAAAGTCAACCCGAGAACTGCTTTCAGTCTCTTATCCAAGTCATCCAAAGAACGTACAGGTCATGTGAAAACCATGTCAGTCCTCCCTAGTAGCGCCCTCTGGCGGGCCCCAATGACCACAATAGGGCTGCATTTCTGGACTCCAACTCCCATGCCACCCTGCAGGTGTCCTAATTGGGTTTAGTCATGAGGAACACTGCCACCTGTTGTATAGGGAAATGTCCTGCACCTTTTGACCAGTCCTTCCATTATGGCCTCCTGGCCGGGTAGGAATCCTACCTTTATCCCAGCCAGGATGCCTGTCCTTTCTTTCTTCCTGGCACCTACTCTCTCTTTATATATAAATACCCATAAACTGTTTGCACTTGGCTTGCACCCAACCCTCTGTGGCTGGCTCCTAGACTTTCTGACTGGCAGGCCCCAGTCTGTCAGGATTGGTAATAGGATTTCAGCCACCATTATCACAAACACAGGCACCCCACAGGGAAGCATCCTCAGTCCCATACTCTACACCATGTTCACCCACGACTGTTTCGCCTCCCACAAAGATAACATCATCCTAAAGTTTGCAGACGACACTGCAGTGATAGGACTCATCACTGGTGGGGATGAGGCGGCCTACAGGAGAGAGGTGGACAGTCTGTCGTGGTGTGAAGACAACAATCTCAGCCTCAACACAGACGAGACAAAGGAGATGATAGTGGACATGAGGAAAGAGAGGAAACCTCACCAGCCACTGTTCATCCGAGGGCTTGAAGTGGAGAGGGTGAGCAGCATTAAATACTTGGGCGTCTACATCAGTGAGGACCTCACTTGGACACTTAATACTACACAGCTGTACTTTCTGAGGAGGCTGAGGAAGTTTGGTATGTTGATGAAGATCCTCTGCAACTTTTATAGCTGCATTGTTGAGAGCATCTTGACCAGCTGCATTACCATGTGGTACGGCAACACTACTGCTATGAACCGCAGACGCCTGCAGAGAGTGGTAAAGACTGCTGAGAAAATCTCCAGGACCCCACTGCACTCCCTGCAGTGCAACTACAACTGTAGGAGAATTGCCTCAATCCTCAGGGACCCCATTCACCTCCAACACGAACAGTTCACACTTCTACCCTCAGGCAGGAGGTACAGAAGTATTAAATGCAGGACTTCCAGGCTAAAGAACTCTTTCTTTCCCAAGGCCATTAGACTCCTAAATAAATGACTGGAGTTTATAACCATGGTTCACCTCATTATATCTACCTCACACAACTGTCTTTGACTTTTCCATCACACACCTACCTGCACAATTACACTTTATACTTCTGTTTTTATACTTTATTCTGCCTCTGTTACTTATTATCTGTCTGCTACTTAATATTTATTTGTATCTTTATGCATTGGTCTTGTCATTTGATGTGAACAGCAAAGAAAGAATTTAATTGTACAAGGAAATGTGTTTCCTTACTGTGCACATGACAATAAATATAAGTATCTATATATATAATTCACTAAGGCAAGACAACCATGGAAAGCACGCTGGAAGGGGCGTGGATTCACTAAGCCGCCGACCAGTAAGACACCTATGGTGCACGCAGGAAGGAGCCACGCCGGAGGTGAATCGCCATATGCAGCGTGTAAAACAGTTTGCGAGGGGTATCTCATGGGATCCTTAAAACAATCCTTTACAACTGAGGTTAAAACACAATGAAGTAAGCAGTCTTTAAAAAACGAGTTTTCGGTTACGAGGCACGACCGCGTGCACCATAGCAATCTGTTTTACACGCTACATACTGCCTATTCAAAAAGATGCTCTGAACAAATCACCATCACACACACTTCTGATACAAAATATTTAATAAATAAAAGTGTGATATCTATCTCTTTGGTTAAGTAAATATTAATATAACACTGAAAATGCTCCAACTTTGAAAACAGTTAACACAATCCCAGAAAGCACTTGAATAATGCGCCATTTTGTGAATTCTCAAAAAAAAAGAATGTACTTATTTTGCTGCAATTACAATAAGTAAACTAAAAAGACACAAAAGTTTTCTGTAATTTTAAATAGTGTTAACAATATTTCTTTATAATTTTGAAGTATTACATTTGTTAATGTAAGTGAGATTTATTTTATATTATGAACAATTTGTGATATGTGACTTGCCACACAACATGGAGACTGCTGTTGACATCCTCTCCGTGTCAGTGTGGGTTTGCTCCCGTAGTCCAAAGACAGATATGCAGGTTAGGTGAACTGGCGATCCTAAATTGGCTCAGAAGTCTGGGTGTGTTCACCATGTGATCATTCCTGCTTTGCACCTGATGCTTGTTGGGATAGGCTTCTATTTCCCAGTTACCCTGCTCTTGATAAGTGGGTTTAGGAGATGGTTAGATGGATGGATTTGGAATATGATTTAAATTAAGTGCATGCAGCAGTAAAAATGTGCCTTTAAAAAAATAAAGTTATTTTTAATGTAATATCTGTCCACCTGAGCCTAAATGTCAGACTCTGCTGAAGGCAGGAATTGTAGCTGATAAAGGGAAAGCAAAAGTTACAATACAATGAGGCAAAACCAAAACCATTCAATTAGAAACCACAGGGCAAAACACAGTCACACATCACAAACCAAAGTGATCAAAAATCAGGAAACCAAACCAAACATTAGGGTCTACTTACAAAGAAGCTAACTAACGCTATTACAAACTAGAGAGTTTTGTGTATGTGGAGGGATCACTTGAAGGTACAAACACCACCAAAATTATATTCTTTTTCCTGTGACATCACAAGTGTGACAGCACAGTCACATGATCAACATAGGAGCATTGCATAAATAACACAAATTAGGATAGTTCAAGAAAAACAGGTGTCAGAATATGAGTCTATATGTAAATAAAACATCATAAATAATAAACTCGGCAAAAAAAGAAACGTCCCTTTTTCAGGACTGTGTATTTCAACAATAATGTTTTAAAAATCCAAATAACTTTACAGATCTTCATTGTAAAGGGTTTAAACAATGTTTTCCATACATGTTCAATTAACCATAATCAATTAATTAACATGCACCTGTGGAATGGTCGTTAAGACCTTAACAGCTTACAGAAAGTAGGCATTTAAGGTCACAGTTCTAAAAACGCAGGACACTAAAGAGACTTGTCTACCGACTGTGAAAAACACCCAAAGAAAGATGCCCAGGGTCCCTGCTCATCTGCGTGAATGTGCATTAGGCATGCTGCAGGGAGGCATGAGGACTGCTGATGTGGCTAGGGCAATAAATTGCCATGTCCGCACTGTAAGACGCCTAAGACAGCGCTACAGGGAGACAGGAAGGACAGCTGATCATCCTCGCAGTGGAAGACCACGTGTAACAACACCTGCACAGGATCGGTACATCCGAATATCACACCTGCGTGACAGGTACAGGATGGCCACAACAACTGCCCGAGTCACACCAGGAACACACAATCCCTCCATCAGTGCTCAGACTGTCCGCAATAGGCTGAGAGAGGCTGGACTGAGGGCTTGTAGGCCTGTTGAAAGGCAGGTCCATACCAGACATCACCAGCAACAATGCCGCCTATGGGCACAAACCCACCTTTGCTGGACCAGACAGGAGTGGCAAAAAGTGCTCTTCACTGATGAGTCACGGTTTTGTCTTACCAGGGGTGATGGACGGATTCGTGTTTATCATCGAAGGAATGAGCGTTACACCGAGGCCAGTACCCTGGAGCGGGATCGATTTGGATCGATGGCTAGGGCCATTCCCCCCAGAAATGTCCAGAAACTTGCAGGTGCTTTGGTGGAAGAGTGGGGTAACATCTCACAGCAAGAACTGACAAATCTGGTCCAGTCCATGAGGAGGAGATGCACTGCAGTACTTCAAGCAGCTGGTGGCCACACCTGATACTGACTGGTACTTTTGATTTTGAGCCTCCCTTCATTCAGGGACACATTGTGAAACATTTTTAGTTTATGTCTTATGGTGTTGACTCTTTTAGTGTTCATACAAATATTTACACGTTAAGTTTACTGAAAGTAAAAACAGTTGAAAGTCAGAGGACGTTTCTTTTTTTGCTGAGTATAGAAAAATAATACATAAAAGTGTGTATACTACAAATATACAATACATTAGCTATGTATAATGACATTTTAGAATATACCTTTATTAGGTAGACAAATACAACATACATTTATAAGCCTTCTGGAAACAAATGCCATGCCACTTTGAAGTTCTGGCCAGCATCATTCAGAACAGCCCCTTTTCATGACACATACACATTTAGATGCAGTGTGTGAAAGGCTGCTGCATCTTTTCTCTAATCTGTCAATGCCAGTTCCGTTTAAAGTGAGTACTGATCGAGGCCTCCTGCCATTGACCTGAACACACTCCGGCTGGCTGCTGGGAATGGAAGTCCTCTTGGTAGCCTTCCCACAGGTTCATCCCAATAATGAGGTTGTAACATTTTACCCCAAGACCCCCATGAGACTGATGACTTCACTTTTTTGTTTTAATGCACTATGGGAAACAACAAATATGAATAGGAAAAAAGACACATGGTTCCCAACTTGAATGCTGTCAGCATCATGATATTAGCAATCGCTGTTGGGCTTTTCATCATTATTTTTCAGGTGATGTCCCTCGCACTCGAGCCTTAACACCTATGTGAAAGGTTAAATGAAAGTGTCAAATCCTACTATTTTAAAGGTTCGTCTTGCTAGGTGGGCTGCTGCCACTTAAGCATTTCCCCCTGCCCAAAATGTGAAGCACTCACAGACAGTTGCAGTCCAGTCTGTAAAGAACTTTCTGCACTTTGCTTCTGTATTTTCTTGCACACTTCGCAATGAGTAACACATTATTTAAATTTATTTTCAAGGACCCACCAAAATTTTGATTTTCAGGTTTTCAGGGGTTGTCATACCCTCAAGACCTCCTGTATTTTGTACCTTGTGACCCGAGTAGAAACATTTGCCTGTTTATTTCACGTTCCCTATAGGAACCACCATAGCACTTTACATGTATAACCCTCAGAAGCTCTTTTATAAAAATTGTTTAAGGCTTAAAAATTTAAAAACAGCAGGACAACAATCAGACAAATATTACATTGCACATCATCCATTCCTAGCGTTCCATTGTAACCCATACTTTCTCAGAAAGGGAGCAGTTTAAAAATTGGCAGACACTCAAGGCTAAAGTATCTTGTGTGCAGTTTTACATTCATCACTGGCAACACTACAGACTTGCTGTCATAAGCCCAGAATATTCTGTGCAATGAAAAGTAATGGCAGGTCAGGGATGCCAGAAGTCTGAATAAACTGTAGGCTAGTGGCTACAGCATTGGTGGAAACAGTGGAAGAAACTAAGATGAAGGCAAAATTAGAGGCCATCATGACTAATCCTGTCCATCTTCTCCAAGATATGCTGTTCTGAAGTCTCCCATTACTTTTCATGAAAGGATTAACCAGTGGAAAACTGACATTCTTTGTTATTTCAAATTAGAAAAACTCAAATTCTCTTTAAGAGGATATGTTTAAAACATGGCAAGAATTCTTTAATATAATTTTAGTGTCAGCATGCCAGCCCTGTTATTAACTCTCTTATACTGTTAATAAATGAAAATTTAGATTTTTTTTTTTTTTTTTTTGCTTGTGTCTTTTTTTCTTCTTCTTCTCTTGGTTAGAGGTTGAATCTTGTTTTGTTTTTTCTTTGTATTTTTATTTTTTTCTGTTTTCTTTGGAAAGATTTTGGGGCAAATTGTATCTGTTTTCTTAATATTATTTATTTGATTGAGAAGTATGCTGTTGTAATGTTTTGCTTTTCAAAAATAAAATCAAAATTATTTTAAAAAAACACCAAGTGCAGGCCAAAGGGCATGGTGACAAATGCATATAGGCAAAATATGCAATAAGTATCTGCAGCTAGTGAAATTTAATTTGGTGAATACTTACTAAAATAATGAAAAATCTGCCTGCACACTAAAATAAAATCAGCTTTAACTTTTTTGGAACTTTTGTACCTTAGGGTGCCCTATGAATATCTTTCCTCTCAAATTAGAGGTATCCAAGTCCAAATATGTCCATCTTAATCGCTGCCTGTAACAGATAATACAGACTTACAGAGGGATTGTGCAGAATGGGGTGAGATAAATTACAAAGTACATTTATTTATTATTTACATGGCTTTGTTTTTTCTCTCCATTTAGTGTTTATCTTTGTACTACATGTTTTGTTTTACCACAGTTTCTTTATTTCATTTGTATTGGTTTTTTATATAAAATGTATTTATTTCCACTCAACATAATAATGTTTACAGCAGTTTTTGGGTCTTGGTGCTTTGTGATTGCTCTTTTGCTGAAACTTTTGTATTCATTCTTAGTTTAGGCAAGTCTTTTATATTTGTTTTCCTTTACTCCCATATGACATCTTTCTTATTGGCTTAGATGTTTTGCTTGAGAATGGACAACTTCATTGCTTATTCTCATTCTCCTCATGATCTATTAACCTTTTCTCATCCTAGATTATGTCTTGATATCTCAATGACATCCATTTTAGAAAGCTGAATGCATCTATAAACAGCATGGCCAACAGATGTCATCCTTCCCTTCTCAAGGAAGCATTCTGTAAATGGCAGCAACTCCACAGTCAAGTGATAGTTAAACACAGATAACCAAAAGGAGTTGGGGAACCAAAAACGTGAGATGGGCTTAGCATGCAAGTTATATGACATTTTGAACCTCGTTGGTTATGAGAGCTCAAGTCAGTCAAACTTGTCTAAAAAGGTGCTTACAAGTAATGGCCAAACCTCCAGTAAAATAATGAGAAGTTGAGCAAAATGACACCTTTTATTGGCTAACTATAGAGATTACAATATGCAAGAATTTCAAGGCAACTCAGGCATAATCTTTTTAGTTAGCCAATAAAAGGTGTCATTTTGCTCATAACAATCTATTAATCACTCTGTCTTTATTTTATGCTATTTATAGTTTGTACAATATTTTTTATTACATGTACTTTATGCAAGAATGGTTGACAGTAGGTTAAAGCCACAAGTGTACAGGTTCAAATCTCGCTGTTAACTCACAGTGATAGCCCACAAGTGTGTCATTTTCAATGGTGGCTTTCAAAACTGGTACAATAAAAGACTTACTGAAAACCTGCCACCGTTTCCTTGCATCTTCACACCCTAATGCCTTTGTACCCTTGCCCTTGGACCTGGGTTTAGACATGCCCACCGGTCACATCTGTGCACAGCTATATTTAATACTGGAGAATTTTCTAGTGTAGCATATTGTCACAACAGTTTGTGCTGATGCCACACAGTACTAGGAACTCGGCCCAGTCGGCAGATCTGTGGCATTTCTCAGTGTGTCTCTTCTTAAAGATAGAGAGGTTAGGAGCATGCACTGAAACAACACACATTACCGCACTCGCCACACGACAACCAATTCAGGATCCAGATTAGGACCCGAGTGCAGCCATGCAACGGGTGATACCTCAGCACCACATTAGTTCAGATGGAGTGGAACAGTATGAGGTTTTTAGGTTTTTTTTTAATGGGGGCATTCAGATTAAGTGGTTGTTGTAAACTGGCTCTGTATAAGTGAGTGTGGTCTATTGTGTGTACATGTGCCCAGGAAGGAACTGACCTCCCACGCAGAGTTAATTGTTGCCTCCAGGCCCCCTATTCCTCTGTATAGTGAGCTGGGGATCCCAAAAATGAAAAACAAAAGAAATGGAATGATTAGCAAGGAAACCAAAAGAAATGTCTGAAGTATGCATCAAAGCACAAACATATTAGCTAATAGACGAGGCTATCTGAATATCCTTCCGTGATTAACTCACAAGCCAATGGATATGTTCAATTTATCTTTATAGCTAGACATAGAGTATAATGCTTCCCCCATATTACATACTCCCTGTTTCATGCCGTTATTCATCACATTGTCAGAGGTCCTGTAATAGTAAACAACACAGCAACCACAAATCTATGTGGCATTACTGTCGCAGCAATAAAATAAAAAACAAACTTTCAAAAACCCTGAAGAATCCAAACTGGAGCTATGCCAGACTAACTCTGCCACCTTTTGTCCTGGGAGATAAACTGTACCTACTAGACATTTCTCCCTGTCCATCCATTATATGATTGTCCCGACTGGGATATGAACTTAGAGTTACTGCTGCTGGGTTGCAAATCCACTTACGTATTCCATTCACTATGGCCATCTGTTCAAGCATTTACATCTGTAATATGTTTTATGTTTCATTCACAGATGCTGGGAAAATGAAAATCTTCAAATCAAGTGGATTATTAAAGGACCAATAATTATAACCATTTTTGTAAGTAGCACGAACCAGAAAAGGTAGTCATTAGAGAATAAACTTTACTCCAGGAATTTCTAGTCATTCTTTATGATGTATAAATCAATTGATAAATCACAAGTTAATAAAGATTGTTATATATTGTTCATATTTTCCGTTGCCTAAATGGTTACTGTGATAGGCCTTAAACCATGCAAAACTTCCACAGATTAGGCTACAGGTAAAATGAGCCATTCATGGAATAAATTTTGCCAAGCGTGAAGGTAATGCCAATACACAATGCCAGGATGGGATTCTGGGTGTGCTTCCTTCATCAGCCACACCCCTTAAAAAAAGTGTTTCTTGTTACTAGGTAACAGTTTTTATACAGTAATTTTGAGAATACATAACACACATTGTGTTGTGATCTTCATGTCATTTTCCATTTTTCTATTCTGTTGAGTCTGTTGTGTCTTTTATATTTTTAAACTTTTTTTTGCTTAATCCTTTTATTTTATTTATGTTTATTGCTTGTTAAGACTAAGTCTTAGCCTTTTAGTTTCCCTAGCTTTTACATATGGTTTAAATATGAAGTTTTGCATTTGTTAGCTACAGTATCTTGTTCACCATTTATCCATATGATGTACATGTCATGATCTTGTGTTTAGGGTCACTATTGTACACATTTATGTTCATTATATAAATTTTTAATGCTGTTATTTATTATTATTTTAATGATGGTGATGTCATTGAGGAATCTTTTTTGTTTTTTTAAGTTCATTTCTAATTGCATTAGCCATATTGTTTGTAACAATGACATTTGTTGCCACCCTTATGCAATGACGTGCAGTGAGGTTCATGGCTGCTGAGGCTCTGACTCCTTCAGAATCAGATTTACAAATACATGAACCCAAAAGAGTAGCTTATTCACTATTCAATTGGCATCATGCACAATGACTACTGGTTATGTTTCATATGTCATCAGCATTCTTTACACACACAGGTAAGGCACATATTTGGCTAAGAAAGAACATTACATTTATAGCGGCAATAGAGAGTGGAGAGAGCGCATTTGCTCTGCACCCTCCATGTGTTCTAAATTTGCTCTTGCAATTCCACAATTCATACTCATTCAATACAAATAAAAGTATAGAGTGGTGTACAAAAAAAACGGATTTCAGTTTTGAATTTAATTAATACAGTATATTTAGTTGTTTTTAAAAGCTTTCAATTCTGGTGCTTTAATCAATTTTAGTACAGACTGTTCAACAAAAGGATAACAAGAAAAAACAAAAGAATATTTTATTTAAGGTCAAAATATAGTTTTTAAATGTTGGATTGTTTTTTTTTCTTAGTCTGATCCCATTTTTTATAAAATTAAAAACCATTTATGGTCTTTATTTGTAAATGAAGTCCATGTACCTATCCTTCTCCACGAAAATCTCCATCAATTTCTTGTAAAAGTCCTCCTTATTTTCCTTTAGTTTTAAAAGTCTTCCATTTTGGCAGTCAGTTGGAACAAAAAATAAAAGTAAACGGAGCGCTGCAGTGCACTTGACTTTCTGATATCACTGACTTATTGGTGCCAAGAGCCAATAGAAGAACAGCAGCAACAAGCACCTGTTGGGCTCACATGTGCCCCCTTCGGTGTGCCACAGTACTGTCTGCCTCACCTTGTGCCTTTTCACTGCGGTTTTATGTCCGATCATCAGGACTAAATATGTCACACACATTCATTAAAGATATTAGCCAGACTATGGAAAGTTAGGGTGTATAATAAACGTATCTGCAAACATATTGGTGACATACAGCAAGACAGTGACAGGTTCATGCCAATTGCAGGCATCAACCCAGCGTGTGAGGGACAGCGCAGTCCACTTTGTGGTGAGGCTCATTGCTGCTGCGCCTCACGTTTCACCCCTGTCTTTAAACAGGAAATGCACAAATTCAGCAATTTTTATTTTAAAAAAGATCGAAATTATTGGACTCATACAGAACACAGACTAGTGGACAAATTTACTTTATGTTATCATTATTATTTTTTTATTTTTCACCATGCAATCCACGTAAAGACTGGCACCACAGTAACAAAGACATTCAAGTGCTGTGAAAAACAACTATTTTCAGCACTATTTCACAAGCAAGTTAGGGCTAAGGATCTTCACCAATTAGCAGATGCTTTTTGCAACATTAAGCTCTCAACCTCGATTTTCAGATTGTGTTTTGGTTTTTGACATATGTTATTAATCAATTTTGATTTTATTTTTTTCTGAAAAGAATACATTTTATCTAGCAAATTTAGAGCATTTTAGGTATATTCTTTTTTCTTTAACAACCTAACCTAAGGGAACACTAATATCCTTCATTAAAAGTTAATATTATTGGCATCATTATTTTCTCCGCAACGTCATTTTGTGGCGTTGCCATTATGCATTGCTCTGGGGTTGCTACACCCAAAGTCACACCCGATTACGCCATCAGCACATCAGCGATATAAATAGCTTCCTATCAGGTCATTCCAGTGTTCAGCTTTGTGGATATCTAAAAGACTTTTGTGCGTGTTACTTGTCAAGTAGCTTTGTGGATATCTAAAAGACTTTTGTGCGTGTTACTTGTCAAGTTTTACTTGGTTAGACCTTGCTTTTGATTTTTGACTGCAATTTTGTTTTACCCTGCTGTTCTGTCTTTAGATCATGCTTGAATTCCTCGTTACAATCTCTGTTATTCCTGACTGCGTTCACTTCCTGATCGTCATTAACCTCTGTCTGCTTTACTTGCCAGTGGCAGAACACTTTCATTTTCCAATGATCCCAGTTAATATCTCCCTCCTACTTAATTGGGAACACAGGTCTTTTCAAGGCATACATAACAGTATAAGAAGAGCCAGATATTTGCTAAGATGTATGGAGTTGCTCTTGTGGCAATCAGCCTGACTTGGTATTCCTTGTTAACATGGTGTCAGCTAACTTTCTCTAGGCAATGAAATAAAATGTCAAAATCTCTTCCTTTCTTCATCCCTTCACTTCTGAGAATGTTGTACAACTCTCCTTGTCAAGCAACATTTTACCATTTTCCCTGATTATGCCAAAGACATTTAACATAATAATATGAAACTGCCAAGGCTACTCTCCAAAGTCACATACATTCTTTAAAACTATCATTTCCCAAAATGCACACTCTTTATAGATAGTCTGCCACTTGACATGACTTAGCAAATGGATTCATAAGAATAAAGTTCAAATACAGTACTAAATGCTTTTCTTAGAAGCACAGAGCCACTGATCATTTTAAAGATGACTTGGGTTGTGTTCCTAGCTTGGTCAGTATCTCTGTGGACAGTGAGTACAGTGTCTCCTTGTGTTTGTGTTTTTTTACACCCATATCAGAAGGGTCTGCAGGTTTGGTTTAAGTAGTGTTTCCACATTGGCTGAATGTGCGTGAGGGTGTATGTGTCATGGAACAACACTGCTTACCCAACACTGCTGAGGGAGGCTTCCATGTAGTGGAAAAAGTGTGATGGATGGGTGAATGGTTCGATCAATCTACTGATAATCTATTTAAGCAGGAAAACTACTAAAATCGAAACTTCTACATTTTTGCTTTAAAAACGTCAGTTCTTTAAAACATGTAACTATCCATCCATCCATTATCAAACCCGCTATATCCTAACTACAGGGTCACGGGGGGTCTGCTGGAACCAATCCCAGCCTACACAGGGTGCAAGGCAGGAAACAAACCCCGGGCAGGGCACCAGCCCACCACAGGAACATGTAACTAGATAAGTGCAATTTGTCTGCTCAAGTGAGATAACTATAGTTCAGTTAATGATATATATCCCTTCGTCCGTCTATTTTTCATGCACTTGTTCATTTCATGGTCATTGGGAGGTTTGGACCATCCCAGCAGCAATTAGTACAAGGTTGGGACCAACACTGGATGTTGTGTCAGACCATCACAGTGTGTAATCACACACACGTCCTCACTCACAGTCACTTTAAATTCTCCCAACTATGTTCCCATGTATGAACAAAAAGAGAGAGAGCCCAGAGGAAAGCATGCACACAGACAAGGGGAGCCTGTGCAAACTACAAAGAGTTAATTCATATTTCTCTTGGCATTTAAGGAATATGGTGCTCAAGCATTTGAAAATTGTAAGAAAATATTTAATGTTTCTTTTTACAGATCAATTTTATATTCTTTGTGAACATAATAAAAATACTTATTGGCAAATTAAAGACAATGGATACTTCACAAAGAAAGGATTTTAGCCAATACAAGTAAGTTTGTATTTATTTTGTTTTCATTTTTCACATTTATTTTGAATATTAAAATATTAATTAAAAATCTTGTTGCAAAATAATTTTCTGTTTTACACAAAAATTTAAATTATGGGAAAAATAATTAGTTAAATAATAGGTAGAACATAAAAATTTGTAACATAACATACCATCCCAATTTGATATTATGAAACCAGGTAAACGTGTGGATATTTATCTATTACTTTTGCTTAGGAGACTGGCAAAGTCAACCCTTTTGTTAATACCTCTCTTTGGCATGCATTACACCGTACTGGCATTCATCCCTGGAAATGTGAGCAGTCAGGTTTTTTATGCCCGGTTGTTCTTTGAACTTGGGATTGGATCATTTCAGGTAGAATCTTTTTTTTTTCTGAAGCTTCTCTTTTATTGTTACAGTGCATTTGGCAAGCGCCTTATACAGATTGTATGTGTGTCATCTCTATTTATACAGTATACATGAAATAGGAATAACACACAATTACAAAAATCACCTTTTTCTAATGCAAATCTTATGAAAGGTTCTGCTACATTTTCCAATTTCTTTAACTTTGCATAATATGCTGGTACGATATGCTTAAAAACTTTTTATTTTAATTTTCTGAGCACAGAAATCACTTGATTATAGAAATTATTGATATTATTCTTATTTCATTCTAAAAGGACTTCCTATTTTCTTTTTTCTTCATTTCATACAGGGCTTTGTGGTTGCAGTTCTGTATTGCTTTTTAAATGGAGAGGTAAGTCCCTATTTTAAACTATATAGAATTAAGAAAATGAATATGCGGAAAATACATGTATAATATTTCATTAAATTATCCATCATTTTGCTTTATTTTTCTTTGGTGCAAAAGAAAATTGTTTTTTTTTTTTCTTTATTATTGCTTACTGATTACTGCTACAGTGTGCTGTTGAATTTTTAAGACAAAAACATATGTTTAATACAGTATATTCTAATTAGATGTGAGTGTCCATGCATTTAATGTACTTTGCTGTAATATCCTGCAATCTTGTTGTATTAAATTATGGAGGAAGAATATAAGAAATGTTTTGATGATTACAGGCCACTGGACCCAAAATATCTCAGATAACCCTCTAAGATCTGAAATCCCCCAAGGTGCCACTCTTAACTACAGTGCTTGGCATTTTCTTCTACATATCCACAGTAGTCAACCTTTGACTAACTGCTAGCATGGGTTGACTGTCTATTCTGATGGCATATTATGAGTATTTCATGTGAATTACCCAGAACTGAGCAAATGCATATTACATACAGTACATAACCTACCATATAGATACATAACATTCTCAAACTTGCTTAATCCAATTCAGGAATGTGAGGGGCCAGAGCCTATCATGGCAGCACTGTGTCATGGACAGGAAACAGCCCTGGATGGAACTCAAGTCTATCATAGGGCCCACTCCCTCACCAATATCCACAGAAGCCAATCTGAAGTCACTTCTTAACCTAACCTGCATATACAGTATTTGGTGGTGTGCAAGAAAAATTGGAATACCTAGAGGAATCTTCCTGTCTTGCTATATGGTTGCGAGACATGGATGCTATCCAGTGACCTGAGACGAAGACTGGACTCCTTTGGTACTCTGTCTCTTCGGAGAATCCTTGGGTACCGTTGCTTTGACTTTGTGTCGATTGAGCGGTTGCTAATGGAGTCCCGAATGAGGTACATTACCTGCACTGCGAGGGAACGTTAGTTACGGCACTATGGCCATGTGGCGCGAATCCCAGAGTGTAATCCAGCTCACAGGATCTTCATTGTTGAGGACCCCAGAGGCTTGACCAGGCCAAGGGGTCGCCCACATAACATGTGGTATCAGCAGATAGAGGGTCATTTCCGGAGGGTGGGACTGGACCACGTGTCTTCCTAGGGGGTTGCCAACCAGGATACTGAGCTGGTTCGTCATGTGGTGGGTGCTGTACCAGTGCATGCTCCCCAACCTGACCTGACCTAGAGGAAACCCTATGATGTGATAAATGTAGAAACTCCACACTATATTTCACTAGCCATGGGATGCAAAACAAGAATACTTTGAGTCATACTGCCAACTGCACCACTATGCCATTCTACATTGTGTACAATGAAGTGTAATTTTTAAGTTATCTCAAGACAAATTCATTGCCATATTCTAATTTTATAAATAAGACTTTTGCATTACTATACAGTTGAATTCACAATCTCTGCATCTATGTTCATATTTATTTAAGTGACCCCCCCATTGTGGCCATTCATATATTAAATTATATATATACAGAGTATATACTAGGCTGACCCGCCTTTTAAGGTGACCGACTTTTAAGTTGACCACTTCTTAAGGCAATTCAATATGTAGATCAATTTGATATTTTATACAAACTCATTAATTTGGTTATATTGCATTTGAGCGGTATTACTTTAATACTCGTAGTTTCTGTTATTTTTGTGATGAAATTTAAACTTTTTCTATATTGAGGTCGCCCTTTTGAACCCCCCTGATATTTACTACACGGTGAGGCATTTGTACTCCATCAACATTAATTATTTCCAGAGTCATAATTTTGTCTATTTTTCCAGCGCATCACGCACAAAAGCAAGGGAACGATGGGAGCACCAGAACTCTGCTTCGTACCGCAATCTGCAAGCAGTAAGTCTGTGATAAGCGGAATACCGCTACGCTTTCCACTCACGGGATGGAAAAACAATCCCAACCGCTTTTATATAGAAGGATACTCTGCTGCCATATAATTAATCATCAACTTGTTTCTTGTAAGAAACAAATAAAAATCATTGAAATTGTGTGACCACTGGGGGGTACTGGATAAACCATGAGTCCAAATTTTAGAATAACTTGCTAACTCCAGATATATTGTAGTAGCTGAGTCTACTGACCACACTAGAAGGCTGAAAGAGTGGGTTTTAGTGCATATTTGTCATTCCATATTATTGAAGTCAAAGAAAAACATGATGGCTGTAATGAGATACCAGATTTTCTAATTTCCTGGCATCATTTGCAGCTAACTGTAAAAATACAATGGACTGGTGTTGATTCAAGTCGTGTGTCCAGTGTTACCTGGATTAGCTTTGGTCCCCCACGATTTTCGTTCAGAATAGTAAGATTTAAGAGTAATGAACACATGCAAATTAAACAAAAAATGTATAACCAAAACTAGAGCTTTTCCCCATCCAATATTTCAAATTGATCTGTTTGTTTGTGTAATTAAAGTGTTACAAATAGACAAGCAAAATGTCATAATAACTTAAATCTGTTTTGTGCAGAAAACATGCTAATACTCATGAATTGGAATAAGCACATCTCAAATATTTTTTTAAAAAACAGGTGGCATCTTTAAAATAACTAAAATGGCCCATTAAAATTATAATGGTCAAAATTAAATTTCAAAATAGAAATTTAAAAAAATATTTTTTTTTAACTGTCTTCAATGTAGGCTACCGTTCTGTTTCAGTTAAGCTATGCTGCTGACACAAATTGCTGTCAGTGGACGTTCAGAACTCAAACGCTGGTCCTGCCTTCCACACAGACAGCAAAGATACAACACAAGAAACACATATTTGGATTAATGAGACCAATGGGGCTTTTGACAATAATGGTGTCTTTTCTGTAGCATGCACGCTCTATGTGTGCTTTGTTACAAGTTCAGCAGTCACCAAAGCGATGGAGGCAGTGGCCTTATCAAAATATGGTACTTTTTTATCATTTTTTTTGTATAATGCAAAAACTGAAAAGTAAACACTATCATACTATTTGAATATTGACCCTGAACTTCAACAGCCTGCCTTTTACCAAGATGAGATATTCTAAAGCCTCACTGACAATGGTCACAGTTGAGGTTCCCAAAATATCACACTTTGTACTACATCCCACTGCTTTCACGCTGGCCAGCAGTCCCTTCACATGACAATTGTGAAATGCAGTGGCATAGCTAGGGGCAGGTGGAGGGGCGGTCCACCCCGGGTGACTCATTTTTGGGGGTGGCATTATTGGCAAAAAGGCTCAGTACAATTCGTGTGTAAGCAGCAGGGTTTGGAAAAATATCACTCATGTATGAAAAAAAGTAAAAGCCACAAATGGCTCAAAAATAATTTTCAGACTGTCCTTCTGTGACGGCATCAGACACAGCAGTTGTATTGTATGAGGCAATAACAAAAATAAACATAAGCATTACACCGGTAATAATTTCTAGGAAGATAAACAACTAATTTATAATTTATAATTTCATTATCAATCCAAATGCATTCTTGTTCTGCACAGAAAACATCCCCACCTATCACTTGTACACTACACTGGTTCTGTTTTCGCAGCGCAGCTTATCAGTGTGTCTATACTATATTCTTCTCTAGTTGATGCTTATAAATAACTATCTGTGAAAATGTATTGCTGTTTCTCTATATATGAATAAATCTATGCAAAAATAATCTTAATTTTTCTCTATATATCATTTTAGTTTTTTATTTAAATAGGTTAACATATTCAAATATGTTGGAGGGCAGCAAATTGAAGCACCGCCCGGCCCGAGCAGCATGAACTCTAGCTACGTCACTGGTGAAATGTCAGTAAAAGTTCCTGATGTATCCAAGCACGCTAGGAAAGGGGGCTTGTTATTTTGGATAGAGATATAACCATAGGTTTCATACTTGTGAAAATGAACATTTCTGCAAAGGTTAGCAGCTGTTCATTTGCTATAGAATTCAATCCAAAACTCTCAACCTATACATTTTTGTCAGAATTTTACATCACATATGTTCTGATATTACAAGGCTCACAAAACTCAAAAAAGGCATAATTTCAAAAACTAGGCCTTAAAAATCAAAAATCATAAAGTAGACCTGACTCTGAACTTCCTAAGCAATCTTGTGGCCTGCATGCACAAAAAAAACGTCAGTCTTACAAACTGTAAAATGTGGAGGGGAACCATAAAACAACCCACATAACAAAACAGCCCCTGTTGCCATAATAATAATACAATTTATTCATAATTTATTCAAAAATCTTAACAGTAAGAGAATTCCAAAATGTAAAGGAGAAAATACAAATTTTTTCCTTCAACAGGCAACCCCAAAAATTAACAAATCTAAACCTGTAAACTAAAAAATCAATTCCAAAAACAGGCATAGGTCCTTAACCAAAGGATCAAAATAACTTACAAAATCCTTAATCAGAAATGCAACATCCAAGAATGAGAACCAAACAAAACAGCAAGAACTAATTCTTCAACAATAATACTGAGGCATCATGGGCCTTTATATAGGCCACAACTGAAAATAAAATAAAAGCATATTCAGTAACATGAAACATAAAATACATAAAAAGCAGAAAAATACAGAGAAAAAAAATTAAAGTCAGAGGCAAAGCTCTGCATGGCATAATGTACCTCAGGTGCCCGTGCTCAAGACTTGGTAAAATAAACATGTGCTGTGTAAATAGTATGATGTGTGTTTGCAGTTCAGCTGTTATTTGAGAAGCTGTCATAGTCTCTTCTAGTCAGTGTGCAGATGGGATTTTTTTAGGTGGAAAAGTAATTTGTGCTCATGGTCAGGTAGTTGCTACCCAAATTGCTGACTTTAATTGGCTAGAATAAAGTTTACAGTTATAAGACAAATAAAATAAATTTCACCAATGGACTTATTAAACACAACAGATTTACCTTGGTTTGTATGATGTTTATCATGAGGTAAATCTTATTTTGGGTGAAATGATTACTTTGAAATGTTCTGTATGGGTGTGTGAATCCTTATGTATTTGATAGCTCAGTACAGTACTTCTACAATAAAGCTGGACCTCCTTTTGCACCCTCTATACCAATTGTATTATCGAATTTAGGTACTGTAATGTAATCATTTTCTCCTTAAATTAACAGAGCAGAACAGTTCAACGCATGAATGGTCCAATTCAATTAAAAAAAAAGTTTTATTTTTTAGGTACAAAGTGAAATAAGGAGAAAATGGGGACGATGGAGACTGAAGAAACATTTTTATTCAGACTCAAGGAATAATCGCAGCTCTATCAGTAATGGAGGTAGTGGTGTCACACAGGTCTCTCTGTCAACACGGGTACGCAGGAAAAGTAGTCTGGAAAGCTCAAGCTTGGTGTGAACAGTGGACAAATAATCTTAAAGAAAGAAAAGGATTCTGGTGGTAGAGAAGCTTAGCATGCAAAGTGTTTGGATGCCAAAGTGTGACTGCAGATTACAAAACAAATGATGGTTGATTTTATTCGATCAACTTATTTTATTATGGCATTCATTAACTTGCAATATGCTGAGCTAAGATCAAGACGTTCTGCACTCTGTAAATGTGGCACTAAAATAAAAAGTCTGTGAAGGAAAGAACTGGCACAATAGGCAGGAAAAGAAGATTTCAGAAAAGGCTCAAGACTTTAAATAAATGTTGTCCATGTTAAGGCTGTCTTTATATGGAGACCCTGCAATCCAAGATGGACTTGGTAACTGAAGTGGATGGATAGGAGGAAAAGGAAGCCACTGATCCCCCTAAGGAGTTAGCACTGCTTACAGCCCCAATTAAAATGGTGTCATTGATTTCATATTGTGGCGAACATAAACAGAACTTTCTTGTACGCTGCATTGAAAGTGTGATTAAATGATGTTCTAGCAAATAAAAAAAGCTGTTTTTTTCTTCAAAAATGGATTTGCAAACCTTAAGATGAGTCACTGACACACTGTAATTACTTTGTTCTCAGAATATAACAGGTAGAAATTATGCTGTTTTGAAAAAAAAAAAGTGCAAGCAGTGGTATAAAAGTTATTCTTTTCATGTTTTTTAATGAGTTTTTCTGACTGGACCACATAAGGATATGGAGAATATTCAAAATGAGCAGGCTTTGCTATTTTGTTTCTTGTAGTGACTGCAGGAATGGCTGCATTGTTCTATTGTTAATATACGGGTCTGGTTTTACCATTTATCTGCTTGCAGCTTTTGGAATGTATTTGTGTAAGCCATTCATGTGGTAATTATTTGTGATACACAACCAACAATGTACAAATCTTAGCACATACCAAAGCATACCAAACAGAGTACTATATCTGTGTTTTATACCTGTCTCTAACTTCTTTTCTATTTGTTACCTATTTTTTCTTTTTACAGTACTATACAACTGCATTCAACAAGAGGAGCTTAACCAGTATGTACGGTTGTGTAACTATAGCTAAAGGCCACAACAGTAACACATTTTTTAACGGTTACCAAGGGAGTAAATCAGTTGCTCAGCTTTAGACGTTAAAAGGAATAACCAGACGGTTTTGTCACTAACAGTTCTTAGAATCTGATACCAGCATCTATAGATGCATTTTAGGAAGTAGACATAGTTCAGAGCAGAAATACATGATGGAAACAAAGGAAGAAAGTTCATGGTCTCATGCATTTATACGAGTTTCATCTTTGCTGGCTGGATGTCACAAAGACAACTGAAATCCATCTTGTTTTTGCCCATTTACTTAATTACTAGCTGTGTTACAGATTGCTAAAACAGCTTGAAATCTAAGTAATTAATGTAAATCTCTGTGTTAATGTTTGCAGAGCACCATCTATTGGAATGTATGTTTTAATGCTGGCAGTAATACAATGCATTGCATTTGTCATTCCACCAGATGGTGCATCGGTAAATGCATTACTATAAATGTTTGTGATGCGCCATCTGTTGGAATGATAAATGCAATGCTTATGTTTCTTTTATATACAATTTGGTATGGGATTCGTAAAAGCAGCGTTAATGTTTGTGATGCACAATCTGTTGGAATGACAAATGCAATGCATTTTATTGGTACAAATGTTTGTGATGCTCCATCTTTTGATTCGGCAGAGACATAGAAACTGGACAGACACACGGACACTTATCCTAGCTGTCTCTCTCTCATTTATTTCAAATATTTAATTTAATACAGAAATTTCATGATGCATACTGTATACACAATGGTAAACAGATCCCATTTAGAACTGGTGGTCCTTTGTCATTTGCATCTTATTATTATATAATAGCTTATTAAGAAAAGTTATGAAACCATTAAATCATAAATTCAAGTATTTAAATCAATCAGCAATTAAGGGTTCTTGAGTGTAACAAGTAAGTTTACTAAAAGTATACAAAAAAACAAACTGCTTTAGTAGCAAATGAATGGGTTCTAATGAAGAAATCGGTTGAGGCAAAAACCTGCAGCTTCCAGGACTGTGTTGGAGTACCCCAGATTTAGGGTATCATCATCCGTGTAGTTAGTCTTGATAGAATTATAACATACACATAACATTCTCTAAGAGGCCTAATTCAAACCTGAGTCGGTCAGAGGCCTGCTCCAGTCCTAACATTATCAAGTGCAAGGCTTTCTACTTAATCCAATTCAGAGTTGTATGGTGCCGGGCTGTATACTTGGGCACACGGCAGGAAACAGTCCTAGATAGGAAGCCAGTAGATCTCAGAACCCACTGACAAAGGGCCAATTTAGAATTGGAAATCAGCCCAACAAGCATGCATTTGCAGATATGTGGGGGAAAAACAGAGTACCCGAAGGAAAATCCCAATGGAACTAGAAAGAAGCTCCCATAGAATACTCAGGTATGAAGTTTAAACCCAGGATGCTTGGTTAGTGAAGCAGCAGCACTACCAACTGAAGTACCATGTGCCATCCTGGGCACAAAAGAAATTGTTGCTTGATATACTAATTACGATGAAGCATTGTGGCCAAGAATTTAACCAAGCATTTCTTTTGTATTATGGCTAAAAAAGTAAAAATTGTAAAGAATATTCACGATGGATGTAAAACCCAATGTCTCTAACTTTTGTCCCTGTTTAGCTCCACAAGTACAGTATGTATATATGTAAAGCTTTATATAAACTGCTTCTGAAGTAATAGTAGTAATAATATTGTCATGTGTTTACCCAAAATCCATAACAAAGATGCAATGGATACAGAGTACCAAACAATAAAGGTAGCTGAACTCCTTAATAACATTTCTATTAGGAGGTTACTAATGTTAATTTCATTTATACAGTATTTGTGTAATGAGGGTAAGATAAAAAAAAAAACCATACCGAATGTTCACTTCTTTATTACTAAAAAAATGGACACTCTGTTAGAAACCCAACATAATCTTGACATTCTCAGACTGCAAAGGCATGCAATTTCAGGGACATATTCATTTTGAGTAAAATGTTTATTAACAAATTACCAGCTCATCTTTGTTTTAACGTTTTATCTTCTCTGGTGATGACAGAAGGTTTACATTTCATTTTGCTTTTTCAAAAACCAGACAAAAGTATGAACCCATGAAGAAAGTCCTGGCATAAACTTGTAAATTCCGATTCTCTGGTAATTTTGCTTAAGTTTGGCAAGAAGCAGGTAATCTTGAAGGCTGTAAATTAGAGTAAATGTAATCATATTAGACTTCTAGACACTGTAAAAGATGTTTCATCATTTCCACAACATTTCTAAACTGCTGAAAGTCTTTAAAAATGGTTAGAGTAAAATATTTAAATAGTTAGAAGTAAATTCCAGGAATGTGAAATGACAATCCCTCACTTTGTATATATTCACTGCTTTACTTTTTTGGTTATGTTTTTAACAACAGAAAACTTAAAGCTGTTAAATCTACAGACTTTAATTTGTCTCACTTACTACTGAAACAGTCTTAATGACTGTATTTGAAGATTGGCAGGTATTTAATAAAAAGGCATGTGATGGTCTTCTGGCTTGCCTTCCATATTTCACTGTATTCTGTACTCATGCCAATATGATGACACTAAACTGGCCTCATATGACTGAATATCGGCAAGTGAGTTGTTGTGACCTGTGATGGACTGGCATCATGTTTTGGGTTCCCTGCTGATTTTCTCCTGATGCCTAGATAGCTACTGGCACCATTTGACTCTAAATTTGGATTACATGATTACAGTGAATGGATGGATGTTGCTCCTAAAAGAGCATGGAGGTTAGAGTTACTTCCTCACAGTTTTGGAAGGTTGGTTTCAAATTCTTGCTTAATGAGGAAAATTGTCCCTAGTGTGTGCTTGGTGTGTGTGTGTGTGTGTGCCCTGCGGTGGGCTGGCGCCCTGCCCGGGGTTTGTTCCTGCCTTGCACCCTGTGTCTAGCAGACCCCCTGACCCTGTGTTAGGATGTAACAGGTTGGAAAATGACTGACTGACTGACTGTGTGGATTTTGCACACTTACCACACTGCTACATGACTTTTTAACCGATGTCTCAAATATGTTCATGTTACATCATTTCGTGACTGGATGTGAGTGAAGTTGGATATGTCTGTGAAAAAGTGCCATAAGGTGGACAGATGCCCTGTGATAGCTACTTTGGTAGCCTTTGCGAATGTAGTGCAATATTTTGATTAATCAGATACAGTAAACGGATGATTGGATGAAGGTATGGAAAACAAGTTATATATAATTAAAAAAGAAATGACAGCTCCATTCATCCATAAATTCCTAATTTTCCTCAGACAACATCCATGTACACACAAAACAATATGCAAACATCATAGAGATAGAAGACAGACTGGCAATCCAATCTAAGGCCCTATAAAGCAGTAGAGTTAACTACTGTGCCACTGTGGCTCACTAATTGCATTTAATAGAATGTAATTTTTTAACTCTTTTGCAAAAAAATGTTATTTTAGAGTTACATTTATAGATTTCTGAATCTAGTACTTTTAAAACAGAGTTTGTCCCAATTTGTCCAGTCCTCTGTCTTCACCACCTCTCACCTCTTTCTTTCTCAACAGTCATCCTTCACTAGGCTACCTGTGTAGAATTTGCATGTTCTTTGTGTCTATGAGGAGTTTTCTCCTTCATCACTAGTTTTCCTCTCACAAAACATTCATTTTAGGTTGACTGGAATGTCTACATCAGCCTTACATGAATGAGTGTGTCTGTGAAGGACTGACACCTTCTGATTCCTTGAAATCCTGAGTTAAATCAATGAGTTAAAAAATTGATTGTTTACAGTAAAAAAAAAATCTGAAGTTCAATCAGAAAGAAACCCTTCCCATGCATCTTACATTCCATGATGATGAGCTTGAGTGAGACCCCATAAACAGATTCACAGTGACAACACAACAGTGCTTTGTCAGTTAAAAGGCTTGCTTTGGAACACCTTGTCTGTAATGTTTCTGTAACAGGTAAGCAGATGACAAAGACAGTTTCAAAACTTTTTATGGTACTAGGGGGCTCTGCCCCCCTGCTCGCTTCGCTCACCAACCCCCAGGCGGGCACTATGCGCTAGCCACTTCGCGGATCTGCTGCTCATGTATGGAGAAGCGGATGTACTATTTAAACAGATTATTATTTTCATGGGAATTGTTACATATGCATAATAGAACAAACTATTTTACATTACAGCGAGTAATCAACCATAGTAAAAAATAGTAAAACGTAATAAATTGAAAGAAAAATATGTTTCATGTTGTGTTAGAGGTATATGTTACATTATACATTTTCATACTGTTTGGCTTTGCAATTAACATGCAAATACTTTTTAAAATTTCACTTTTACTTTAAAACTTCAGCAAAAACACTATTTAGAATTAACGTTTCGTCAATATCGCATTGAATTTTGATTCCGTGTTTGGACTTATATCGTGACAACTCAACGTACAACTGCCTGTGAGTGAATATTGTTTCTTTCTCTCTAATAAATAAACTGACTTTTTGTAATGTTTGTCCTTGTGATTTGTTAATTGTCATAGTAAAAGTTATTCTAACTGGAAACTGTAAACATTTTAATGCAGATGGCATATCAAAATCTCCTTTTGTGTTTACTGTTATCCGCGGAAGATGTACTACATTACCTTTCTTGTTGCCTGTTAAATTTTTAAATGTCAGAATTGTTCGACCAATTTTGAATACAACTAATCTTGTCCTATTGCATAGCCTATCGTTCATACTTATATTATGCAATAACATTACGATACATTCTTCTTTCAACAGTAACTCGGTCGGTGGAAGACCGGACGGTGTTAACGGTTGTAGATATTTTATGAAATATTGTAAGTTGATGTTTTCATCTTCCGCACCATCACCACCAACTATTCCAGCACAGTCTATTGATACGCATTTAACCAATTTGCCGTGTAACCGATCAACAATTTTCACATTAATTTGTTTGACTTTATCGTTACTCAGTGCTAGAATTGCCTGTGTACTCATTTCTTCTGTTGATAACCCTTCGGAATGAAATTCTTCAATTAGATTTGGACATAATATGTCTTCTTTAATTGGGAATTTAAAGTGAGGAAAACACAAAAATTTATAAGGGCTGATAGTGCAGGAACTGTGTCTGACAAAAGCATTCACACAAATGAGAGGTGAGAGAGCCGTAGGTATGGGCCGTTAACCAGAAATGGTTACGAGGAGGGCGGGACTTAAAAAAATCTCTTGGCAAAAGTCTTGTCTCGTCTGAAGATTTTTTTTTATAATAGAGAGATATATTGAAAGTTAGGTGTCCAGCTGGCAAGAAATTTCCAGTGGTATGTATGCCACCCAAACGTGAAAGCCCAAATTGAGAATTCTTCATGAGACAGTAACCCACAACAGTATATAAAACATTACATGTCAGTGCAGTTAGGCAGGGAGTGGTAAGCCCTGCACATGTAACAGTAAATAATAGTGAAAAAGAAGCCAAGCAGGACACAGGCACAACTTCTTCACACTCACCATGGCAGATTAAATATTTTTCTTAGGAAAGGTTAGATTCTGTATGTTAATGGGGAGAGCAGGTTACACAGCGGCCATTGTGGCCCCAAGACTTTTCAGATTTGAACCCAGATAAAAAGAAATGGGACAACAGTGTGTGTGTTGTTGTTTTCATTTTTTATTTTGTATTTTCCTTTTAATTAACTCTTCCCTATGCGATATTGTGAATACGCACCATACATTGTGATGAATATTAAACTTCTTAGGCATATCTCTAGATGAAGTCTAAACAAGGGAACTCTCACAATGTATTATAGGCATCAGCACATTCTTGAAATAGTTCAGGGAAAATGAACAACAAATGACTGTCAAAAATTCTAGAATTAAAATCTGTAATCTGTGAGACACGTCCTTTGAATCAATTCAGCTTTCCATCATATTTACCTGAGTATAGTTAAGGATGTTTATTAACGTATTTCTCTGAGACTAAACTAATGGGACAATTCATCTGCAAAGTCACCAATGTAATACATTTTCAAGTTGTAACATTTTCAATTTGCTTTGAGTGAAGTCGTCTTCACAAAATTGTGTTTGATGGCTTATGACATCTGTTGAGTGCCAGGAGGGTGTAAAATTGCAGTTTGCTTCTTGGTGAAGAATGTAATGTCAATAATGGATTCCTAAATTGCAGTAAATTTACAAAAGGCGAAATCTTTAAACATTAAGGAAAAAATAGCATTTTGCACCTTTAAATGCAATGAGGCATTGGAAATATGCTATTGTAGCATACAGCAATAAAACAAGAATACCTACTATAAACCACCAGTTTTCAAACCAGCTTAAATTAAGTCTAACATCACAGTCTAACCTGGAAAGATCAGTTGCAAGGCCTGCATCAGCACTGAATAGGGTGCAGAGTATCACAAGACATATACTGTATACAGTATGTCCATTATTATCATTTATTATGGAGTCAAGTAATGACTGTTTCAGACATACTTAAAAAAACAAACAAACAAACAAGAAGCTTGTGTATAAAATACCGGCCACATTACCAATAAATGCAGAACTATTTGTTATCTCTTCCCATATGTGTACCTTCAGTGCCTTTCCTCAGTATTTTAGTGTATATGAACCTACCTTGATTGGCATTTTCTCAGTTCCTACAAAATCTGCTCTTCAGACTCTGTCAATTTGAGCCATCTTGCTCTCCCCTGTCTGCATTTACACTTTCCATCGTGGAAGGCGACTCTCAACATGCATCCGACACCTTTACTCCTCCTTGAGTATCTCACACTTACGCTTCCTCATTAGATTGTGTCGCCAAAGCCAAACTGACCAATCACGCCAAAAAAATCAAACAGAACAGATTCTTTGGAGGGATCGAACTCTCACTCAGTCCTTACAGTTTTATTATACCAGTACAATAGATTAGCTTCAAGCATCTTCCAAATTTACAGCATTTCATAGCAAAATCAACAGCATCGGAGGCACATATTGAATAGGCAAGCTGTTTCTAGCAGACAAGGAAAATGAGAGGCTACAGCAACCTACAGAATATAAGGGGACAAGCTCATAAATTATATTGAGATGCAGAGTACACGGTTCATTAAAACAATAGAAATTGTCCCACATAGTATAAAATAATAAATTAATAACATCACTTAATTAAAACTAAACAACTTAAAGTAATAATAATTAAACAACACCCCAAAACAATAGTGTGAACAAAAAAAACATGATATTTGTGTGGGAATAAAGTGTATTCTAGGATAATTGGCACAGGTTGTAATGTTTTTTTTTTCATTTCTCCTTTTTTGAGATTTATCTTGTTGAAGGTTTTTGCTTAATTAATGGTTCTATGATTTACTTATTTTTTTCCTTTATTAGTTGATTAGTCATTTTGCTCATTACTATTTAACTATTTTACTGTTTACACCTGAACCCGACTTTTTTCAAAAAATGAACAATGTTTTAGAATTGTGAGAGTCTGGGACTGGGAAAAGGGACTGGTGAACCAGGCTGCCGAGGTGGGCATTAAATGTCTACCACCTTCATGTTGTAAGGACACGGCTGCGTGGGTCCCACCAACACTACTGGATGGAAAGCTCAGGGGTTGTTCTTGATTTCATTCTTGATCTGTACAGTTGGTAGACACAATCTATTTTGTGTCCCCCTTTTTGATCAGTGGTTCCCGCTAAAGTGACCTGCTATTAAGTTGAAAAACTTTCTTAATACTTCCTAACATGGATGAAGAGGAAAAAAGGAAAATATGCACACTCCAACTGATAAACGAAACAAATGAGGCATTTTACAACGTAAAAAACAAACTGCCAAAACTGAAACTGAGGGGAAACAAAAGTATAACTGCAAAACAGTTTAAGCAAACTGTTTTATTTACGAAAAGTAATAATATGAAGATCTGATAGAGTGAAACTTCACATAAAAACTGTGTGCTATAAATATTGCCAGTTCTGCTTAAGAATTCACATGTTTAGTTCAGGGACACACTGGCAGAAATTACTGGGCATATGAAATTGCTTATTCTTACTCCTAAATAAGGTCTGAAATACCCAAAGAGGATAGGGATTGCAGATAATGACTGCAATGACCTCTGTAATGTAAACTGACTAGTCCCAAGGTTTACGCTCATTAAAGTGGCTTTTTTGCCAGTGTAAATTTTGGAAAAGTGTCTACACAGTTTACAGGAAATTGCATGTCTTGCTGTGCTGCAAATACAATTTAGTATGAGTAAAACGTGTGCATTTTTTATTATTATAATTGTTTATAATTTTGCTATATTTCTTGAAGTGGTCTGCTGATTAAAAATGGATAGATCTGATGGTGGTGTGAATTCTTTCTCACCTGCCATTTCTGGAGGTTGTGTGTTGACCTGCAAGATTTCAACAGGGTGTGATGATTCATTTTTAATTGGTGAGTTTAGGACATTCTTTGAATTGGAGTTCCTTATTGAAATATCTGCTAAATGAGCTTTGTTTCACCTGATTATGTCATATATTAGCATACAAGCATGCAGTGTCATGCCAATGATAGAAGTTGGCAAACTATACTTGAACAATGTTAGAGAAAGGTTGGGCATTTGACAATAAAGCTAAAAGAAGCAGGTGCAAAATAACCCTTCAGGACTGGGAGTGACAGTCTTCTGATTGGGTGTGCCAGGGCACACCTGTAGCCTTGAACCTTGCCACACAGTCATCTAACAGCTGTCTGCTCATAGATCACGAAGGTACAATGTTCTTTGGTGGCTTCTTTCACACATTGTGGTCACCTCTCCTGAGACTCTCACAGCTTCTTCTCATGTAGAAGAAGTTGCTTCAGAAACACCAGGCTACACTTCTGCCTTGTTCTCTGGTATTCTCAGAATATCGTCCATCTATCCATTGTAACAAGAAAAGACATAAATGAAAGGTAAAAGTGCATTGGTGCCAATAAGTTTATTAGCCAAAAAAGCTAAAGACTGCAGCTGAAAATCAACAGTGGCACAAATGCTCTTTAAATAACTGTGTGATGATGTTTCATTCAAATGACTTGCACCTTTGGAATGGGTGGTTTTGAAGAAGCAGCCTCTGTTGTTTTCCTGGGTGATTTTCCTGTGTGAGAATTTAAAAAAGAAGATGGGTGATCAGCTGTTATACTCCCAATCCTTCTCCTGATGTACCTTTGAAATTCTTCCCTGAAGGATGCAGACCTGATCTGCATGTCTGACACCTTCAGGTTTGGAAACTGCTTATTCCAGTTCAGGGCTGTGAAGGTCAGAACCTGTTGTAGTAGTATTAGGTGCAAGGCAGGAACCTACTCTGAACGGGCCTCTAATATGTCAAAGAAAACACTTGTGTGCACAGATGCTGATTGAGAGTCACCAATCAATATAACTAACATGGACATTTTTGGGAAGTGTAAAGATAAACAGAATACAATACCTAGAAGAATACTAATGCAGACATAGGAAAAACATCAAAACATATCAAATCAACTGATTTTCCAGAAATTTTCCAAAAATTTCTGAAAAAAATATCAGATGTACCCATATAATCCAGGGTACACCCTGTAAAATTATTTTGATGTAAGATCAGTGCTTTCCAAGATACAGCCAATTTTGTGAGGGGAGAGGGGTGTCAAATTTGACAGCTTTATTTTTTTTATCAATTTCACAAAACCATATCTCAAGACCTAAACCAACTAGCAGGCTCAAATTTTGCATATTGGTACCTTTATAGATATAATGCGTAACAAAATCAAAAAGTGTGGTTCCGGATGGCACCACTTGCTAAGAGCAGACCTTCATGGCTTTGCCATGTTGGGGTTTTCAGAAAGCATACTTCTAACTGATATTGCCTGCTGATTTTTTTTCCATGTTTAGATACCGACACAAGACTTTTCAAAATGTTATAAACAAATAAGAAACTGCATTAGGGTTTGACCAGCAGACTTCTCAAATGTGAAAAAATCATTTTGGGTCTAATTTTCAGACCAGCTTAATGCACTGTGGGAATGTTCAGACATTTTTAAAAATATTTTTCCTGTATCCTACATGGTCCCTTCTTTCTCAAAAAACAAGTCTTATGTAGATCTTTGATTTCTATTTTCCATTCTAAACATGGGTTAAATGAATCATTTGTCAGTAATGATAAAGATCAATTTCTTCATCACTAACTTGGGTATAGGATTAATGGAAAAAATCCCAAAATCCATCAAATATCCAAAGGCATATTAAGCACAATACATAAACAAAAGCTACTTGATTTATCATTCCATACAACACTAGTTATAATGAAAAGTTAACATCTTACTATTGCAGCAGCAGGAATATGACCCATTTCATTCCTGTTTCAATCAAAGTGCAGAGTGGAGGGCATGAGGGCTGTCTATGAGATAAAGATGGTACTGCCTCCCATTGACTTTCTAACAGGCCTCCATGATCACATTATTTTTTGTTGCAACAAGTACATTAACCATAACTACCTTGCTTGCCCTTTATATGTTAAACGAATATTGCAAACCTTCCTTAAGCAACAGCCACTCTTTCTTTTGCCCTGGTGCCTTAGTAAAACATGCCTCCAAGCAACTTTTGTAATGGCATGGCATGCTGATGAGTTTCACTCTCTCTTTCCACCCTTCTAGCATTCTTCTTTCTATTCTTCCTCTCTTTTTCCATTCTTCTTCTATTTTTCCATCTTGTAACATCTTGCCAGCTAGACAGTGCTCTACAATCTCAATATAACAGGCATTTCTGTCTATTTTACAGGAACATGACATACTGCTTTAATTCCTGAGTGAGCTTTAATAAAAAATGCAACTAAAACTACAGACAGTTTTAACTCTTTGCAAAGCCTGCTAACATGTTTCATAATTGTTATCTACACTACCCATAACATCCATCCATCCATTATCCAGCCCGCTACATCCTAACTACAGGGTCACAGGGGTTTGCTGGAGCCAATCCCAGCCAACACAGGGTGCAAGGCAGGAAACAAACCCTGGGCAGGGCGCCAGCCCACCGCAGGGCACACACACACACCAAGCACACACTAGGGACAATTTAGAATCACCAATGCACCTAACCTGCATGTCTTTGGACTGTGGAAGGAAACCGGAGTACCTGGAGGAAACCCACGCAGACATGGGGAGAACACGCAAACTCCACGCAGGGAGGACCCAGGAAGCGAACCCGGGTCTTACCCACAACATCAAAGTGCTAATCTATTTTGCAAATTTCAGAATTGTAATTTATACTAGCTATAATATCAAAATATCCATCTGGCCTAATTAATCCCATTCAGAGTCCAAAAATCAGATGCAAACAAGACAAATTCAAAACCTGGATGGGATACTAGTTTGTTGCAGGAAACACACACACATACATCAACACATTTTTTTGTAATAAACAAATTTTATTTACACATTACACATTACAAAATATTCATATCCCAAGGCCTTTGCCATTTCCATCACCAAAAACAAAGAAAAATCTATATACGTTATAATGAAAAATTTCATTTTCAAATCATCTTTAATTCCGTATTCTCTTTTTCATATTCATACATTCTCTTCCTTCAAATATTAGACATATTTATTTTTAAATACTTCCATCTCTATTTAAAATACAATTTCCAGGAAAATTCCCATTTCCCAATATCTACAAGCACCACATCTTCACATCTCTCTTTACTTTCTCTTCTAACTCACTTTCCAAAAGCTTTTGTACCAACCTCCTTTCTCTGGACACATTTCTGTTTATCAAAATACTCCTGGAATCACTTATTCACTACTTTGACATACGTATCAGCATCCAGATCAAAAAAGGATTCTCTTGAACTCCCTCAATTTCCTCAGAGTCCTTCTCCACTTAAAATCAACTCATACGACAGATGAACTGAGCCTGGTACCAAGCCCAGTAATCCCTCAACTTCTGCCCACACTTCTTGTGTCCCGCTACACTCCAAATTGTTTCCACTTGTCCACAGTCTGGTCTTTAGCACTTACAGTATTTGTCTGTGATAAATTGTGTCTATAAAGTCTGTCTGTAACTGACAATCTCCCCCACACCAGTCAATTCAAGATGAAGGCTATCTCAAGTAATTGGAATTAACTCTTTCCCTAAATGAATCCTGCCTATTGGATTGCACGTTTATGTCACTTGGTTTACTCAACTGTCATTTATATTTGAGACAGATAACCCTCCCACAACCCTAATTTTAACCATAATGTAATAAGGCGTATCACATAACTACTCTTACTTGCGGCTCCAGGGTTGAGGCTCCAGGCTGCAGACAGACATGTTTGAGTTCAAATCTTTCAGGATATTCTCCAGTCTCTTTGGCTGTACCTCATTCACCCATAGGGAAAGTGATGACCTGATATGCATGATTTGGAGTTGGGGAGGAAAGCAAGAATACTTAAAGAAAAGCTCACTCAAAAAAGGAAAACAAGTGAAAATATTCACCCCACTCATTGAATATATAAATGTCCTTTCTTCATTGGTTTGGCCTCCATCCAGGCCTTTAATGACCACTTGGGCACAACCATCAGCAGTGTGTTTGTCTACAGAGAGCATGTCGACCTTGTCAAGAGGTTTACTTACCTCAGCAGTGACATTCATGCCTCTGGTGACTCTTCCTATGAAATAAGTAGATGGATTGGGAGAGCATGGGGGGTCATGAGGTCACTGGAAAGGGGTGTGTGGCGCTCCAGATATCTATGCAAAAGGATGAAGATCCAAGTGTTTAGAGTCCTGCTGCTTTCTGTCTTGCTATATGGTTGTGAGACATGGGTGGTATCCAGTAACCTGAGACAAACACTGGACTCCTTCGGTACTGTGTCTCTATGGAGAATCCTTGGGTACCGCTGGTTTGACTTTGTTATCGAACTAACAGTTGCTCATGGAGTAACACCTGTCTTCGGCAGGTAGATGGTAATTTCCAGGGCTGGGATTGGACCACGTATCTGCCTGGGGGGTTGCCAACCAGGATCCGGAGCTGTTTCATTGTATGGTGAGTGCGGCAATGCACTGTACCAGTACATGCTCCCCAACCTGACCTGACCTTTCTCCATTACAAGGTCTTAGAGGCCATATAAAATACAGTATATGTCAAATGTATTTGGATGGCTGTCAATTATAAAAGGCCTGTTAAAGCCCATTGAGATACTGTGTGATTTCAGACTACACAAAAATGTATTGTTGTTGCTGTTGTTATGTGTGCCAAGGATTTCGGGCATTGACGTATTTACCTTTTAAATAACAATGCATAAAAAAACATAGCAAAACCCCAGTGTGAATGGCAAGACAAGCAGCATATGCCTAATTATGCAAATATGTTTTAAGCATTGTGGGTATATTTTATTTGGAAAATTTTACAGAATAGCAGATAGAATATACATATATATATATATAGAAACACTGATATCGCTACTCCATATTTGCAGAATCATCACCATAAGACCAAAGTGGACTTTTTCGTTGTTTGTTGCATACATATTTCCTCCCTTCCAATTTATTTTTTGAAACCATATTTCGAAGACATGTCCGTTTTGGCCAAGATGTAGCTTTTACGATTTGGAATATTCCATCTGCAAGTAAAAACACGTTAATGTGCATTATAGATTTATAACGTTTCCTTGTGTCCGGTGTTTTAAAATTATGGAAGTAAACGATGCCACTGTGCTGAATTATGTCGAGTATCCACGTAATGTTAGAGACTTGTTCCCAGTATTTTAAATATGTACCCATAAAATACCCTGAACTACCGTGAGTTCTCAAATAATGAACGTTTTAATTCCCCAAAGTTTAATTTTATACATACATGAGACATTGGCAAGCAGCAGACGTCAGATGAGTGGACGCTTGCAATAGCACTTGCAATAAGTTACCCGTTATCTTTTAGAAGCCTTTCATGTCCTGCGCATGACCAATTCGCTCCTCCAAATGAAGCCCCACCCCTCACGTAACCAGGACACGCGATCCCGGAAGCGGTTGAAAAGCAAAAGGAGTGAAGCAGTATTTGGCGGACAGTGTGAAGAGTGCGAGTTACTTGAGGAGGTTGTTGGGGTTTTTTGGGAACATGGAGAAGAGACAGCAGGAAAGGGGGCATCTCCATCATCGTCTAAGATCGTCGTTGAACTCAGGTTTTCTTTTTGTCTCTCTGGTCTCCCTGTTTATACTGAACCCCTGGTGCTGCTGCGAGGGTGTTTGGGTCAGGAGACTCGCCAAACAGGACAGTCCGCTTCCGATCTCCGTGGAAAAATACGATCGCTACTACAATTACGAAGAGCTGACAGAGCGACTAAGGGCCTTAGAACAAGCCTACCCAGGCCTCGCCAAGCTCTCAAGTGTGGGCCAGTCGGCTCAGGGTAGAGAGCTGTGGGTGATGCAGATCACACGGGACCCAAACACAGAGCAACCGGACAAGCCCAAGTTCAAGTACGTCGGGAATATGCACGGAGACGAGACGGTGTCCCGCCAGGTGCTTGTATACCTAATCGAATACCTGTTAGATAGCTATGGAGAGGTGGAGCGCGTAAGCCGGATCCTGAACACAACCGACGTGTACATCATGCCCAGCATGAACCCAGACGGCTTCGAAAAGTCAAAGGAGGGGGACTGTCAAGGAGAGAACGGGGGTCGAGAAAACAAAAACAACATTGACCTCAACAGAAGCTTTCCCGATCAGTTCGTGAAAGTCCAGGTGTCGAAGGATCTTATCCCGGAGGCGATGGCCGTCATGAGGTGGATCCTCGACAAACGGTAACAAAACTTTCATAACTTGCTACCAGACGCTTTGATTTCATCTCTGTAAAATCTGGACCTGAAAGTTTTCTAAAACTAAAAGATTTCGTCTAGTTTACTGAGTGGCAATTCATGAATCTCTACTGGCTGCTGGGCCAATGGGCGGCGCCGCTTTGTGTTCGTCAGATTGTCCTAATAGCTTTAAGCACTTGACTAAATAGCTTAGCCCCGCTACCTGAATTAAAGTGTTTCCTGATTTCTCCTTTAAACGTAGTTCACTTTATTTTTAGGCAGTGTCGTAATTGTAAGTTTCGTATTTCTAATGCGATCGCACTGTTTCTGTACTCAAATTCTTTTCCGGATTTCTCCAGTGATTACTCCTTGTATTTCGGGTGCCGTGTTCTTTATTTATGTCAGTGAAGAGTGATAGCTTTTTTCTGAAATATATGGTGTAGAGCTTTCTTGCTTTATATTGTGCTATCAATTATTGTTTAATTTACAAGTATAAAAAATCTGATTTAACACCAGTCGCCCAAATTAGGGGTGTTCTTTTCATTAAGAAATGTAATGATTTACATCATAGACTGGAAGTATATAATGTACAAGAATGTCTCAAATGTTTCCATATTTAAATGTGTGCTTCAATTTAAATGTTTATATTCTAAATATTCTTGATTGTAACAGAAATTGGTCATTTTTCACTCTCTGGTAGAGGTTCATAGAGGGTTAGATCCATAGTAAAGAATCAAAATTAATGTCATATTGGTAATCACTGACTTTGAAATAGTCTAAAGTGATACCCTACATGCTTATGTTTTAAATTTGTTATTTTTAACCTTTTAGGAATGGCTCTTAGGGAGCTAGGCCCACCTTTCTTGATCAGTAACATCAAAATGGCATAAAAAGACACTTCACATGCCAATATTACCCATCCCCATTTTTTCTTAGTTTTGTGTAAAGGACTAACTTTGACCACTCATATCTGATTAGGGCAGTTTTTCCTAACCTCGGTCCAGGGAACACTGTGGCTGCAGGTTTTTGCTCCAACCGGATTTCTAATCAGTGACAACACCTGATAACACTGATCTCATTTCATTAGCTGGTATTATTTTTCTTTTATTATACACTAGCAAAATACCCGGGCTTTGCAGCGGCGAAGTACTGCCTTAAAATTTTTATTAAGAAAAGTAAACCATGTGAAAAGCAATCTTGCCTCAAATCTCACAGCTTGGATTGCTGCCGTCATAATCGGTTTGAGTTTCATGGTTTGTTTCAATTACGACAGTATTTGCAGGACTTGTGTTGAAGTGACATTCGGCATCTGTCAAGCATTGTAAGCATACAACCGGTTTCATCGATAACTTCACATCCAGCTTTTGAGAGTTTAAACATTCATAAACATCAAAGTGTCCACTACTGAAATCGTCACCTGTGAATCTAAGATGTTTAAGAGGCATTGACAGTTGTCGAAAGGTGTAAAATATTTAGCCATTTCGGTATACTTGGAAGCGACAACCGAACAATTCAGCGGCAGCCATCAACTCACATGCAGAACCATAGGTGAAGGGCTTAAGCATTTCACTCTTCTAGTGCTCCTGTGTAGTATAATTATCTCCTGTACCATCATCAGTCCACACCTTGAACCTGTCCCAGTCATTCAATACATAAGACACAATGTTCCTCCGGATATCAAGAGTGAGCCTGATGTGGCCGTGAAATTTGTAGCACAGAGAATGGAAAAGGCAGGTGCCATTTCCAGGCAAGGAAACCACTCGGTAAGTGACAGTTCTTTGATTGATGGTGATCACCTCGATAGACATGTTAATGGCCTCAATAGACATTTAATGGGGGTACGGTTGGAACGATAAAGGAAATGGGTACCTGAACAATGTAAAGTAAGTCTAAAATATCTACACAATAACTATAATCGTAATAAACGAACAATAAAATAGCGGAGAAGCCGTGGATTAAATAAAAAGACTGCAGTTATCAGCAGGGAAATGTGAATACTGTGGCGAAGCAAGGAAGGGAATGAAGAGACCGGAGCAACAGACGGCCTTATATAGGCAGGCAGCCAACAACGTGGGAGGCGTGGGGATGGGGGACCCAACTCCTCCTCACACTGCGACCGAGCTCCAGGCTATGGACGTATATATGTACGTAAGTAGGATTCAGTTAGCGCAGGGAAGCCGCCTACCAAATTTCGTGAAGATGGTGCCATAAATAAGAAAGTTCAATATGGCGGACGTTGTCTACTGTTATGACCGTTGCGTGTAGAATTTCTAAATGAAACCTGCTTAACTTTTGTAAGTAAGCTGTAAGGAATGAGCCTGCCAAATTTCAGCCTTCTACCTACACGAGTCAGTGAGGGCTTTGCCTTTTATTAGTATAGATTCAGAAAAGCACATCAGCATGATTTTTACATTTATAAGACATTTAGAAATATTTCTGCTTTTGCTATAGATTTAAATGCTTAATTCTCTTTTGATGACTTCATTATATTTTGCCCTTTCTCTGTGCAGTTTTTCCCTTTGTTACATCTTATTAATGACAATTAAAAACGAGCAAAGCAGACACACTGGCAAACAACACTGAATAATCAAAGGCTGCAACTAGTTTAGCAGCAAACCCAGTAATTATTAAATAATGGATTAATTAAACAATTAGAACACCTAGAAAAGTAAAATGAGAATCAAGATGAAAATATTGTTAAAAAGAAAAAAGACATTCTCATATAGCTGCTTCGTACATTTTAATATATACAATATATATATATATTTATTTATTTATTTATTTACAGAGAGAGAGAGATAGATAGATATATTTACCTTACTTAGTTTTCTAACTTTTATATTGTTCCCAAAACACAGAACTTGGGAAATAACACATCACTTAATTAGTCCAGGAGTCCAATTAAAAACATAAGCTGGTTGGAACAAAAACCTGCAGCCACAGTGTGCCCCTGGGACCGAGGTTGGGAAACACTGGAATAGGGGATGAACCCATAGGTTTGGTCAAGTCCTTCTAATCATTTTTGCAGAAGTCACCTATTGGTTTACTTTTTATTGTAAATGCAAATGTTCCTGCACAATATGTGGTCCAAATGGCCTAAGAATGAGTTATTTTTGTCTGGTCCAGAGGACAAAATTAGGGGAAACCCTAAACCGCTCAATGTTTGTCATAATTAAACAGCAAGATGCATCAACGTACATACCGTATGTGGGGATTTTTATGTACTGATGAATCAGGAGGTGCCAGACAAAAAATATTAAAAGTGATTTCTAAGTATTCATAAGTAATTCATCCATCCATCCATCCATTATCCAACCTGTTATATCCTAACTACAGGGTCACGGGGGTCTGCTGGAGCCAATCCCAGCCAACACAGGGCGCAAGGCAGGAAACAAACCCCGGGCAGGTCGCCATCCCACCACAGGGCACACACACACACACACACACCCCCCCAACACACACTAGGGACAATTTAGGATTGCCAATGCACCTAACCTGCATGTCTTTGGACTGTGGGAGGAAACCAGAGCACCTGGAGGAAACCCAGGCAGACACAGGGAGAACATCCAAACTCCACGCAGGCAGGACCCAGGAAGTGAACCCAGGTCTCTTTACTGCAAGGCCGCAGTGCTAGTACCACTGCGCCACTGTGCCACCCTTGTAAAGAATTATTATTAATATTATTAAAGGTGCCAATTTGTAATTTCCAATCAACTTAACCAGCAGATGGTTTGGAATGTTGAAGGAAACCCCAAGCAGAATTGTAGACAATGTGCAAATGCTACCACTGTGCCACCCCTAAGTAATTCTTATGAACACAAATTAATCCTTTCCTTAATTGTTATCTTTATTAAAAGCACTTAAGTCACAAGGATACCAGTTAGTTTCCACCTCACTGAATAATCCTCAGTCAAGTCACCTAACCCTTCCCTATTCCAATTAATGCAGTGATAAGTGAAGCCATTGGTTTACTGGGTAGATTAAGTATGCAAGCTTTTGAGGCTCCTCAGACCCTTTACAACTTGCTTGAAGAAGTGGCCCGAGGTGCCTGGAAAGCTTGTAGATTGCAATCTACTTGGTTAGCCAATTTTTAAATTGAAACTGTTGTGATATTTTAATTTAACTAAAGGCTACATTCAGTGCAGTGTGTAGCACTGCTGCTTCACAACTCTAACTATTTGGGTACTACCTCCATTACTAAAAGAACATTCTCTGGTTTCCAGACTCATACCAAAGATGTGCATAATGGATACATTGCCATTGCAAAAGTGACCATCTATAACTGAATGTTGTTTTTGTAAAATACTGTCCTGCTCACGGGTGGACAGGTTTGAAAATTAGTTCATAGGTGGTGGGAAAGTGGTTTAGGGAATGAGTGCTAGTGCCACACAGGTTCAAGAAATTAGTTATGAATTGCAGACTGGCCACTGTATAGAGTTTGCCTCCTATGTTAGGACAGGTTTTTACCTCTTCACCTGCAGCCCAAGAATGTACAGGTTAACTGTCTGATTGAATGGTAGTAAATGTGCCCTGTGACATATGGGCACTTTCTTTCTAGTATTTGTACCTTGTCCCATTCGCTATCTTGATAGATTTCATGTCCTTGAAGCTATTAACATTGGGTTCAAGCATGTTTGAAGAGTAGATGAATAAATATTATGGCTGTCCATGAATAATTTTGATCACATGTACCTTTTTATTTTGAAAACTTGTTCTGTGTCACCATATTTATGAATTCATCATATGGGTAAAACAAATCCCTGAAAGTTCATGAAAATTTTAATTTTATAAAATCAGGTTAGTATGGTGGTGACCTTTTGGACAGATCTCTTTCTAAACATTTTTTTTTTTGCCGTTAGTTAGGAATGATCAAAACAGTTGCAAACGGAACTGTGTGACTCTTAGAGAAGCATCTGGTATAATGTTGTTTCCAGTTAATGCTTGTCTGGTATCCAATTTTAATATAATAAAGGAAATTCTAAAAATGAGTCAAAGTGAGGTGATAATTAAAGCATTCCTGTATGTTAAACAGAACAGATTTGCTAGAGAAGATGTAGATGGTTGGCTGATGATGCCAAGAACCCACATAATTCACTGAGTAAGGTTTTTGGACACTAAACATTATACTAACAAACCTAGTAGTTTTTATTTATTATGCATTATTGTTTAGTGTGTGAATGCAGATTAAATATTTTTATGCATTCCCCATTTTAAAAAACACAATGTTACTTTGAAATCAACAGATGATGTGAATTAGAGATGCCCAATGGGCAACCATTATTTCCTTTTTTACATAGGTTGTATGAATGTTCTCTGTATTTTTATCTTGCTGCAAGATTTAAATTGGAAATCACATTCTGCTCTTGTAGTAATATTTATCTTTCTTTGGGGGTTTCATTTAAAAGAGTCAACAAACAAAGAGACATTGGTGAAGAAAACTGGCTAAAGTGAAATTCCTAGAATCTGCTGGACTTAAAGCTTTCTTTTTTCTTGAGCTGCTACAATATCCAGTTCATCTTTCTTGTTCAGCAAAATTGCTCCTACTTTTGTCAATAATAAATTATTTCGAGATGCAATGCTCAGTTTGCTTTTATACAAATAAAACCTAGTTCTTTGAATAAGAGGTCATCTACTCACTTTGTTGGACACACAATTGAAGTGAAAAAAGCTTTATTTACATGGGAGAAACCCAGGGCATCTGTTAATATATACTGTAATTCCAATCAGAGAATGATAAAGAACTACAAAAATTCCAAGTGTATACTAATGTTTTTGTCTCTAATGAAAACCTGGACTACCTCTTCAAATACCAATGTCTTATACATATTAGGTGTAAGTCACAACTTGTGTTTTAAGAATTAGAATCGCAACTAGAACCCACCGCTTCATGAGTGTCTCCACAAGTTTAATTTGTCGATTCTTATTTCTAGTTGCCCCAATAAGCATGTCAGGTTTTTCTACTTTGAAATATTTAAAGATTTGGATTAGGTTCACTCCACACATAGCATTCTTTTTTCAAAACTAATGGATGCCCTTTAATCCTTGAATGTAGTTAGTTGCTCCTTTTTGGATAGTTTGTAGACCTGGTATGTCTTTTCTATACTGAGGTGACTGCACTTTAACCCAGTTTATAGAATACAATATCATGGTTTAGGTTGACCAGTTTTTACAATATAAGCCATTCATTTTGTTTTGCTTCATTTTTCTGGAGATTATAAGCACATCTGTGACTATTATCCTTCAAAACAGAACCTTTGTTTTCTTGAAAATTATTTATATAGAATCCACAATCAATTTACTTTTCTGCGTTTGCTGTGCTCTCTTTCTTTTTTGTATAGTTTGTGACGGCTTGAACATGAGGCAGGATACTGGTGTGTCAAACCATAAATCATGTTTGAAAATTAAATGAGATTTCAAGTTTGCATTTTATTAGACACTGGCTATAATCCAAGAAGTACTTACAATATTTTATCTTGATAATCTTGAGTTATTTTTTTGGAACTGCAGGTGCATTGATTTATTTATTGCCCTCTCTGCTTTTTATTTACTGTATCCATTTCACTCTTAACATATGTGTATTCTGTTACCTCTTCAAAGGTTTGTTCTCTCTGGGAATCTACATGGTGGAACTGTTGTTGCCAGCTACCCCTATGATGACTCTCCTAGCCATGAAACAGCTGGTGTGTACAGTCGCTCACCGGATGATGTGGTTTTTAAATATCTGGCCAAGAGCTATGCAGAAAAGCATCCGCTAATGCAGACAGGAAGACCTAACTGCCAGGACACACCACATGAAACTTTTAAAGATGGCATCACTAATGGAGCTCAGTGGTATGATGTAACTGGTAAGCAATGTATTTTTTAATTATAATTTCAGTTTCAAAAAATGCTTATTTGAATTTCTGTTAATAATTAGTGATAGTGGCATTATTGATTATCTTCACAAATCATTTGTGATCACAGTCTGCAGTCTCAGGAAGCATCGGAAGATCTGTTATTCTCCCATCCAAAGACCAGTATCACACTACACTCCTTACAACTTGTGGAGCATGTTGCATTTAATGACAGCATCCTTTGCCTTGAGGATGCCAGACTACATAACTAGGAATTACAGGACATAATGGCTTACACGACTCCCTCATGACTTCTCAGCACTGTTTCCAATTTCATATTGTGTTGTGAAAGTATCATAAGGTCAGCACATTTTGGCAGTCAGTTAATCTGAAGTCTTATTCTTTTTTGCTCTGCGCTTTCATAGCTTGACCAAGCCAAGATGTTAAATACACACTTGTGCTGGTTCCAAGGTTGCATGAACCTCTGTCGTGTTTGAGTGGTCCTGAACACCCATTTTTCTTGATTTCCTGAGGCCACCATTGCTCTTCTCTGCATTTCTTTTTCATTGTCATCTACTCTGTGGGCATTTTAAGCATTGTACTTTTAGCTGAGCACTTACTGGTTTTCATCTCTCACAGATATATGCGTTCTGCTACGACTTGTGACATAGTCAAACCGGTTTGGTTTTGTACTGGCTTGCTGCATAGGATATGACTATAATTTATGAAGATCTTACCACAGGCAGTTTGCAATTTCGTTTCATATTGGTACGGTACATATGGAGACCCTTCCACCCATCCATTTTCCTATCCTGCTTATCCATTTGATTTCAAGGGAGGCTGTTGCCTATCACAGAAACACTGGGAGAGAGATAGAAACCAACCCTGGACCAGGTGGCCAGTGTACTGCTGTTTGCACTAATGCACAAACTTCACACTTACTGAACCAATTTACATCTGTAAACTAACCAAACATGCACTTGTACAAACCTACCCAGCACCTCCTTGAAAATAGTAAGAAATTTCTTTCAAGAATAAAGCTATTTTAGAAGAATAACATTTCATTCTGTTTTAAGATGAGGTTTATGATGCATGTTTGTTGTAGCTGTGTAATGTTTATTTGAGTATGTAAATGATTTAGTGGTGTGTTAAAGCAGGAAGAGGCAAGCACAGCAGAGATGGAGATAAATCTAAAAAAAATGCAGTAGGTCTAAAAAACAAATATGCAGAGAGAGGAATTAAAAGGACCAACAGATAAGGTTGTTGTGAAATGCTACTTTGGGGAGGCTGACTTGGCAAAAATGAAAATGATTTTAGCTTTTATACCAATGGTACAATGAATCTTACACTAATGGTGACCAAGCAGTAACACCACTTCAGAACCGATTTGCTGAAAAGGTTTGATTTGTCGTAATTATTGCGAAAATTAATGTATGTTAACATGAGGTATTGTTGCTTGACACTATCAGTGCATTAATAGAGACTTTCCTTACAGCATTGGGGTTTAGTTTAGATCTCACAATCATTGAGAAATAATTTCCCCAAAATTTAACCAAGATAGCTAAGGCCTACAGCTTAAAAAAATGTTGAAGAACTAAGTGGGAATTAAGATTTTACTATGTGACCTTGATGAAACCAAGTATTTTAAGACTAAAAATTATCAAGACTGATCTATGGACAACAATGTCCAAAGGAAGAGTATGTTGACTCATGAGAATTACATTGTGTTCATTTCATTGAATTCTGTACAGTATGTAGCCATAGTCCTTTGACCTTAATTTTATTTTGTGTTATACCTCTTATTGTAGAATGTAGTTGCTGTTATGCTCTATGACTTGCCCAATCAGTACAATTCAGTAAGACAGCCTTGCCATTTAGCATCAGTATTTCTCAACTAACTCACAAGGAGAGCTTGGGAAAACTTAACCTATCCTTCTTGAGATTTTGAGCAGTTTGCCAAGATCTCTTTGATGCTATCCAAAAATATTCCTCAAGACCTCTCTTTACCTCACTCACACATACATTTTCATTTCATGAACCATTGTAGCTGCTATGTGTTTTCATCTTTGTTATATTTGGAGCCCCCCTCTCTTTCTCCTTTGTTTGATCTACCAACAGGTTATAGGTTTGCCAGAGTGATTCAGATCAGACGTTGTGACTTGAAAGTCAGTCATTGAAAACTGGCAAAAGGTATTCTTGTAGTAAGTGTTCATATGACAAAGGCCAACCATGTGTACAAATATGGTGTGCATTATGGCTAATTTAGTAACAATTCTTAACTTGGACATGACTGTTCCTAACAACAAATATCTTGGGAGATAGTGTATGGGGTGCGGGGACGACATACCCTGTTCTACTTGCCTATATTAAAAAAAACTTGCCGCCATACACATTGCCAATTTAAATTTTTGTTTTCTTTCCCTAGTTTTTATGTTCTACTACACCAGTTGAATTTTTGTTTGAGAATCGGCCATATTTTTAAAATGGCTGGGGGTGGGACCCCAATTAGATATATTGAGTTTGATAGGAGTTGTTTATATAGTATATGTTTTTTTGCCACCTTTGAGAATACAATTCTTCAAAAGTAATTTCCACTTAACATCACTTTTTTTGTATGGACTTTGTTGTGTGGCTTAGGACTTGAAAGCTTTACTGTATTACTTTTACCTATTTCTGTTTTTATGGTTGTTGTTCATTGTCTTTGAAATTGGGCCTCAACTGTAAGGATTTTCAGTAATGTATTCCCTTCACATTGTCTTATCATGACTAAATTCAGCTAGAGGCTCCAAAATCTAAAAGAAAGTTAGTAAAAATAATTTTCTACACCTGCTTAATTTACATTCAGATACATGGGAGGAGAGTAAAGGATCAAGCTTAGCACAAAAGTAAATCCTGGGCTTGTTTTTTAAAAAGACTAGGGGGCTCCGCCCCCTGCTTGCTTTGCTCGCCCACCCCCGGGTTTGGTTTACCGGATATAAAATTTGAAAGAGATTGTTATTTTCATGGGAATTGTTGCATATGCATTACCTTCATTTTTACTTTAAAACTTTTGTCAAAACAATACTTGTCCTTTATTTGTGTCCCCGGGCGTGGTTAAATCTCTTTCTCGCAGGACGTATAATGCTACTCATGTTATGGGGGGGGTCACGGAGCTGAACGCACGCTAAGGAGATGCCGTCGGATCATCTGCTGACTTTCTGCTGCTACTGCTGCTGGCGAGCTGCATGTTCTGCTTGTCATGCGCCGATCATTTAAAAGCCTGTTCAGCAGCTGTCCTTTTGCCTCTTAAGTGGAGAAGCGGTGAGATCATCTGCTGGCTTGCTGCTGCTGGCGAGCTGCGTGTTCTGCTTGTCGCTTGCCATTGTTTTAAGAGCTGAAGTGTGTCTGCCAAAAGCTTTCCAACAACTGCTAGGTTAGATGTCCGTGAACTTGTTTTAAATGTTGTCTCACTGCCTTGTCTTGTGTGACGTTTAAGTGTCTGTCACAGTACGTCATATTGTCTTCTGAGAAGATCACGTCACGTCTCCCTTCCAAAAATTTTTTTTATAATAGAGAGAAAGTGTCTGCCACAGTTGTATCCAAAAAGAGTGTTTTTGTGTGCTACCTTTAAATATTCTGATGTGAGCTCATGCTGGGAAAAGTTTAAACTTCCCACAACCTTGTATTAATGAGGTAGTATAAAATGAATAGGTATAATTAAAAATCCAGCACATTTAACAACTTGTATTAAAAGCATGAACAGACATGACACAAAATCATAATTTTCACACGCAAGTAAAATTTTAAAGACATTATGTACACCTTGTTTAGCAGGATTTTCCATTTGTCATGTGCTGGAGGGGTTGCCACTGTAAAAAAGTTGCATAAGTTTTAAATATTCTTATAACACAAACTGTCAGATGCATAAAAATATCAAGGCTTTCATGCAAACAACCATTTCCAAACGAAGTGTGATCATTAACAAGTATCTAAAATGTCAAACTTGTCTGTTTACATGTACAGTATCTGCTAATATGATGTGCTCAGCTTTTTTGAATTCTTATTTTAATGCAGATGAATGGGTGGAGGTTTGGGAGTGGACAGTTCATGCAAGCTGAAACACACAGAAGGCTGAAAGGGATAATTGTACTAACTGTTTGCTAATTTTTAAACTGAAGTCAAATTAGAATAATACGCATTGCAATGTTTTATTTCACTGTGTCATTATATGCATATTATAACCTGACTGTCTTGTTTGCTTATTATTCAAGTACTACAGTCTATATATACAATTTTTAAAAAAAGGCACAGTAGCACAATGGTTAATACTTTAGCTTTGTGGAACTTGAGTGTTCTCTGTCTTTTTTTTGGTCTGATATGTGCGAATGTTTCCTGTGATGGATTTGCACCACTGGACTTGATTGATTTCTATCATGCCCCCAACACTGTTGGCATAGGCTATAACATCCACAGGGTTGGAAATGGATTAAGCAGGTTTGAAAATATATTAATAAAAGATGCATTGTTAAATCTCCTCTCCAATTTACTTACATTTTTGTGAGATCCTGTTTGTAGATGTTAACCAATTTGCATATTGCAAAAGAAGCATGCAAACAAAGAAGCTTTGAAGTTAATTTACCCTTTCATTTTAACCTACACAAATATAATTTAAAGGTTTTCTATCTACAAAGATAGAAACTATCAAGTGATTCATTTATTACAACTTTGTAACATGTTGGTCTTTTATTATGTGGCCGGAATTTCATAAAGCAGTTGTGGGAATCACATTTTATTTAAAAATCCACACAGGTTAATTTTTTTTTTCAATAAATACAACTAAAATAAAACCCCATCATCATGGCTAATTTTTATCTAATTAGTGCAACAGTGCAAGTTAATAATAAATATTTGGTGCTTGTGAACACAGTTCACTTAAGTTCAATAGTTTGAGTGTTTTAATAATTTTCATAGATCAAATGCAATTACAAGCTTACAAACTTAAGTACTAATTACACACACAGAAAGATCTAGGTTAATTTAAACACACAGCTACATAAAGAAATTCCAGACTGATTAACATAAATTGATCCTAACAATATCTATCTATCTTCTAAGCCTGCTTATCTATGGCAGTGTTGTGGGGAAGATGGAGCTTATCCCAGCAAGCACAAGGCAGGAACAGTCTTATATATGGTGCCAACTCATTGCAAGGTGAACAAACTTACATACTATGAACAATTCAGCATCACTAGTCTTACTAGCCTGTATATGTTGGGACTGTGGGATGAACCCAAGAGAGAACATGCCAACTCCATGTAGGGAGCACCTGGGATGTGAACCCTGGTTTACTTGTTGCAAGGAGGCAGCTATAGCTGACAACAGAGGAATGTAAAACAAAATCTCCACTCAACAGCATCTTGCAGAAAATAACCCTCTCAGTTTCGAGGTTGTTCATGGTTGGTTAGAACAGGGATTTATTCAGTTGGCTTTGTCTACTAACCATTTTAACTTTTCGTGTCTCCAAGAGGACAATTTAGGATGAATGAGGAATTTGGAAATAGACCGCAAGATAAATAACTGGCTAATAAAAGAAGACTATAGATAGCCCTGAAAAGAAAGAAGAGCCTTTGCCATCATTCTTGAATGTTAGGGATCAATAGATATGGCAGGTAAAAATTGTGATAAGCTTTAAAAAAGTCAATGTTTTAAAACTTTTGCATAGTCCATTAGGGATGGGTATCAGCACTGTTGTCCCAATTCAATTCCAGATCACAATGCCCCAATTTGATTCATTATCTATTTCATCTTGACTGAATTAGTGTGTACTGATATATTTGAAGTGGTGGCTTTTTTAGAAATTACTTAACCATGTATAGAAAACATTAATATAACATGACAAATTTCACTAACACACTTTATTTGAAGGGAGTCTACATTGTAACTTCATAACACATGCATAAGTATGAAATGACATTTAAGAAGAAATACTTGATCGATTAGTAATGAACGGTTTACACCAGTGTTTGGAAGATGTGGAACAAAATATCATTGCTCTTTTTTAAAAAAAAATTCACAGCACTGCACTCATTCAAAATTCACCCTAATTTAGCTAATATATATATCACCACATCATAGTCCACACATATTATGGTGGTGCTCCTTGTTTTAATACATTGCAATGGCATTGACTTTATAAAACATCTGTATCATCTTGCGAATAATATTTGTATAAAATAATCAAATATTGCTTCTTCAATAATAAATGTTATTCAATAACCTATTTGTGTTATGAATCTCCATGTACATACCCTTCAACTAATCATTTAGCCAGATTTATTCCCCTATTGGAATTTTAATCATGAATTAGTCAAAAATTAAAGATACAGTGGGAAGACTCATGTATTTCTATCTATACTAATAAAAGGCAAAGCCCTCACTCACTCACTCACTCACTCACTGACTCATCACTAATTCTCCAACTTCCCGTGTGGGTGGAAGGCTGAAATTTGGCAGGTTCATTCCTTACAGCTTCCTTACAAAAGTTGGGCAGGTTTTATATCGAAATTCTACGCGTAATGGTCATAACTGGAAGCAGTTTTTCTCCATTTACTGTAATGGAGATGAGCTTCAACGCCGTGAGGGCGGAGTTTCGTGTGACATCATCACGCCTCCCACGTAATCACGCAGTACATAGAAAACCAGGAAGACCTCAAAAATGCGCTGAAGAAAACATGCATTATATAATTGAGAAGGCAGCGAAACAATAAGAAGTGAGCGAGTGACATATACAACCATATTCATGAGTTCTGCTACTTCGGAAACAAAGCACGATGTAAACCTACACTTTAAATTAAGTTCATAGACAGGCTGCGCTGGCGTTTGTAATTTAGTGCCTGCCCATATAAGGCCGTCCGTCAGCGGCAATCCAATAGCAAACTGCCACGGGTAAATATTCACGGGTGAAGGACTGTGCTTATGGAGAGGAAGATGAGATGGTCAGGGTGGTGTTTGACACAAACTCAGCGAAACTGCGAGAGAAAGTTTTAAGTGCCAGGACTAAGGTAACATTAAATACAGCCACGGACATAGCACGAGATGGCACCAGCACAGCTGGGAACCTTCGATGCATGTACACCGAGCGCTCACGTGAACTGACGCGTGCACAGATAAAAGGCAACAGTTCCAAAGAGCTGAACAAAACCGAATTACACAATTGAAAAGGCAGCAAAAATATGAAGCGTCTGATAAGCATATTCATAAATCCAGCTACTGCGGAAACAAAGCACACGGTGGAAAAAGTCAATGTCCCGCAACAGTGTAAAAAAAACCCGTGCATGCAGTGTGTCAGGTCTCAGATAAAGAAGAAGACGAGCTGTTTATTGATGCAGTAAGAAACGAATCGATGAAAGAAACCTGTCATCTTTACAACGATTGACAAACACGGAATGTAACTTGAACACAACACATCCTACAAATACGAGCCTGATTGAAAGAAATAATGATAATCAAATCCTTGATGACAGCAACACTCAGTAACACTCACAAAACAAATACTGTATATTGACAGTCATGTTACGTTATTTTTAAAATGTTCCCTTTTCTTTTCTAGCTTTTTAACACACTACTTCTCCGCTGCGATACGCGGGTATATATATATATGTATATATATATTCCGATCTACATACTCGAATAATGGACACTTTATTCGCCATCAATGATTGTTTTGGTAAAGCCATACTCAGTGTATTCATTAGATGAACGGTAAAAAAGTAAGAGCGAGGGGAGGATGACTCATTGAGGCATGCAGGCTGTAGTCTTGCGTCAACTCTATCTGAATTGCGCGATCACATTTGAAAAATATATCTTTTCAAGTTCTATTTAGTCCATATGTGTAAACTCAAGGGCGCGGGCCACATCCGCCCGGCGTAATTATATCCGCCCGAGATCATTTTATATACTGTATTATTGTTATTAATGGCCCGGGTATATGAAGCGCTGGTAACACAATAAACTACAGATCCCATAATGCAGCGCTTCAGCTGCCTTGCCAACACTTAGCGTTAATCAAGTCTACCTTATGATGCTGCAAGTTATTGCGAAGCTAGAGTTATTGCGCACTGAGTTTGCACGGCGCTTTGGTGACTTTGAAGAACAAAAAAAGTCCGTCTACATGCAGCTCGAACCTTGTGCATGTTTGGTAGCACATATCTGTGTGAGAAGCCCTTCTCAGTGATAAAGACTAACAAAACAGCACACAGGAGTCGCCTTACTGATGAGCACCTGCAATCCATCCTGAGAATCTCCACAACACAGAACCTCACACCAAACAGAAACGAACTTGTGGCCAAAAAAAGATGCCAGGCGTCCAGCTCTAAAATGACATATGAGCAAAGACAACTGAATGATTTGATTTGTTATTGCACGTAAGAGCGGAGTCAACCGTTTTAACAAACAGCGTATTGCACTGATACGAAATAGCTGTGTGTGTATATATGTAGATATGTATGTATATGTATATATATGTTTATATAGTTGTGTGTGTATGTATGTATATATATGTGTATTTGTGTGTATATATGTGTGTGTATGTATGTATGTATGTGTGTGTGTATATGTAGATATATATATGTATGTACAGTATATATGTGTATATGTATAGATATGTATATATATATATATGTGTTTATGTGTGTGTGTAAATATATATATATATATATATATAATATATATATATGAATGACAACAACACTCATCTCTCACAACAGTGACAAAACAATTACATTGACAATCAGGTTACGTTATTTTCAAAATGTTTCCTTTTCTTTTTCATTGCTTCTTTAACACACTACTTCTCCGCTGCGAAGCGCGGGTATTTTGCTAGTAATTCTATAAGTTACACATATCTTCAGTTGCTCACTTGTAGTAGTCATGTTAATCAGTCTCTCAAATGTGTCCTCAGACATAAAGGAACCATTTTAAAACAAGGATCTAGAACTGATACTTGTTGATATTGAATGAATGGGGCATAAAAGGAAAAGCACAGGCCATTGTAACTAATAATGTCATTATTATGGAGTTACTTCAAGTCGGCTCCTTTGCGCACATTTGTATCACACGCTGCTCTTAAAGTTCCAATAATTGCCTGCTTGCTTTGCTTGGTGAAGCACACTGCAGTTTTTTTTCACTGAAGCACAGCTAGCCACCATATGTGTCGAGTTGTTTTTAATGTGTAATTGTCACATAGGAATCTGCTCTCCTGGATTTTCAGCTGTCACAAGTTAGGGCTACTCTTTCCACAGGCCAGAGAGATGTGGCATCGCTTTGCTTAGGATCTTCATATAGCCTAGGCACAATAACTTCTCTCAGTTGCTTTCTGGTTGGTATGGCATATCACATTTCAAAAACCTGTATCATTTGCTGAAAGCCCTCATTTTCAACAACAGTGCAGGGTCTTATCATTACAAATAAAAACTGCTATAGATTCTGTTATTTTTATTTTCATGAGACAAATTAAACAGAAGTTCTGAGCTACCCGCTGTCTCTAGAGAATGGATTGTGTAGGCTTTACTGTATTTGTTTTAGATGTTGACTGAGATTGTGTTTATGGATAATGTCAGGATAAATGATTTTTCACATTTGTTGTGTTCCAACAGTAATTAAAGTCTGAGTCTCACCGCTTATATATGGCTTTGCGTTATTCCAGCTGTTCTTTACCAATGCACCGTTTGAATCCATAGTAAGGCCAGACATCTGATTTAAGTGTCTAAGACACTTGATTTCAGTTTAAGAGGACACCCAGTTTTATGGGAGATAAAGTGTTTTTTCAGTAGAAAAACTTAACAGGTGCATTAGTTGACGTTAACATTATACAAAGTTAATCTAAATTAACTCTTTAATTCAATAATTGTTTTTTATCAGTATGCTGCTGCTGAAGTATGTGAATTTCCCCTTAGGAGTAATAAAGTATCTATCTCTATCTCTAGTGCCATCTACTTAATCAGATGGCAAAAACTAAGATAAGCAAAAATCAACATATAATAATTGAGCAGTACAGAGATTCACAAGATCAATCTTGAGACTTTAAGAATCAATATTGAATCGTGAAAGTGAGAAATAATGATTACCGTATTTCCCCAACGATAGGCCGTGGCATATACATTAATTTTACAAACCTGCGTAATGGATGCAGCTTGCTTAAATGGGGCAGCCTATCTTAAAAACATTTCAGTCGCCATTCCTCATGCATTAATTTTGTAGGCTATTGTTGAAACTATCCCATTGTCCTCACACTACGCGAGAATCCATTCTTTAAGTCATTTCTCCAAGTTTGGCCATTTTGCTTCCCTTGTACGCCTTACACACCTACGTGGCAGAAGCACATGCAAGGCTTCCTCATTTGTCTGCCAATTTCTCACTTGTTTTTCATCTACTTCAAAGTGGCGTCCAGCTGCACGATTGCCGTTTTCTTTCGCGAAAGCAACGGCCTGGAGCTTAAATTCTGCAGTGTAGGGCTTGCGTTACAGCATGATATCGGTAAGTGCAAAATTTTATCAATTTAATTGTTCGTGCTCAACTATAATGTCACTATAGTGTTGCAAAGGATTTACATGCTTTTACTTCAGATTGGTAAATTCAGTAACGCCGTGGCTAATAACTTGGGGCGGCTTATCTTAGAGTTTTAAAACATAAATGAGCATTTTCTGCGGCCTATAATGTGGGGAGGCTTATGATTGGGGAAATACGGTAATCGGAAAATGTATATTTTTTTACCCAGACTTATTGTCCAGATTGGTGGCATGACAAAAGGGTGGTATCAAGTGTGCACAGAAAAATGTATACAACGACAAAACAGACCAGCTAGTGACCCCTTTGTTACATTTATTTACTGGAAAGATACAGTATTTTCTTTTTTAATCATACAAGTGAAATGTATATGTAGAATAATAAAACATTGTGTTTTGTATAAATGTGTGTTTTAAAAATAATACAGCTGCACCCTACTACTCAAAAGGATTGGGTAGCAGTTAATTTTTCTATTTCACTTCCTGCTTGAAATTACATAGCTCTCTAGCCAATATCCTTAAAGGGGGTTGGCTCATTAATTCAAGACAGTTCACAGACAAGTCCATGCATTAAGACATTAATTTTACTCAATATTCTGAAAGTAGTAGACTTGCTTATTTCACACAGACCATAAACAAGTAAATACACAAAGACATTATGTTTAAGACATTAATACAACAATGACACATTTCTTTTCTTGTTTCCTTTTGTGATGTAACAGGCTTTTTGTTTAAAAGTATGCACATGCTCTTCAAAAGCAGCAAGAATGTCATCACAAGGCACAAAACCTAAATCTTAATGACATTTTAACATATAAGGAATGTGTAATTTTTTAAGTGTCCATGCATTAAGTTCCTGCACTTTTGTTTTCCACAGTAACTGCTCAAGATGAAAAGAGCTTACCTTATTTGTCACTACTCATTTTTGTTGATTTCATTTTGTCTTGTGCACTTTTGTTAGTATGCCATACAAATGCTTGTGTGCCTCAGCTTGCTATATATATTGAAAAAGAAGATCAAGACAGACCATTGTAACAATTTTTGATATTATATTTACCCAGTTAGTGGCCAAAGATCTCGCAGAGATGAACACAAAGCAGTGTTGTGAAAGTTAAATACACATTAAAACTGAGGCTGATGCAAATAATCAGAGGCAGAGGGAAAAATACACCCACATTAAAGAATCTTTCCCTTTAAAACCCAAGGGCAGGGGACAAAAATTACATGCAGTATTAGTAATAAAAGTACATGCAATATTAGTAGTAATTTTAACATGTATGACTGTCAATAGCATAGTAAAATCTGGGAGCTGAACTGTAATTGCTTTCCTTTTTTGCATGCTGCCTATGTAAATGCTGTTGTAAAATTGGCTGCTTCATTTAATGACTGGCTATTATGAAACCTGCTGAAACCACAAAAGATAATCACACCTCCACCAGCCAATGCTCATAACTTTTAAATGGGGCACACTACCATAGCTAAAGTGTAATTAATTTGAAACAGAAATTCTTGCTTATTTAATATGAATTTATACCAAGCAGTGTGCAAAAATCAGGGGTCTTATTGTCTGAATATTAAAATCATTCTCTGGTACTATGGAATATCCAATAATTTACATGTGAATAATTTTATCAGTCAGGATATGCATACCTTAAGTTGATGAATTGCATTATGCATAGTTAATGCCTCTGCAAACAAAAACTACACCAGCACGTGAAAAATCCCCTTTTCCTGATATTTGTGCTACTTAAATGCTAAGTGTGGGGCCTCAGTTTATTTGTTTCCTAAGGAAGTTGCTGCCCTTTTTCTTAAACGCTATTGATTTAAAAGACATACTCTACTTTCTTGCAGGCAGGCTGCTGCCCAGTCAAACATCTATTTCCCCAAACACCTCCCGAAAGAAGTGCTTGCAAACATGGACCTCAATAATTGTTCATTTTTAATTGGAATATAGCCATCATTTATTTATATTACATGAGGATATATTTTTTTTTTTTTTGTTTTTTTAAGATTTTCATCATTATCACCGCAGTCTTAATTTTGCTTTCCCTGGTGTTCTTGTTTTTTAGATTGTTATTTCCTAATGAGCATGCAGGCTATAAATAGTTGCTTCCTTTCAGTATCATCTGACCTTGTGTTTTCTCTGCTCATTATTGTCATTGTTAGATTACAATAGAGCAAACTCACCAGAAAAAAAGAGTAATCTTTTGGAAAATGACAAAGAGTTTGAAACTACTGCATAAGATTTATAATATTTCTATTAATTTTTAATCTCTCAATGCTATGTTTTTCTGGTTGCAGAATAAGAGAAGGAAAGGAGATTAATTAATTAGATCAATGGTGAAATGAATCACTGATTATAAAATTAGTCAGAAGAAAAACCTGCAGCTTCAGGTAGCCCCTGTCAAATGGGTGTGCTTATTGCAGAGTATCTGGTTTAATACAATACTTGGACAGAAATGGAAGTGAAAATAGTGGAGTACTGACAATTACTAATCTCTCAATTCATAAATAATTGGGTGGTGTCATAATAAAAGAATTTTACAGTGTAAGAATTATATGACATGGGAGAATGAAAGCATCAACAAGCCATAAAATTAAATAACAAGTTCCATTACTGGCAAGGGTTGGCTTCTAATTAAGTAATTGTGTTGGAGCAAGAACCTACAGGAACAGACTTGAGGAACCTTGTACTGCAATAAAAACGTTTACTTCCATGCTTTTCTTTTCTCTTCCTCTTACCAATCCTGTTTGCTTGTTTTGATTGACCCCTTTCTTTTTCTTCCTCAAAACCTCTTCAGTCTTGAGATGGATTAAGTTCAATTTTTTTCCATCGCTTCATAGGTCTCTCATTTATATTTACTTGGATGTACGCATGGGAGCACTGATCTCTGATGTGTGCTGATCAGTGCTGCCGTACTGCCTTGTTTTATTCTACATTCATGGCCATGTTGCATTTATGAATCACTAACTGAAATCCAGCCATCAATCTTGGTATATTCTACATAAATATCTTTAGTAAAATAATTTGGTATTTTTAGCATGGAATTACCCAAAAAATGACTGCTGGCTATAGCTGGTCCACTATATCTTTGACTTTACCAAACAAGTCCTTGGTCTGAAAAATTTTACACTGACTTATATGAAACATGTTTTCTTCGCTTCATTAGACCAACTTGTTGGTTATTGCTTATTTTTCATCATTTTTTTATATAAATGAAGGCAAATTGAATCTATGCAAAATAGTTAATTCTGTTTAGTTAAAATGTTATTTGCATATTCTGCAACGTGCCTTTGGCTTTTGCAAAGTTTTTTTGGGGGGCAGAGCTCCCTAACCCCCCCACATTGTTTTGTCTTGAAGATGTAGCAGTCATGAACTTAATGTCTTCTTACACCCGCTTTGACTCTAATAACAAGCAACACATCATTTAATTGCCTGCAGCACCATATGATTCATCTTTCTTTTTTTTTTTTTGTTTCTTTACGTGACGCAAGAAAGATGTTTAAACAAGTTATTATCCGTAGACCAATTAGGTGACGTGTTCAATGACATCTTTAATATTTTTTTGAAAGAATCTGTTGTCCCCACCTACTTCAAAAGAACAACAATTATCCTTTTGTCAAAGAATACTATCTTATGAACAGCTTCGATTTCTATCTACAGGTCATAAGATTACTGAACAGCTAATACATCCATTCATCCATCCATTTTCATCCCACTTATCCTGAACAGATTTGCAGGGAAGCTGGGGCATATCCCGGCAAATATCAGGTGCAAAGTAGGAACGTTCCTTGGATAGAGTGCCAGCCCATCACAGGTCGAACACACTCACATACAAACACACACCAGGGCTAATTTAGCAATGTCATAAGAACAGATAACTTTCTTACTTGATTTCTGCTTTTAAACATCAACTACTTGTAGCTTAACTACTTACAAAAACTAGCCAGTAAGGGAGCTAAAAACTGTAAAAAGCAGATCATAGTGTAACTGCTCTTTATATGCCAATTAGCTTTCTTCTGCCAGCACCATCACAGTTTGAGTTTGGCACTAATTTGAAGCTACATGGACGTTATGAATATCCAGTATTCAAAGGGAATGCAGGAAGTGAAAAGTGAGCTGCTGCTCGGGCATCAATCAACACTGTGTGCTCAGAAGGAACACCAAAAATAGTTAAAGCACAGTCATCTATCCTGTGTTTATGTGGCTAAGCACTAGGCATTTTTCTTAGTGCTCTTCCTGTTTTACCACTAGTTCTAGCTATCCACTAAATTAAATGTTCATGCCTTTACTACCTAGGTCAATCAATGACTGCTGCTTCTCATTGATCAGTGTGCTGGCTGTTCCCAACACAGTTTTACAGAAAGGGCCATATAAAGAAGTCCTTGTTGAGGAGCTTTGAAGGCCTTTTCTATCCTACCTTAAATTACTGTAACAGTATGGTACACTCATACCTACAATATCCTTTATTTCACCATTATTACCTGTCAAATGCATGCATTTTTATGCATAACATAAGTTTTTTTATAGATATTTCAACAAAGGTATTGTTTTAGTAATCAATGTATAAAGTAAAATCTCAGTATACATAATATGCATTTGACCATAGGGAGTGTGTATTTCAGTGCACGGTATATGAGACAGAATCTCTCAGTAGAGAACATGTGTTTCAATATACAGTCTGTGGAATTCAGTATAGAATTTATTTACTTTTAAGAAAGACATGTGCCTTGAACAGCAGCTCATAAATTAATAGATAGCACCATTACTGCAGACATACATACATAAAAAAAAAAAATCTGCAGACTGTTTTTACTGGATTTCTGAAAATTTTAGATGAAAAAGCAGAGACGATTTAATTTATATTTTTTGTTACAAAAGCAGATTTGTTGCAAACGAAAGTGCCCCAAATAGTGTGTTTACTTGTTAATGTGACAATGTTGTTACAAGTGGAATTTTAATGTTCATGAGTAGGCATCATTAACTTTTCAGTTATGGAAAATGCCAATGAATAAATGTAGTATTATGCATGTATTAAGTAATCTATGTTGATTCTTTTGTCACTCTTTGTAAAGCATATGGCAAAGTTACCCACTTGCTGGTGGTGGTGGTGGTGGTGTTAGTAGTAGTAATAGTAGTGGTGGTGGTGGTTGTGGTGTGAGGTGTTGTGCACCAGCGCTGAGAGAGAACCCGCTGCTGTGCAATATCATGCCCTACTCGATGCAGTTTAGAAGTCAGAAACCTGCTTGTTCACTTCTAGGATGGAAATTCCCTTTAGCTCAACTGGTCAAGCAGCCACTGACTAACTTGTAAAAGTAAGCCACCACAGGCTTATGGAGCCCTGGGAGACCTCATTGGTGACAGTTCCATTTGTTCTTACAAATGAAATTCAGTCTCTAAAAATCTTCAGTTATATATGGCATAATTAGCTATACTGCCATGTGACTTAGTAAATTTTACTGTACCAAAAGAGATAAAAATATACAATGAGAAATGCAAACTAGGTAAGATATTAAATTTCAGAGTTACCACTGAACAAAAATTCAGATTCATATGCTAAATGGTGACTAATCAGCAGTGTTTTGTAGATATTTAAAACTTAGTTTTAGATATGTGCTAGATATGTGTTCCGTATTTGAATTTGTAACAAGAACTATATGTATATCCTTGAAATGCTACTGGGGCTACTTTGTACCAACAGCAATACATCTGCATAATGCCTCACTGTGTCTGTGACAGTCAAGTCAGATCAGTTTTTTTTTTTTTTATAATTTTCGTGCTTTATAATCACTCTGGTGTGTGTTCACACCAAAGTGTATGTGCATGTTTATGTACTTACTTATCTACCTATTTAATCTTAGGGTTTTGAAGAAGAGGAGTATCACCTGAGTTAATTTTTGTTTGCATTGTCCTGCTTAACACACTTTACACGTCCTTACAGAGACAGTTAACTTTTTAAAATCTCTTGCTTCTTAAAATATAAATTGCCATTTGGTTTCTCTGTTTGCTTGCAGTACACTCTGGCATATTTCCACCGTGGTTGAGACGTTTTTGGTCAGGTTGCCTTTTGCAGTGCTATTAGTTAAACAAATATGTTCTGTTTCACATTCTTAACATAACAAATTATTTCGTGTTTCTCATTCTTAAATAATCAGGATTACAAAATGTATGCATGCTTTCCATTTTGACTGTTTAATTTATAAATCTGCATATCTTAGTGATTTATGATATGTGCTGGACACTTGCTACCTCTAGTGGTCTGTTGTGCTCATACATTCTGGGTTCTAATAGTCCATTTAAATAAATGTCGGGCTCGGGTTGGTGGCAGGATTGGCACTCCAGCCACCATAAAAAACCTCACACTGTTCCAGTTTGGTGCTGGGTTGCCTGCAGCACTCGGGTCCCAATCTGGGTGGTTCGTCATGTGGTGGGTGCGGCAACACACTGTATCTACGCATGCTCCCAACCTCTCTCTCCCTCTCTATCTTTCAAAGTACAGTGGCATGTAAAAGTTTGTGCAGCTTTGCTTAAAATGTCTGTTACTGTGAATAGTTAAATGAACTGATCACCAAAAGGCATAAACTTAAACTGACAAATTTATTTAATATTTTAAGCAAGTTTACATTTTATTTCCATCATTCACAGTTACAAAATATTAAAAAAATGAAAAGGGCCTGAAACAAAAGTTTGGGAATCCCGACATGGTCAGTACTTAGTAACACCTCCTTTCACAAGTATATCTTGTAAACACTTAGAGTCTTTCAGTTCTTACTTGGGGTATTTTTGCCCATTTATCTTTGCAAAAGGCTTCTGATTCTGCAAGAATCTTGTGTTGTCTTGCATGCACTGCTCTTTTGACCTCTATCCACAGATTTTCAATGATGTTTATGTCAGGTGACTGTGAGGACCTTGGGAAAACCATTGGCTTGCACACCTTAAACACAGTTGTATATTTTGGGGTGTGTTTCGAATCATTATCTTGCTGTAGGACCCATCCTGTTTTTAACTTCAACTTTTTTTTACAGATGGGGTGATATTTTCTTTCAGAATTTGCTGGTATTTATTTGAATCCATTCATCCCTCTACCAATGACATTTTCCCTGTGCCAGTGGCTGCAACACAAGTCTAAAGCATGATCAATCCTCCCCTATGCTTAATAGTTGAAGAGATGTTCTTTTCCTGGCACCCTTTTTTCATCAAACATACCTTTGTATACGTTGTGGTTCAAAAAGTTCTTCGTTGATTTCAGTCTACAAAACTGTTTCCAAAATGCATCAGGCTTATTTAGATGTTCATTTGTAAACTTCAGGTGCTAAATCTTGTGGCTAGGACACAGGAAAGGTTTTCTTCTGCTGGGGTTTCCTAATGATGACTATGAACAAGTCATAACATTAATGACCTTAAGGTTTTAGATCTTGGTAAAAGTTATCCGAGACCCCAAATATCTTTGGGTGCCCAAACTTTTACTTGGTGTGCATTTCCTTTTTTTCACTGTACAATTGTACAAAATAAAAACAATACAGTAAACTTTTATAAAATGCTGAAAACAAATTTGTCATCCTTAACTGAATGCCTTTTGGTGATCATTTCATCTTCTGCTCACTTAATTAACTATTTGCTGTAAGACATTTTAAGCAAGGGAACCCAAACTTTTACATGCCAGTATAAGCTTTAGAACCAGTTTTTCTATTATTGGAACCACATGGGTCCCATAAATCCCCAATACATTCTGTTTGATATTGCCTTTTTGTCTAGAGTAGTTGTGTTGGCCTTTTTGCTAATCCTCCAGAACATCCCTTTCTCTTGGAAGTTCAAAAGCCATCTGCTGAGTTGTGTGCTTTTTTATGCCCTGTAAAATTTTGCAGACATCTTCCTAGGATTTCTTTCAGTCTGTTACCCTTGGAGGTTAGGACTTCAATAGTACCATTCAGGACTGCAAACAACCCCAACAATACACAGAAAAATGAAAAAAAAAAACATTTTCTTTCAGTATAAAAACTGGATTCAACATTTAAGTTTTTTTTTGGTAACCGATACAAATGTCACCTTTCCAACATTTTTTTTCCCCTGAGACTTTTTATAGATCATAAATTGCTGAAGCTGACATAGGGCCAGGGCTTTCTCAAGGGTTGAGTGGGCCCAGGGTATAATTGGTGTAGAGGAGGGTTGGTTGATGGGTGGTGGTGTTGCAGGTTTCAGACTCTTGTGTGGACAGCTGTGGTCAGAGAGTAGCACTGAGGTTAGTGCAGTTGTTAATGCTATCAGTTCCTTTGGTTGTCTCACCAGTGTCCTTGCTGTCAAGATTACCACTAGTATCCTTTTTTCTTTGGTCTTAGTTTTGCAACAGACCTTTCAAAAGTCATTTTACATTTGCATCAACTTCTTCTGCTTTGTTTTTCTCATCTGCTACCTTAGCTATGCCACATTCTGCAATTTACTTTTAGCTTCCAATGGATGATGCAGTAAATGTATGACAGATGTGCCTCCAGTTTTGAGTAATACATCTGCTCTTCCATTAATTTCAGATTTTATTGTGGGTAAAAATAAGAGTTTCGTATAACACATTATTAAAATGTTTATGTATTTATATTTAATGTGAGTGTGAAGAGGGGATATGAATTGGGGAGTAGGAGTAGGTGGCAGCCCACTTTGCCTCTCCCAGAATGACTGCTCTGTATAGAGCTCATGTGTATACAGTAAAGTGATTTGAGGTATGGGTACTGTATAAAAACACTGATTTCTACAACTTTTTTAATTAAAAACTTTTTGAGTGCATTTGTTGTCCCACTTTAAAGTAGTTTCCATCAAAAGCTACACTAAAGCATTCCAGGTTTCCTAGCATTTTATGAACTAAACTTTATGAGACTCTGTTAAGTATAAAGGCATATTCTTATTAAATGTCTTTCTTATATCTATATATGCATACTTGCGGTGGAAACAACATAATAATGGTAAGCCGTGGTTATGTATCAGCAGCCCAGGAAAAGAAATGTTGCTACCAAGGGCACAATGCAAACTGAATAAATAGAAACTGTTCTCCCCAAAAAGGAGTGACACTCCCTTCCTCTATTACATGAAGATATAGACTTTCCAAATCATCATGGCAACCTTTATTCAGAGTTTGAGAAAACTGGTGCTGTACTCAGTTCATTATCTTCACCACAATCTTGCACAGAGAGATACTGTAGGCCAGAATTTGCATTAAAAAAAAACATAAAAATGTTCAAGCTGCTGTTCTGTTTTCTTTGGCCTTGAAAACATTTGTACACTTAGCCCTCACATAATTGAAATCAACCTCAAACCATTGCATAGGTCCAGCACTGTTGACCATACCAGTATTGACTGTGAATTGCTATTAACACTGAATTTGGATTTCTGTGCAGATAATGTAGTGTCAGAAAAATTCCTAAAACCTAACATGATCAAATTCAGATTTGGGTGGATATGTAAACATAAAGTGTAATGTAAATACATGTGAATGTTTTGTGTATAGGAATTGAATTGTTAAAATATAATCGCATATTACACAATGGGGATGGTACAGTGATGCACTGGATACCATTGTTATGTTACAGATCCAGTGTTCCAGGTTCAAATCTCGTACTCAGTTACTGTCAGTGCAGAATTTGAACATTCTCTGAATGTTTAGGAAAAATCTAGTTTTCCTTCCCCAGCCCCCAAAAGCCATGCTGGTTAGGTTAATTGGCAGTTGCACATTGGCCCATCATAAGTGTTCCCTCTGGTGAACTTCTGTTCATTATGTTCATGGCAGCTTTCAGTACAGTGCTGCCAGAATAGGTTGTAACATTCCTTGCATGTTTTGTTGTGTTACGTTATGTATTACGCAATAAGAGGACAGGGGGCTGGACACATTTGCCTTTTGAGGATTCACTGTGTACAGTGGAGTTCATTAACAAGAACTCAACATCAGTCCATGAATTCTTCCATTCATTTTCGAAAGCTGCTTAATTAGAATTTTGTGCTGCAAAAACAGCCTATAGATGTTAGCACTGGAAACAAGGCTAGAACCAATCCAGAACAGGGTACCAGTCCAACTTATGGCCTAATAACATCCCTACTCACAAAGAGCTAGTGTAAAGTTGACACTTATCTCACTTTGCACATATTTGAAATGGTGGAAAAAATTCTGAGAACATAAGACTTGAAAACTGTGGGATGCAAAAATCAAACACATGCAATTAAAAAGGGTAGTATTTTGTACTGCTCACCATGTGGGTAAAGGTTATGGGATATTATGCTTAAGCTATATAATGTCTTTTAAAATACTGCATTGTTTTGCTCCATGTTACAAGGAGGACAGCCACAAACTGTGCTTATTCAAGTGAAAGAGACAAATCATTAAATTATAATACATAATGGGATTAAGAGGGAACAATAGATAGATAGATACTTTATTAATCCCAAGGGGAAATTCACATACTCCAGCAGCAGAATTCTGATAAAGAACAATATTAAATTAAAGTGTGATAAAAATGCAGGTAAAGCAGACAATAACTTTGTATAATGGTAACGTTTAAACCCAGTGGAATTGAAGAGTCGCATAGTGTGGGGGAGGAAAGATCTCCTCAGTATGTGTGTGTATATATATATATATATATATATATATATATATATATATATATATATATATATATAGTCGATTCCTGTTAATCGGACCACATCGGGACGCGATCATTTTGGTCCTAATAACCGGCTGGTCCGATTACACGAACATGCCCTGTACATGTGCAACCAAGACGGAATGTGCTATAAGTAACATATTAAAATGTCATTATGACTTTTATTGTGCTGCACACGCGTATGGCGAACGTACAAACAAGAACTACGTACATGTACGGTTGCTTACAACTTTGTTTATTGAAAAAGTAATCTACAAATTCTTCGAAACGATCTACATGACACTCAGCATGCGAAGCACAATAAAAAAGATTACATTACCAAATTCCAGTCAATGTTTGAAGAACTTGTCTAGTGTGATCTGACGCATTCTGTTGATGCACTGCACTTGAACAAAATTACCACAAACATCTAACCCATCAATGGGACTGCCTTCATTTCCCTCCTGCATGAAATAGCATCACAAAGTTTCAATGCATTTCCTGGCATCCTGTGTTGTCACTTGCACTAACTCATTAGGGTCATCATCATCACTTTACTTGTCTTCCGCGTTACGCTTACATCTGCTTTCTGCTGGCGACTTGTGGCTTCTTTTTCTTATTCTCTGTCACGTTCTTTGGTCCGATTAAGTGGAATTTTGGTCCAAATAAGCGAACAATATTAGGCTTATGTAATATGTTCTGGTTCAGTTCTTTAGGATTTGGTCTGAATAAGCGGCTGGTCCGATTAACCAGTGGTCCAATTAACCGGAATCGACTGTGTGTGTGTGTATATGTGTATATGTATATATATATATATATATATATATATATATATATATATATATATATATATATATATATATATATATATATATATATATATATATATATATATATATATATATATATATATAAAATAAAGATTTTTTAGGAGTAAATATGGTAAATGTCAACTGTTACTGCTTTTTAGAAGAAACACAGAGGTTCAGAAAGAAAATGTTGAAAGGTAAACTTAACACAAATTTCAAGTAGAATTGTGGGAGTTTCCACCTGTTTCTCAGCTCACATGTTTTACATATTTGAGCATAGGTTATTTACACTTATTGTTAATACTAAAAACTTAATTGGAACAACGCCATTGCTGTTAATGCCATAGCCAACATTTGCAGATCTTTTAAACTGATATAATAATGATCCTAATAAAAATATTTGCTCATAGCAAGAAATTACTTATTTTGAATGAAATTTTCATTTTCAAGTGGGTTTCATGGTGGTACACAAGTTAATAATTTTGCTGCAAACCTCCTAATACCTAAAAACTATTTCTCTGGTGAGTGACTGAGTGTAGTTTGCAAGTTCCCCCATGTCTGTGTGGACCCCTATCTAGATGCTGTGAGTTTCTTCTCGCATTACAAAGAAGTGGATGTTAGGTCAGTTAGTGACTCTCAGTTGACCCATTATTAGTGCAAGAGTATACCCTATCACGGACTTGCACTTTATACAATTGGTTCTTACCTTGTTCCTGTTACTGCTTTGACTGAATCTGCCACCCTAGGCCTGAGCTGGTTCATGTCATTTTTAGAATGGATGGATGAATAGTCTGCATGTGAAAGATACCCTGTATCACATACATAGTAGGAAATAGAAAAAGGAAATAATAAAAGCTTTTTGATTTCCTCAGCAATTAAACTAAACTAGAGTTTTTTTTTTGTTTTTTTTTAACCTTTTGATTTTAACGCCCATATTAATAATTGCATTTTTTAACTTATTTTCAGGAGGCATGCAAGATTTCAACTATTTACAAGGGAATTGCTTTGAAGTTACAATGGAGCTAAGTTGCTGTAAATATCCACCAGCAAGTCAACTGGCCAAAGAATGGGAATATAATCAGGAGTCGCTTGTAACATACATAGAGAAGGTTTGATTTCAGAACCTTGGCTTATTAAATAAACTTCCTTGAAGTTGGCTTATTAAATAAAGTTCCTTCTTTTGTAAATTTTCCATTTTCCTTTATATGGGTAACCTTTAAACAATTCTCAGATCTGTTTTAAAAAGCACAAAGAAAAGATTCATAACATGTTGTAGAAGATAAAGCATGTGCCATTTTTCAGTAGTATTATTATGTCATAATAGTTTGAATGATAAATACTTTAAAAACCCACTTGGTTTGCACATTAAGTTGTATATTAATTTATGTAATACATGGAGCCATCAGAGAAAGGCAAAATAAGTAAACACTTATTGTTTAAAGAAACTTTCTTTTTAGCCTGCAAACTGGACTGGCAACTGTGTTGATTGTGAACATCATTAAGTTATGTTGATTTTCAACCATGAAGTAATTAAGTTAAATTTGTAAAGAACACATGCTAATGTTCCCAAAAACAAAACTAACATTAGGGTTTCAAGATTTTTCTTGCCACCCTGAACTGTTTAACTTTATTATGCTTTATTCAGCATACTGTTAACTACTTACACATAAAATGACACCTTTTATTGGCCAACTAAATAGATTACAATATGCAAGCTTTGTTTTAGAGATTTGACCCAACAGGTTATTGGAAATAATATACACAAATAAAAATGGCATGGACAATAATGATGGGACCCTTTACTGAATATATTGTTGTACAACCTTTAGAGGCAATCACTGTAAACGAACAATTACTGTAGCTCACAATAAGACATATGCACCTGTCATCAGGTATTTTGGCTTATTCTTCCTGAGTGAGCAGCTCCAGCTATGTTCGGATTGAAGGGTGCCTTCTCCAGACTGCATGTTTCAGTTCTTTGTATAGACATTTGATAGGATTCAAATTAGGGCTCATAGAAGGCCACTTCAAAATGGTCCAATATTTTGTTTTTAGCCATGCTTGGGTGCTTTTAGATGTGTGTTTTGTGTCATTATCTGGTTGGAGAATCCATGACATGCGATTAAGACAGAGTTTTCTGACACTGGGCAGCACATTTCATTCCAGAATGTCAAGAGATTTAATTGTTCTTTGCACATACTCAAGGCACCCCATGCCAGGCACAGCTAACATCCCAAAATATTACAGAGCCTCCTCCATGTTTCATAGTAGGTATGGTGTTCTTTTCTTTTTTCATCTTAATTTTTCATCTTTGGACATAGTTTGTGGCTTGACAAAAAGTTACAGTTTTATCTCATCTGCTTAAAGGACATTCTACCAGAAACATTGTGGCTTGACAATGTGCATTTTAGCAAGTTTCAGTCTGGCTTTTTATGTTTTTCTTTCAACGGTGGAATTCTCTTGGGATGTCTTCAATGGGGCCCACTGTCACTCAAAAAGCAATGGATGGTGTGATCAGACACTGATTGACCTTGACCTTAGAGTTCCACTTGCATCTCTTTGGAAGTTGCCCTTGGCTTTTATTCTACCATTCTCACTATCCCAATTCTCACTATCCTTCTGCCCATTCCTGGGGTTGTTTTTCCTCCTGTAGCCATGTCCAGAGAGTTTAGCTACACAGTCCCATGGATCTTAACCTTCTCAATAATATTTGCCACCATTTTCTTTCTGATCTCCTAAGACAACTTTCTCCTTTGTTTTCTCTGGTCCATGTTCAGTGCGGGACACATGATGATATCAAACAGCAGAGTGACCTCTTTTCTCCATTTAAATAGGGTGAATGACTGATTGCATGATTGAAGACGTGTGTGATACTAATTAAAGAAAACAACTAGTTTGGAAAAGATCATTCTCATCCAATTACTTTTGATTTTTTTAGGGTTAACAATAAATGTGTCTAGGTTATTTTTAGAATATTTTAGTAGAATAAGCAATACTTTATCTCTGTTTCCACTTGCTTTGCTTTACTTGATGACATATCAAAGGCATGCAGGTACACATGGGACATTAGCTTTTTATTTAATCACTTTTCCGATGCCAATGAGCTGTAAAGGTACCAACAATATGTCCACATCTATACAGTAGAAGCATTGTGAAAACATAATTATTATTAACTGCTGTGCATAAACAGATTATCATTTCCAAAAGCATCCAGTTTCAGTAGTTTAATTAATTAAAAAAGCTGTACTTTCCTGCTTTACAAATATAAAACCCATGCTGTTTTATTTATGGAAAATATCTCATTCTAATTTACCACACTGAGGATACTACTATACTTTGGTGCTCTTGTAATTTCTTGCTGTGGTTCCATTAACTCCAAAAGGGACAGAAAGATAAGAGTAATTAAAATTTCTGCATGCTTAATGGGTGACCATTTATGTAAATCACTTTCAAATGTTTGTTCAACTACATATGTAATTATACCATGGGTTATGGACTTAACTTCTTTTTAATATTATATTCTATAAACAAACCCGGATGCTTCCCAAAAAGTGCCAATAAATGTGGGGAAATCTGCTGTGAAATCTACAGAAATGGACCAAAAATTACATTTGTTTGTCAGAAGTTAATTAACTGCTTATATATATGAACAAGTTTGGGAACCCCTGTCAGCCTGTATAATAATTTACTCTACTTTCAACAAAAAAGATAACAGTGGTATGTCTTTCATTTCCTAGGAACATCTGAGTACTGGGGTGTTTTCTGAACAAAGATTTTTAGTGAAGCAGAATTTAGTTGTATGAAATTAAATCAAATGTGAAAAACTGGCTGTGCACAAATTTAGGTACCCTTGTAATTTTGCTGATTTGAATGCATGTCACTGCTCAATACTGATTACTTGCAACACCAAATTGGTTGGATTAGCACGTTAAGCCTCGAACTTCATAGACAGGTGTGTCCAATCATAAGAAAAGGTATTTAAGGTGGTCAATTGCAAGTTGTGCTTCCCTTTGACTCTCCTCTGAAGAGTGACAGCCTGGGATCCTTAAATCAACTCTCAAAAGATCTGAAAACAAAGATTGTTCAGTATCATGATTTAGGGAGAGGCTACAAAAAGCTATTTCAGATGTTTAAACTGTCAGTTTCAACTGTAAGGAATGTAATCAGGAAATGGAAGGCCACAGGCACAATTGCTGTTAAACTCAGGTCTGGCAGGCCAAGAAAAATACAGGAGCGGCATATGCGCAGGATTGTGAGAATGGTTACAGACAACCCACAGATCACCTCCAAAGACCTGCAAGAACATCTTGCTGCAGATGGTGTATCTGTACATCGTTCTACAATTCAGCACAGTTTGCACAAAGAACATCTGTATGGCAGGGTGATGAGAAAGAAGCCCTTTCCGCACTCACGCCACAAACGGAGTCACTTGTTGTATGCAAATGCTCATTTAGACAAGCAGGTTCATTTTGGAACAAAGTGCTTTGAACTGATGAGACAAAAATTGAGCTATTTGGCCATAAGAAAAAGCGCTTTACATGGCTGAAGAAGAACACCACATTCCAAGAAAAACACCTGCTACCTACTCTCAAATTTGGTGGCGGTTCCATCATGCTGTGTGGCTATTTCAGGGACTGGGGCCCTTGTTAAAGTCGAGGGTGGGATGAATTCAACCCAATATCAACAAATTCTTCAGTATAATGTTCAAACATCAGTCACAAAGTTGGAGTTACGCAGGGGTTGGATATTCCAGCAAGACAATGACCCAAAACACAGTTCGAAATTTACAAAGGCATCCATGCAGAGGGAGAAGTACAATGTTCTGGAATGGCTGTCACAGACCCCTGACTTGATTATCATTGAAAATCTATGGGATGATTTGAAGCAGGCTGTTCATGCTCAGCAACCATCAAATTTAACTGAACTGGAGAGATTTTGTATGGGAGAATAGTCAAAAATACTTCCATCCAGAATCCAGACACTCATCAAAGGCTATAGGAGGCGTCTAGAGGCTGTTATATTTGCAAAAGGAGGCTCAACTAAGTATTAATGTAATATCTCTGTTGGGGTTCCCAAATTTATGCACCTATCTAATTTTGTTATGATCCATATTGAATATTTTCTGTTAATCCAATAAACTTAATGTCACTGCTGAAATACTACTGTTTCCATAAGGCATGTCATATATTAAAAGGAAGCTGCTACTTTGAAAGCTCAGCCAATGATAAACAAAAATCCAAAGAATTAAGAGGGGTTCCCAAACTTTTTCATATGGCTGTAAAAGTTCTGAAATGCTTAATGTAAAAATTATGTGAGGAGGACCACAGTATATCATTATAAGGATATCTGGATTCTGTGACTGAAATTTTTGTCTTTTGCTTGATTCCAGGTTCATATTGGAGTGAAGGGCTTTGTGAAGAGTGCTGAAAACTCCAGCGCCATTTCTGATGCTACTATTGTAGTGTCTGGGATAGCACATAATATAACATCAGGGAAATTTGGAGAGTATTTCAGGCTACTTGTGTCAGGAACTTACAACATTACAGTCTATGCAGAAGGGTATGTACAGTGTCTATAAGAACCTTCAGTTGAAATTAAGGCCACCTTTAAGACATATTAAGCAGAGTAATCAGAATTGGATGTTCTGGAAACAATGTTTGGTACTCCTATCACAGGAGATCAAATGATTTCTAGTTTTCTTAGTTCAAACCAAGGCTCTGGAGTGAAGTAGTTGCCATTTTTTAGCATAGTCAGAATTGCAAAGTTTTTATCTGACTCCAAATCTAGCACAGACTCTTAATTGCTTTAAAAAGTAGAAATATAACTCCAACCATGACAGCTGTCACATTTTATTTGGTAGCACACTAATAAGAACACACAATATGCCAACTGCATAAGTAATTTAGTTTCTGCTGAATTTCTTTACAAGAATGTTAGTATCTGCACCATGCTTGGCAGAAGTGGCAACAATAAACGTGCAAAGAGACACCACATGTTATGAGTTAACTGACAGTGCACCTTCAGGGTCTTCGTATGTTACCTGCACATTACAAGTTTGCCTGGAATTGTTTTTTTAGTCCTGTTCCAAAAAAATCTGTTCACCACTCGTTTTTATTTTAATGAAAACAAATCTGCAATATTTTTACAGTTGCATCGGCAAAGCATAAGCTGCACAAAGCCTTTGAAAGATGGATGGATGTATGGATGGATGGATGGATGGATGTATGTATGTATTCACTCACTCACTCACTCACTCACTCACTCCCTCCCTTATGGAGTCAATGATGAATGTTGTCTGGTGCTGGTGATTTGTTAGGGTTCAGCCTATTTAATCTAAGCAGTAGTCATTCCTCTACTGTTTCCAAATCACTAAGTGTACTTTTGGGAGGTTATCCACATCTTCACATATGTAAAAATTAAAATAAAGTTCAGAGCATTTGCTACTTCACTGTCTCTTTATATTCTAGCTTGCATTTATTTGTACCTCTTTACTTTTTTCCTTGACTGTTCTATTACTACTAAAAATAGTTAAAAGAACTTGATTAGGCCATTTTTTACCTGTTTTGCAACATTCTTCTTCAGCTACATTTTAGATTTCCTGATATTATTTTTTTTAATCTGTTGCTCTCATATGTCCTTTACTTGGCGCTCAAGTTATTAATCTTATTGTATATTCCTTTAACAGCTTTTTTCCTCACTGCAACTTCTTTTTTAATTACTTATAGATCCACCATAATATCAGTTCTCTTTAATTTTAGGTGCTTCTACATTTTGGAATAAACTTGTCCTGTATTATATGTAAAATATTTTCAAATCTACCCGGCTTCTCCTGAACTGTCTCCACACTTAAACGCCTATCCCAGCTGATCTAATTTAGACTTTGTTGCATCTGCTCTGGATTAGCCTTATTAAAATTAAAATTTCAGTTTTAAATATGTGCTCTGCCCAAATACTGTGACATTTATGTTATGGTCACTAGAATGACTAAATCATAAATATTTCCTGAATCCTATCCTGAATATCATAGAATGCTAAATCTAGATAGGTCTCCTCACATATTGGTGTTTTAACATGCTGTGTTAATAAAAAACAATCATTGATTACATTCAAAACTCTTGTTCTTATGCCCTGCTATTTGTATGGCCAGCCCACTTTGGGCAATTAAAGTCTCCCATGACTATAATTTACTGATATAAATTTGCCTTGTTAGTATTATTAAAAAATATATATTGATAAATATCCCTGTGGCTCACCATCTAACTGAAAAAGACTTGCATCCATATCCTGTTTTATGTAAATGGCAACTGCCATTAGCAGTAGTGTTATTGTTGGAATCTATCTAATAGACAGGAGTGTTTATTGGTTAATATATACTTCCACAATACTTATTCTGTCCTGGTCAAAGATGAGAGAAGGAGAGAACTCATGAACAGTTATTATGCTATTGAAGAATTTTAATAAATTGGTGCACAGATTTACGTTATGCAATTGACAAATTGAGTGTATCAAATATTATAGTACATCTGTAACAGCTATTCAGATTAATCCAATTTAAAACATTTTCTTTAAATATATCACTCTTTTACATCTCTCACTACATTACTACCACTTTTAAAAAAGTATGGGTATCATTGGAGTTTCTTGGCTTATGTTGACTAAACTATTAAACAATAGTGAATATAGTACTTGATAATAAAACTGGCATTATGGTTAATTAAAAAAAATTATAAATATATGTGTTCAATTGTCTACTGCAATTATATTTTTTCTGAAAGTAATTTTTTAAAATTCTTTTGGTGCTAGATACGTGCCTGTGACAGCAAGTCAAATCCAAGTTCCTGAAGATGGTTCTACGAAAATAAACTTTACACTTTCTTTATCAAAATCGGCTGAAAACAACAGACTTGTGTCCTCTGCATCCCCCGGACACTTCTCAATCCAACCCCAGGAATTCCGACATCATCACTATGCAGATATGGAGATCTTCTTGAGGCGGCATAGCACAGAATATCCTGACATCACACGGCTATACACTATTGGAAAAACTGTTGAGAAAAAGGAGCTGTATGTAATGGAAATTTCTGACAACCCTGGTGTCCATGAGCCTGGTATACATTGTTTCTCAGTTTATTCCCCAACTTCCCCCTGCTCCCTTTGTCAGTAAGTTAGAGAACAATAGTTAGCATCATGAAAATTATTCATGGCCTGTTCAAACTGGTAGATGCTCAGAGTTCTTTTGGTCAGTGACTAATTTATCTCTTTATTAAAGGTTATATCTTTTGAAGTAGAGAGAAAGACTTGTCAATACTAATTTGGTGTATTTATGTATGGATTTGTTTGAAGGCAAGTAGAACAAAGTACAGTGAACTTAAGTGATTTCTCCTAGTTATGAAAAAGGCATATTATGGAAGTGGAATAAAATATTTGCTTTCACAGATGTCTGGGAATTAATGAAAATATATTTTCCTATATAAAAACATTCAATTGTAAATTTTTACTGGGTTTACCTAGGTAGCTGATCTCAGACCTTTCTTGACTTTTAGGTTTCATATAGTGATTTTCGATGCTTATCTATATTTTTGTCATATAATTGTACCAGTAGGAATGTCGTGCCTCCCACCCATAATTCGGGTTCCCTTTGCAGTTTCTTGCATCATTGCAGATTCTTGCCCTTGTTCTTTTCAAGTTTTCTTTTCCCTATACTGGGGAAAACCTTTCCTACCACTCAGATTTTTTTAAATTTTCTTTATTTAACAGTTGTTATTATTATTTTGATTCACAAATGTAATACAACAATTAACACTGCATGCTTCTATGCTTCTCTTTTAGAGACAAGTAAAAAGAGATTTAACAAGGATGTTTTTGTCAATAATAACAAGTTCACATACTATATAAAGTATCTAGTTTAGTTTATAGATAATATTTTGATACAGGGTCCAGATTTAATTTCTGGCGTATTCATTTGTGTTTGCATGATTTGATTATTGGGAGTAAGTGCATGTGACTGTGCCTAGTGATTTACTGACACATCTTCCAGGTTTGATTCCTATCCTCTGTGTCATGCTGCAGACATAGGCCCTTGTATTTCCTATGGCAATGTGCAGATTTGTACTTCTGTCCTATAAGAATATGTATAGAGAGATATTTCAGCATATTTTAGTAGGAAGATACATGTGATCCAGAACTAAAATAATGATTAAATCTGAAACACATCATTGGTGAGGGTAATGCTACTGGCAAAAAAAAAAAAATCATAACATAAAAAAAAAATCATAACATAACTATATGGTGTAATAAATTTGTAGCATATTTGACAGAAATATCCTTAGACTTTGTTGGCACTAATTACGATCTAAGAGTGCTCACACAAATCGTGTGCATACATAATGAGAATTCATCAGTCTTAGGCACCTTCATTGTCCAATTAGCCCATGAACTGTAAACAAAGTACAGGGTAGTCTGATGTTCACATGAATTCTCAATGTGGCACTGTTCTGGTAGCGCTAGGTGAAAAATGGGGACATATGTTTGGACTGCCTAAACTTATTAGAGAGAAAATTCTGCAAGAGGCACAATTCATTCTAATGATCATTCATCAATCCATTTCTAACCACCAGAGAAATAACAAGTTAAAAAATTAGTCCTTGTTGTCTTAAATTTATTGCAGGACTCTACTTTTTTCCCCAATCACAGACTGCCCATACTGAGCAAACCATTTACTAAAGCAAATATGTAAACTTTATAACAAATGTTGGATGCAATTTTAAATATCATCAGAAACTAGCTCTGTTACCCCCTGCTTCGCTTGGGAAATTTCCAATGACAATGGGCTTGTGTTTTACCCAGGAATTGTAGCAGGCTGGTACATCACAGTCTGACTAGCAAGGGGACACTTTAGTTCTCCACAATAATTGCTTGTATTTTACAACCAGTTCCCAACTTCCCGGCCTCACCTATAAACCATTAAACTTAACATTCTATGAAGCCTATGTATTTAAGAACGCTCGAAATTCCAGTTGAAGGCAAAAGAAAGATATGTAGTATAGAGTATGTGTAAAGAAATTGTACCTGCTTAAGCGATTTAGGTTAAAGCTTTGTTCATGGGGAGAAATTTGAATTTAGAAATGTAGTATCTTTGTCTGTTTTCCTCTTTGTTAATCATAATGAAATGTATGCTTTCTCAGGTGAACCAGAATTCAAATATATTGGTAACATGCATGGCAATGAGGTAGTTGGCCGTGAGCTGCTTTTGAACCTCATTGAGTACCTCTGTCGAAATTATGGCAGCAATCCTGAGGTCACCCAACTTATTAACACAACTCGCATTCATATTATGCCTTCCATGAACCCAGATGGTTATGAATTAGCACAAGAAGGTGAGTGCAGCATGCTACTTTAAATTTATGAAAAATGTTCCTTGAAGTTATTAGCAATGCATGGTTGTGTGATTCAGTGTTCAAGTAACTCTGTTCAAGTCACAATTATGAGACTGTAATTCATTGAGAAGCTAAGTTTGGATAAGATGTGGTAATTTAACAAAGCATTCAGCTTGTCATTCTATTGTTTACTACAATTGGGCTTACCAAGGTAAATCTTTAAATGACAAAAGAAAAAAAATTGATTTATAAATACCAAAAGAATTTGTTTTGGAACCGGTATCAATTTTATTATGATAGGTCTAGGTGAGCTGCTTATAATGCTGTACTGTGTTCACATTTGACAATATGTCTTTTTAGAAATACTAACTTTTTCAGTAACAGGAAATTTTAGGGAATTTTTCCAGTCAGCGTTTTTTGAATACCAGTATCACATTTGACTGCAAATGGTTGGATTAACACAAAGATGATGCACCTTATTTAAATATTTTACCACAATTTAATATTTTTTTTTCCTTTCATCTTTTTTTAAATGTATTTAATCTAAGCTTTTGGAGTAATGTGGACCCTAAATCCCCTCCCAGCAACATTCAGTGCAGGTCATGAAAACACACTAGAAAGACATATAGGACAAACACACTTGTGTGTACTCACTCAAACTACACAAACAGAGAGTAATTGATTGGTCCTACACTTATTTTTCAGGTGTGTGAGAATATTTAGTATATTGTGGTTGATAGGCAATGTTTTGCACACCAAACCCTGACCACACAACTGTTGCAACCAAATCTTGAGTTCAGAAAAGATCCTTTTATTTTCAGAATTTTTTTTTTTTCCAGCATTTTCCTTCGCTATAATGTTATTCTTCTTCCTCCTTGACTCCAGATGAGTTTTGCCCTTATTCAGTTCCCAGTTCTGACTGACCCTGAGCTGGAGAGAAGAGGGTTCTTTTTAATGCTGTCAGTATGTCTCAAGCACAGCACAGGAGCACACCCAGGTCAGAAGCATAAGGCTAGTCACCTCCCAAGAGCTCCCTCGTTCATTGAAACACATTTCCCATGCAGTCCTGTGGACGTCCATTCAAGAACAATGCTGGAGGTGTGCTAACACCCACTGTAATAGTCAACACATTATTCTGGCAGACAGTCCTCACTTTCCCATCTATTAAGCTACTTCATGTCCAAGAAAGTTAGCGCCAACCATCCTGGCCACGTTTGCAGTGCATCCACACCCTCCTTCACAGTACCCTGAGGGAAAACCCATATGGTCACAGGGAAAGCCTGCAAACTTCATAAAGTCATTGGGCTGGGGTTCAAACCTAATCTGAAGCTGCGAGACAGTGACAATAACCATAATGTTCCTCCTTAAAACCTGCTCTTATTTTAATTAGTATGTTTTATAATTTCCCAGGTGTTTAGAGGGCCGGTGTAATTTATTTTATTAGTAGTACTCATTTTTCAGTGGGGCTACATCAGAAAAGCAGTGTAGCACAAGTGTTGTTTAAAGAAGATTACATTTAGTAGTTTATCATTTTTTTCATGTTTGTTTTTAATATTTTTTTTTACTTTTAAGGGGACAAAGACACCACTCTGGGAAGAAATAACAGCAATAATTATGACTTAAACCGCAACTTTCCAGACCAATTTACCTTGATTTCTGATCCACTGCAACCAGAAACCATAGCTGTAATGAGCTGGCTCAAATCATATCCATTTGTTCTCTCAGCCAACCTACATGGAGGTATCAATGATGACTGCTAATCTTGTTCATTTAATTCTATGTGTGTGTATATAATAGTTTCCAAAAACTGATGCAATTCCACATTCTTTTTCCAGGTGCCCTTGTAGTAAACTATCCATACGATGATGATGCAAATGGTGTCAGAGCTTACAGTAAATCCCCTGATGATGCCTTATTTAGGATGGTGGCGCTTGCCTATTCCAAGGTAAACTAGATAGTCTGGTATTACAGTGATCCCTCGCTATATCGCGCTTTGACTTTCGCGGCTTCACTCCATCGCGGATTTTAAATGTAAGCATATCTAAATATATATCACAGATTTTTCGCTGGTTTGCGGATTTCTGCGGACAATGGGTCTTTTAATTTATGGTACATGCTTCCTCAGTTTGTTTGCCCAGTTTATTTCATACAAGGGACGCTATTGGCGGATGGCTGAGAAGCTACCCAATCAGAGCATGTATTACGTATTAACTAAAACTCCTCAATGATATACGATATGCTTCCCGTGTGGTGCTTGATTGTTTGCTTTTCTCTGATTTTTTCCTCACTCTCTCTGACATTCTCTGCGCCTGATGGAGGGAGTGTGAGCAGAGGGGGGACAAAGGCTGTTTGCATATAGGATACGGACGCTACTCTAAAAAATGCTGGTTTATCGTGGTGCTTCGGCATACTTAAAAGCCTAAAAGCACGTATTGATTTTTTGATTGTTTGCTTCTCTCTCTCTCTCTCTCTCTCACATTCTCTCTCTCTCTCTCACATTCTCTGCTCCTGACACGCATTCCTTTGAAGAGAAGATATGTTTGCATTCTTTTAATTGTGAGACGGAACTGTCATCTCTGTCTTGTCATGGAGCACAGTTTAAACTTTTGACTAAATGGTGTTATTTCATGTCTAGAGGGCTCTAATAATGTTAACAGTGTGGGAGAGTTTATAAGGGCTTAAAATATATAAAAATAACCATACAAACATATGGTTTCTACTTCACGGATTTTCATCTGTTGCGGGGGGTTCTGGAACACAACCCCCGCGATCGAGGAGGGATTACTGTATACAGTATATGTAAAATCCTAAGTCTAAAAGTGCAACGATTTTATGTCACGTTTTTTGTGCCATTTTAAATCAGGATTGTTTTAAAACCTACATATATATGTTTGGTATCATTCTTTTCAGAATTTATCAAACTTTAATGTGATGTTGTTAGATCTTCAGATTCTTATTCTGTTTTAAAATTATAAACTAAAATATCAAGAAAGTCGTGGTTTTTATTTTTGATCGAGTAAACTTTCACAGGAAAAAACTATTTAAAAAAAAAAAAAAGATCTATTCATAACACCAATGTTTGTATGTAGGTGATTTAGTTAGCTGAAGGTCGAGACGCCAGAGGCACCAGGAAGGCTTGCCCCCCTAAGATATAAATAATTTTTTAAAAACATTGAGCTGCTATTATTCATTTCCAGAAATAAAGGGCCTTTTATTAATTGGATAGTTGTAATAAAATGTCAACCAGTCAATACGTAAAAGGAGAAGTTTGTACTTTCTAGTACTGCTGTGTTTGAAAAAGGGATACATACTATATAGGCATGTGTGTATAGATACAGCATATATAAAATATGCTTGAATGTAATTTAAGTCTGAGTTTTTCATTCTTGTCTTCTCTATTTAGGAAAATTCTGCCATGTCCAAAGGTCACCCTTGTCCAGGTCCATTTTCTCATGAATATTTTGAGAATGGCATTACCAATGGAGCTCATTGGTATAATGTACCTGGTGAGTACATGTTTCTTGTGTTTAGAGAGAGGTTACTGAGCCAGTTCATCCAGGTGTTTGATCTTTCCAAAATAAGATTTGTTTGGGTTTGAAAAGGTCATTGAGTGATAAATAACTGGTCACTTTCTGTTCACCTATCGATTCTAAAGTATCTGGAATCAAGAGAATTATGTTGATACTAGACATTAAGCCCGTTACAATAACAGGGGCTAGAACAGTAGTGCATAAACAGGAGGATCTGTTTATTTTAAATGGCAAGGGACCTTGTATGTGGCTGTAATATGCGTCACTGTATTGTGTACCTTTAATTTTCTTTCGCAGTAATACTGGTTTATATTTCCGTAAAATGCTTGTAATTTTCTCTGACAGTAATACAGTGGAACCTTGGTTCACGACCATAAATCATTCCAAAACTCTGGTCGAAACCCAATTTGGTCGTGAACCGAAGTAATTTCCCTCATAGAATTGTATGTAAATACAATTAATCCGTTCCAGACCGTACGAACTGTATGTAAACATATATTTTTTAAGTTGTTAAGCACAAATGTAGTTAATTATAACATAGAATGCACAGCGTAATAGTAAACTAAATGTAAAAACATTAAATAACACTGAGAAAACCTTGAACTACAGAGAAAATAACACTGTGTGTTTGTGTCTCTCTGGCACGCCTGTGTGTGTGTGTCTCTCGCGCGCCTGTGTGTGTGTGTCTCTCGCGCGCTGTATGTGTGTGTGTGTCTCTCGCGCGCCTGTATGTGTGTGTGTGTCTCTCGCCTGTGTGTGTGTCTCTCACGCCTGTGTGTGTCTCTCGCCTGTGTGTGTGTCTCTGCTGTGTGTGTGTGTCTCTCGCGCGCGTGTGTGTGTGTGTGTCTCTCGCGCGTGTGTGTGTGTGTCTCTCGCGCGCCTGTGTGTGTGTGTCTCTCTCTCTCTCGCGCCTGTGTGTGTGTGTGTGTGTGTGTGTGTGTGTGTGTGTCTCTCGCGCGCGCCTGTGTGTGTGTGTCTCTCTCTCTCTCTCTCATGCGCCTGTGTGTGTGTGTGTCTCTCTCTCGCGCGCCTGTCTGTGTGTCTCTCTCGTGCCTGTGTGTGTGTCTCTCTCTCGCACACACGGCTGTGTGTGTGTATCTCTTTCTCTCTCTCTGCACAAACACGTGCGGCCCTGCGAACACCTCGACGCGCACAGGGGTTTTATTAAAGAGGATTAAAAATAACCTTTTTGATAAACTTTCTGCAATAGAATATTTTTATAATAATGTATTGCTTATGATTCAAAGATGTTTCTTTTGATAATCTGTTCTTGCATCTTGGATACAACCTACTCTGGTTCAGACTGATAAGTAACAGAATAATTTTCATTTTAATTGGATTTTAATTTTAATGACATAGTTAGTGCTCCTGCATATACCTCTAAGGTCAGTGTGAGTTTTGCATACCCATTCCATGACTGTATTTGTTTTCTCCATTTCTGCCCACATGTTAAAGACCATTAGATTGAATGATAACTCTATAATTGTCCCTGTAATAGTAAGTGCAGTTGCATGCATATATGTGAGGTGCATTCCACCTGGCATTAAGTTCAAGTTTATTGTCATGTTACCTCCTGCCCAGTGTTGTCAGGATACTCTCCGGCTCCCCACAACATTATGAGCACTTTGAAAAATAGATGGGCAGATTTTAATTATGATTGTTTGGTTTAATATCTCACTTGATATTTTAAATTAAAATGCCAAACATTAATAATAAACACTTTGTCAGTTCATTTGAAGATTTCTTAGGTTTACCCAGAATTTGGTTATGTACTTTACTTTGCTATAATGACAAGTTGGAATATGTTTCATATTTGCTAATATGGTAACTTTTCTTTTTTAATACATGCCCAGATAATTTGTTCTATGCATGATAAACCTTTTTTTTTTACTTTAGGTGGAATGCAGGACTGGAATTACCTTAACACTAATTGTTTTGAAGTTACAATTGAGCTGAGCTGTGTTAAATACCCCCTGACTGAAGAGCTTCCCAAATATTGGGACCAAAACCGGAAGTCACTGTTGCAGTTTATTCATCAGGTATATATTGGAGACATTCCTGTATATACTTTAATTACATTTTCATCTCATTTAGTTCTCCAAACCCCTTAAAGTTTTTTTCAAAGCTATGTCAGAACAATGTGATGAGACCATATTTTATTGTATGCAGTCATCAAAATGAAAACATAACAATGCCATCTTTCGCATATGTAGTTTGGAGACCATATTAAAAAAGCAGTTAGATTCTGATACCTACTAAGTAGTTAAGCCTGATACAGTATAAATGATAACATGAAGATATCTAAAATTGCTTTATTGTCATAATTGAAGGGCAAACAAATTACCCTTTATTCCTGTAGATAAGAATAGTAATAGCTTTTGCAGAGTTGTCTGTATTACTAGTTGGCACTTATTTGTTTACACACAGGTACACCAGGGAGTTAAAGGTTTTGTTAGAGATTCTGTTGATGGCTCTGGAATCTGGAATGCCACTATTACTGTAAAAGATATTGACCATCCAATCACAACTTACAAAGAAGGGGATTACTGGCGTCTCCTTGTTCCTGGAAATTACCAGATAACTGCTTCAGCACATGGGTGAGATTTCTGAAAAAACTTACATTTGTGTCTGTTATTATATCTAAGGTTCTCTTCACTTTCGTGGCATGTTTTATTCCTTGTAATAGATAAAATTTGCATGAAGCTGTCGAACTTTTAACCTTTACAATTTTAAGGGTACAGATAAAAATTACAGACACCCTTCTTTTGTATAAAAATATTCATAGTGGGGAAAAAACTGGCAAAAACATTTTACTTGCATAACTTTGAATTTATAAAGAAACTAAACATCATTAGTCTTCTTAATTTACCAGATACTCTTGCACAATGTGAAATTAAAAGTATATGTAAAACACATGAATTTTTGGCAGAAAAATACAAAGTTAACAATTAAAGACCCAAGGAGGTTCATACTACAGTTAGCTTCAATTACAAAATACTAGTCTAAGAAAACTAAGTTTGGAAAATCATTGATAAAATCAGCACACCCGTGGATATCCACAAAGACAATAGAGGACAGAATTCAAATAAATGTAAAGTTTTAAATGTTAGAAGTATACCTTTTAGATATTATTATATAGTTTGGGAATGTCTGGAGATAGAAAGTAGTCTTTATGATAAATACAGTGTGCACAGGCAATTTAAAAAGGCTAAAAGAGCCCTCTGCTACAGTGTACTGTATGACATAAAAGTCATTAAAGCATAGGCCTTACATTTGATAGTCTTTAGTAATAGAGTGTTGTACAGTGTTAGCCATTATGGATGTAATGAGAAGTCAAGCAAAATGACACCTGTTCGAGCTATCTCAAAAACTTGCATATTGTAATTGTTTTAGTTAGCCAATTAAAGGTGTCATTTTGATTGACTTCTCATTTGATAATCTTGAAATAACGAGCTGTAATGGCCTAAATAGTTTGTTCTCCTCAATTCTTCTCTCTCATTTTTAACCCATAGTGCAACAATTAACAAGACTGCTTTATTGCCTTTTACTTTTCCAGCTATGTTCCACTTACAGTCAATGTGTCTGTTAATGACGGTGTGGCCACACAGAATTTTCTACTAATGCGTGTAAGAAATGAAGATAAAGAAATTCTTCCGAATGAGAAATTCCAGAACCTAATTAAGGAACTTTCATCTGAGCATGGATTAGAGAGTCTTGTTTTCAGCTCTGCATCTGATAATGACTTTCACCGCTATCGCCCCTACAAAGACCTCTCAGAGTTCTTAAGGGGTCTCACTCTCAACTTCCCAATGATCACCAAGCGTACCAGGTAAAGTATCCTATTTATCTTTTAACTTCTGATTATATTGTAAGCATTATTTTCTGTTCTGTGACACCACTTATAACTGGTCGTAAAATTGTTTTGAAAATAAAGTGTAATTTAGGTGAAGAATACTGAATTAAATTTGCAGAAAATGAATGTAGAATTCAACTTGAGAGAGGCTAGAAGATAATACAGTATTTCTCTTATCTCCAAGAACAGTGAGGTTATGAGACATTTACTGTTTCAACAGACTCACTAGTCCTTAAAAATGAATGTTTTTACTGTTGGCTTTGCAAATTCTAAATACCTTTTTAAAATTCCTTCCTTTATGAAGGTTATGAGTTCTTTCTCATTTAATGTTAACTGCATTTGTACTGTTGACTAAAATTAATATGTTTGCAATCATTTTAGCTTGGGTCAAAGTGTTGAAATTCGAACTATATGGGCTCTGGAACTGTCAAATAAACCTGAGGAGTTGGAACCTGCAGAGCCAAAGATACGTTTTGTTGGTGGAATCCATGGTAATGCACCCGTTGGCACTGAGCTGCTATTGGAATTTGCCTTCTTCTTGTGCGTTAACTATGGCAAAAATGCTGCTGTCACCAAGGTATGTTTTAGTTATATTGCAGTGAAGCACTCATGTTATTTTGTGTGTGTATATATAGGTATATATATATATATATATATATATATATATATATATATATATATATATATATACTGCTCAAAAGAATTAAAGGAACACTTTTTAATCAGAGTATAGCATAAAGTCAATGAAACTTATGGGATATTAATTTGGTCAGTTAAGTAGCAGAGGGTTGTTAATCAGTTTCAGCTGCTGTGGTGTTAATGAAATTAACAACAGATGCACTAGAGGGGCAACAATGAGATGACCCCCAAAACAGGAATGGTTTAACAGGTGGAGGCCACTGACATTTTTCCCCTCCTCATCTTTTCTGACTGTTTCTTCACTAGTTTTGCATTTGGCTACAGTCAGTGTCACTACTGGTAGCATGAGGCGATACCTGGACCCTACAGAGGTTGCACAGGTAGTCCAACTTCTCCAGGATGGCACATCAATACGTGTCATTGCCAGAAGGTTTGCTGTGTCTCCCTGCACAGTCTCAAGGACATGGAGGAGATTCTAGGAGACACGCAGTTACTCTAGGAGAGCTGGAGAGGGCCATAGAAGGTCCATAACCCATCAGCAGGACCAGTAGCTGCTCCTTTGGGCAAAGAGGAACAGGATGAGCACTGCCAGAGCCCTACAAAATATCCTCCAGCAGGCCACTGGTGTGAATGTCTCTGACCAAACAACCAGAAAGACTTCATGAGGGTGACCCAAGGGCCCCATGTCCTCTAATGGGCCCTGAGCTCACTGCCCAGCAGCATGCAGCTCGATTGGCATTCGCCATAGAATACCAGAATTGGCAGATGCACCACTGATGCCCTGTGCTTTTTACAGATGAGAGCAGGTTCATCCTGAGCACGTGACAGAAGTGAAAGGGTCTGGAGAAACCATGGAGAACATTATGCTGCCTGTAACATCATTCAGCATGAGCAGTTTGGTGGTGGGTTAATGATTGTCTGGGGAGGCATATCCATGGAGGGTCACACAGACCGCTACAGGTTTGACAAAGGCACCTTGGCTGCCATTAGGTATCAGGATGAAATCCTTGGACCCATTGTCAGACCCTATGCTGGTACAGTGGCTCCTGGTGCACGACAATTCCTGGCCTCATGTGGTGAGAGTATGCAGGCAGTTCCTGAAGGATGAAGGAATTGATACCATTGACTGGCCACCACACTTTCCTGACCTAAATCCAATAGAACACCTCTGGGACATGCTGAAAGACTACCTTCACATTGCTGCCTTCCTTGCAACTGCTTTTTCCGACGGTGCTTCGCATACTTAAAAGCCCAAACACCCCTATTGATTTTTGATTGTTTGCTTTTCTCTCTCTCTCTCTCTCTGTCTCTCTCTCTCTCTCTGACATTCTTTGAAGAGGAAGATATGTTTGCATTCTTTTTATTATGAGACAGAACTGTCATCTCTGTCTTGTCATGGAGCACAGATTAAACTTTTGACTAAAGGGTGTTATTTCATGTCTAGAAGTAATGTCTAGAGGGCTATAATAATGTTAAAAAACATATTTAGAAGGTTGTAAACAGGTTTTCTATGCTCTTACTGTGAAAATATTCTAATTTATAAATAAAGAATCCTACTTTGCAGAAATGCATTTATCGCGGTAGAGTCTGGAACGGATTAACCGCGATAAACGAGGGTTTACTGTATATAAAAAAACTAGGCAAAGTATTGCACCTAGCAATGTATTTGTCCTCTAAATATAGAGAAAAGAATCTACTTATTTACCTTATTTTTCCCTTGAGTTGAATATTATGAAGTAGTCAAAAACACTCCAAAAATACTGTGCTCAGGCACAAAGTGACTTTATAGACAATGATTTGTATTTCTTGTGTTACCATACAAAAGCATGGAATCTACATTGGCAAATGTGTCTATATGGTAACAGCTCTCAAAGCCACCTCATAACATATTTTTTTGTACTTTTTACAATATATTTAAAATTATTTTTTCCTGTAAATACTTTGATTGCATTGATTCACCTACAATTAAACCATATTAAACTAAATATTTTTCTCATAGCTTATTGACAACACCAGGATTGTAATTGTTCCACTAATTAACCCTGATGGTCGAGAAAAGGCACAAGAAAAACAATGCACTTCAAATGTGGGACTTGTGAATGCTCACGGCAAGGACCTTGATGCTGATTTCTTTGGTGAGACTGACTTTTGTTTTAGCATTGCTCAGTATCCTCCTCCTCAAACGTATTACTCCTGGAAAAGGCAGCAGTAACCTCATAATAGTATGCTTGCTTGCTCTCTTTTTTGTAAAGGAAATTCCTCCCAGCGGACTACAGAGATTGAACCTGAAACTGTCACTATGAAGAATCTGATTCTTCAGAAAGGTTACACCCTCTCAGTTGCTTTGGATGGAGGCTCAGTTTTAGCCACTTACCCATATGATAAACCAGTGCAGCCAGGTAAAAACAAAAAAAATGCAACCAATTCATTTGGGATTTCTTCAGCTTTTTGTCTTTTCTGGTATTGCACAAATTGGACTAACTGGTTATGATGACAATTTAACTGTGAATGTGTTAACTGATTTTATCAATTAGTTTGTTAGTCTTGACCAGGAAATAAGCTTTTCCTGTTAGAGTTGGGACATTGGCTAACTTTATTACTATGAATTGACATAATGATTACAGTAAATTGAATAATAAAATGTATAAATTGTCAAATTTGCTTTCACAATTAACTTTAGTATCAATGAACCGATTAACCTGCACTGTAAAAATGTATATGTCACAAAATGACTAGATTTTGAGTACCATTTTTTTATAAAGCACTTGTTTAATTGTACTGTGCCTAGTCTGTTTCCTTATTTAGAAGTTTATTTTAATTATGTCATTTATAGTTGGTAATGAGGATACACTGAAACATTTGGCTACTGTGTATGCCAATAACCATCCTACTATGCACCTTGGACACCCTGGTTGTACAAATAATGCAGGTAAGTTAATTTTCCAAACTCTACCACCACAAAGAACTTGTACCGTCTACTTATAAATATAGTTTATAAGACAGGGCTATATTATATACAATACTTTATAAATCCTCAGGGCTTAGAAATTTGGTTTCTCCTTGACTTGCTGGAAAATGGAGGCTAATTTATTTTTTCTATTATTTGCAGATGAAACTATCCCCAGAGGTGTGTTACGTGGGGCAGAGTGGCACAGTCACTTGGGCAGCATGAAGGTGAGATTTAGATCACTGCTAATTTTTACATTAAAAATCTTTATGCCTCTCTCTAATTTTTGAAACTTTTGATATGTATGCTTCTCTCTAATTTTTGAAACTTCTGATATCATGTCAGAGGGCAGAGCAATTCTTTTCAAATTTTATTTTCACTGTCTGGTTTATATTTGTATTCACATTGAGTAAAACATGAGATAGGCCTTAGATTGCTATGAGAAAGGCTCAATGTTTCCTAAAATGTAAACCTGTACACTACTTTAGAAATAATTATATGAGCCATTAACCATGGTCTTAATTAAGCACATGAAAACAACTATGCAAAAACTCAGATTACATTTATCTCCTTGAACAGCAGGAATTGTTTTGAAGAGACAAACTCAGGAAAGGAAAAACAGACATTAAATGAAATGGGAAATGAATTTCAAGCCCACAGAACCACTTTCATCTTCTTAATCTAAATTACAAAAAAACATGTTTAAAACTATAATCCTTGTAAGGTATTAACCTGTGGGATTCATGGCAGTATGCAGTTTAATTGTATTACTGGGTTGTAAATGCATATTCTATTATAGTATGAAAGGAATCTGATGGAAATAACCTTATGCCTAATTGGTTAGCCAAGGAGAAGGAATCTTTCATTAAATCTTCCCCTGAGATCTTTACTGTGCACACCAGTTGCAAGTAATTACAACAAAATAAATAGAAATCATGTGATTCAGTACACCGTTTGAATGTTGTACAAGTATAGGAGTCGGTGAGATGCTACGGTCAATTTAACTCTTACAAGATGATTGTAAACTCCACCATCTCTAAAGTTCACATAATTTAATCCATGGAATAGAATAAGTTCAGTATTGGGACTTTTGTGATATGTGTATTGACAGCATATGTGTTTGTATACTTTAAACAACAACCCTTCCTTTTGCTTATTGCCAGTTAATAAACTTCGGCCCATCCACACTAACACATTTTTCATTTAAAAACTCAGACATTAGTCTCTGTTTTCACCTTTTTTACACACTATCCCAGTGTTTTCAACCCCCATAAATGAAGACTTTTGAAAACCATCTTCTGAGCTGTATACTTTTCTGAAAACTGAATTGCATTGTGTACAGGCAAAAATGCACCTATTATATGTCCTTTCCCTGATTAGATCCTGCTTACTGTCGTTTCTGATTAACAGACATAGATCAATTTTGTCTGACTTTGGCTTCTGTCGATGATAAATGCAAAACACACTTTTACGGAAAACTATTCTTTGAATTTACATCAGTAGTAATAATGGAAATTTTAAGTATTTATGTTCTTCTGCCTTGCACCCAGTTCTTGCCTGGGACAGGCTCCAGCGTCCTCACGGCCATGCTTAGTATAAAGCTGGTTTAGAAAATGGATGGATGGATTACTACTAAAAATCATCATCTTTATTATTTTTATTATATATTAACAATTTTCATTTGTTTAAATCATTTCCTCTAGAATTACATGTCGTGTTTTTCATCAGTTATATGTTCAAGCTTCAAGCCATAGCCAGTCAATAAAGTTGTAACATTAATTTATAAGTCCCAATACTGAAAAATTAACTTGGTTTTACTTATTCCAAAAAGCAATGCAGTTTACAGGCTGCACATGCAATGAATTACATGTTTGAAAGCTTATACTAAGCATATATACAATATATTGAGGCAGTAGGCCGGGAGTCTGTTCCAGAAAGAGAGATTAGGTAATCCTGGATCTAATAAAGAGTTCTGGCTTGCTACAGCACAGTTACGCAACAGCGCATTAGCCAGTGCCAGGACACCAGATTTCAATCAGCTCACACAATCCAGGGTTTAGAATGCATTTCATGGCAAAATTAACAAGCCCTGCTCAGTTGAGCACTGGACAATCGATTGACCACGGACTACATGTCTGGTAAATGGGACAACAACCTTCATACCAGAAGAGCAAGAGGTGCTGGTGGCAGTACATAGAGATTATAAGCAGAATTAGCAGCACATTCCAAGTAAGGGAGATGGCATGAAGAAGTATCACTGAAAGAATGAATGCTTAAATCAGTTAATCAGTGAAATCCATGTTACTTGAAGCATTATATGTGCTCAAGTAAACATTATGTTATGTTTATACAATATTGGTTGAGTCGTTGTGATGAGAGATGTGGAATGTTATTCTCCCTGCACTTAACTCTGTATTGTCCTGTAATTACATAGCAAAAGAAACCAAAGGTTAATTACCTTTTTGTACAAATCTGCAACAGAAGATTCACAGTGCTCACTCTTTTGATGGTAACCTATGATATTCAAACTATAGCTCCCACTGGCCTCAACATTTGTTATTATGTGTGCAGCATCTCAAATTATCTTAAGAATGGATTAGAGGAAACATTGATAACTGTACTGAGTATTTGATATATATACTTAATTCATGAAAGCCATCAGCCAAATCGAACCACAGTACAATGCAGAAGTAATATTGTTTCCTTATTCCATTACAAAACTCCAATTCAAAACTGCATTAATAAGTATATTAGGTATAGGTTTCCAGTGAAGAATCTTCAGAGGCATTTCTGTAAAAGGCAAGCAACTACACAGAAGGGATGAATGAAGTTGGGCGCTAGTTCTACCAGGGGATGGATGAAGTTGAGCAGCCTGTTCCACCATTCAGTCTCTTTAATCCGTTATTATTGTTTAGAAGTATCACAGTAGTTTAAATTCAGTTATCCTACCTGTGACTCAGTGGAGTTCATCTTTGACAGTGTTTATTTATTTCTGTGTCATAAAGATAGCTAATATGTCTGTGAGGCATAACTTCCAAGGTAGGCATACTTTTGCAATTACTTTGCCAATATGTGTAGCATATCCAATATTGTGAGGAAAACTACACGTTACAAAAAAAAGAAAAAGAAACAAAGGGAGATAGATAGATACTTTATTAATTTCCAAGGGGAAATTCACATACTCCGGAGGCAGCATACTGATAAAAAACATTATTAATTAAAGAGTGATAAAAACACAGTGCAAGGTGGAGAGTGCGAGGCAGGTATAACGGTCTATAATCTTGTATAGTGTTAACGTGTAACCCCCCAAGGGTGGAATTGAAGAGGAATGATCTCCTCAGTCTGTCAGTGGAGCAGGACAGTGACAGCAGTCTGTCGCTGAAGCTGCTCCTCTGTCTGGAGATGATACTGTTCAGTGGATGCAGTGGATTCTCCATGATTGACAGGAGCTTGCTTCAGCGTCAGTCGCTCCGCCACAGATGTCAAACTGTCCAGGTTCGTGCCTACAATAGAGCCTGCCTTCCTCACCAGTTTGTCCAGTCCTCTCATGCAGAGAGCATCAGTACTGGCAGTCCAGTCCAGTTTATCATACAGCTCTACTCCCAGGTATTTATAGGTCTGTACCCTCTGCACACAGTCACCTCTGATGATCATGGGGCCCGGGAGGGGCTTGGGCCTCCTAAAATCCACTACCAGCTCCTTGGTTTTGCTGGTGTTCAGGTATAGGTGGTTTAAGTCGCACCATTTAACAAAGTCCTTGATTAGGTTCCTATACTCCTCCTCCTGCCCACTCCTAATGCAGCCCATGATAGCAGTGTCGTCAGTGAACCTTTGCACGTGGCAGGACTCTGAGTTGTATTGGAAGTCCGATGTATACAGGCTGAACAGGACTGGAGAAAGCACAGTCCCCTGTGGTGCTCCTGTGCTGCTGACCACAATGTCAGACCTGCAGTTCCCGAGACGCACATACTGAGGTCTGTCTGTAAGATAGTCCACGATCCATGCCACCAGGCATGAATTTACTCCCATCTCTGTCAGCTTGTCCCTGAGGAGCAGAGGTTGGATGGTGCTGAAGGTGCTAGAGAAGTCCAGAAACATAATTCTTACACCACCGTTGCCTCTGTCCAAGTGGGAGCGGGATCAGTGTAGCATATAGATGATGACATCTTCCGCTCCCACCTTCTCCTGGTATGCAAATTGCAGAGGGTCGAGGACATGGCAGACCTGTGGCTTCAGGTGGTGAAGCAGCAGCTGCTCCATGGTCTTTATTACATGTGACGTCCGAGCGACAGGCCAGAAGTCATTCAGCTCACCAGGACGTGATACCTTTGGGACTGAGGTGATGCAAGATGTTTTCCAAAGCCTCGGGACTCTCCCCTATTCCAGCCTCAGGTTGATGATGCGCTATAGGGGATTCCCCAGCTCCAACGCACAGGCCTTCAACAATCGTGGCGATACTCCATCTGGACCCACTGGTTTGCTGGCATGAAGTGTCCTCAGCTCTCTACTTACCTGGGCTGCTGTAATTGTGGGTGGGGGGAAACTCTCTTATGCTGGTATCATCAGAAGGATGGGTGGAGGATTCAGTACTCCGAGGTGAGAGTGGGTTAGGGGGGTCAAACCTGTTAAAGAAGTTGTTTATCAGGTTTGCTCTCCCCACGTCTCTCTCGGTGGTGGCATCCCGCTTCGAGCTTCAGCCAGTGATGATTTTCATCCCATCCCACACGTCCTTCGTGCTGTTATTCTGCAACTTCTGCTCCAGCTTTCTCTTGTACTACTCCTTCACCGCCCTGAGCTGGACTCGGAGTTCCTTCTGCACACGCTTGAGCTCATGCTGATCACCGCCTTTAAAAGCCCCTTTTTTCTGGTTCAAAAGGCCCTTGATGTTACTTGTAATCCATGGCTTGTTGTTAGCATAGCAGTGTACTGTTCTTACTGAAACTACAATGTCCATACAGAAGTTGATCTAGTCAGTAGTGCAGTCAACAACCTCCTCAATGTTTGCATCATGGTCAGCTCAAAGCCACAATATGTGACACTGAACATGTTAAGTTTTAGAGGTTTGCTCAGATATATTAAAGCCTCGGATGTAAAACGGTAACGTTCATGTAGAAACATCTTTGGCCATGCCAGAATGTTTTTTGGGTGTCCAATTGTAATTCTCTGTGCAGAGTTTAGAGAAGGAGTTTTAATGCTTATATGTCAATTGTTGGTTCAGGAAGGAGAACAACATTTTCAACTTTTTGTCAGCATTTTCTGCTTTTTAATAGTGCTTCTGGGATCAGAATTTCTGACAGGCTCATTTACAACTTTTGATCTTTATGATTGGATGCTCTGTACCCTTAAATATTGCGACCTCAAAGTCTTAATTCTTCACATTAAACCTGCTATTTGCAGGTTAGTTTCAGAGCATTGGTTGCCACAGTGGCAAAGGATCATATAGGTCTGGCTTAATTTGTTCCTGAAACATAGGTTTGGATAGATGCAGGTTTTCTGTAATGGAATTTGCCCTGATTTCCTTTGAATTCTAATTTACTTTAACCAGATTTCACACCAATCCTGTTTTCTGGAACAGACCCCGGGAATTGAATTAAGTACTTTTGAGAAAGGAATTGCATGTAAAAAAACAGTGTAATATAAATCTGTGTTTAATGGAATCTGCGTAGCTGTAATATATCATTGGATAGATTTTTAAGTGTTATGAGAACAATTATATGTGTCATGAGATTTTCACACCTAGATATTACTTGGCATGAATTTTACAGTGTAAATCACACAAATTCACAACTTTTTTTTTTTGGCACTATAGCTGTTTCAGTCTGTTACACTCAAGTCAATAAATGTTTGTATATAGTGTATGAGACTAAATACCAACACACATTGTATGTATTGTTTGCGACGAAACAAAACACTGCCAGTGTGAATGAATTTCATTGACTATTTATTAGCACAACATATTATGTATGTGTTTCAGTGCACAGTGTACGCAATTCAGTATATTGTTTATGAGTAAAAATATCACTGTATTGTGTTTGTGTTTCAGTATACAGTGTGTTTGTTTCAGTACACAATGTATGCATTTTAGTATTTGGTATATAGATTATGAAGAATGAATTAGATTGCAAACCGCACCTTATAGAAAAGTAATAATATTGTGAACTATATGTACAGTCAGTGTAGGTGTTGGTATTTTTGGTACTTTAGGTGAAATTTTGGTGACAATGTTCTGCGCATGCAAACCATTGGTTGAGGGGTTGCCAAGTCTGCACATGGAGTTTATGGTATTAAAAAAAAATAAAGATAAGGGTGGGGTCCTCTGTGTTAAGTGTGTGCATAGTTGTAACGATGCGGGTTCAGCTCCACGCTTCCATCAGTGTTCGGGAGCCCTTGCTGAGAGGGCCGTGGACCCGCTATACCACATTCCACCCCTCATAAGACTCCAGTTGCATGGGAAGGCTCCACACCACTGCCAACACAGTGCAACTGGAGCTCAGGTCCACAGCTCGGCCACTCTTCACTGCACTAAAACGATCCCACAATAAAACAAACCCAAGCCCCCTTAATTAAAACAGGACATTAAAAGAATAAGAACTTTAAAAGACATATAAAAACCAGCAATAAATAAATGTCCATTAAACAGTTCTGTCCATTAAATGTTCTCCTTCGGCTTGGGTCCGTGGGTTCCTCAAATAGTCGGGCACCAATCTAGCTTGCTGCTGTGTCTCCTCTTCTAGCCTCACTGCTACCTCATCACACCTCTGCCACCAAATGTGACGATGCTGGTTCAGCTCTACACTCCCATCACTGTTCGGGAGCCCTTGCTGAGAGGGCCGTGGACCCGCTATACCACATTCCACCCTTCATAAGACTCCAGTTGCATGGGAAGGCTCCACACCACTGCCAACACAGTGCAACTGGAGCTCAGGTCCACAGCTCGGCCACTCTTCACTGCACTAAAACGATCCCACAATAAAACAAACCGAAGCCCCCTTAATTAAAACAGGACATTAAAAGAATAAGAACTTTAAAAGACATATAAAAACCAGCAATAAATAAATGTCCATTAAACAGTTCTGTCCATTAAATGTTCTCCTTCGGCTTGGGTCCGTGGGTTCCTCAAATAGTCGGGCACCAATCTAGCTTGCTGCTATGTCTCCTCTTCTAGCCTCACTGCTACCTCATCACACCTCTGCCACCAAATGTGACGATGCTGGTTCAGCTCCACACTCCCATCACTGTTCGGGAGCCCTTGCTGAGAGGGCTGTGGACCCGCTATACCACAATAGTACTCAACACTGTCACCTAATTGGTTGAATAGCACCATGTACAGTGTCCATCTGTGCTGTTGTGCTGGTGGCATTGAACTGGCAGCCACACTTGTCTGCACTGAGCAGAAAAAGATGAGGTTCCTTAAAACTTGTTACAGCATTATTTTTGACAAATATCATTAAATAAAAAAACAGGTGTTGTCTGATTTTATTTCTATAACAATTTTTAATCTCAAAAAAGTCAAAGCAAACATCACTCAGTCAGTCAATCAGAATTGCATTTTTTATATTTAGAGAGAGAGATCAGAATAAAATCTAATTTATGAGACACATAAGTTTTTAGAATTGGGCAGGCAATCTAACAGCTATTTCCTCAGTTAAGCTTGCTAAACAATTGTTAATCTTTTGGATATATTAGTACATTTCAGTAATTCACATTAAATGTTTTTTTTTCTGTGGCCTCTATTTTGTTAAGGGAGACAGGCATGTAGTCTATTTTAAATAAGATTTAGAGCTGTATGTGCCCCTGATTTCTGATTTATTTATTGAAATTCACTTCTTAGTTTGATTTTTCAACTTGTGATGTTGCACTTTTTTTAATATTGATGATATCAGAAAATGGTAATTATTAGCCTATGAAACGGGCATAGAATCTTGGCAAAAGACATTCAACAGGAGTTTGAGACAAGGTTGAATGAAATGCTACTGTTCCACAGATTTGAAGGTGATTAAAGACTTGTTTTAGTTTTAGATTGGTTTAAATAATTTTCAGAATTTTAACCAACTGAATTTTCATGTGGAGTTTGAAGTTTACTTGCTTTGGTGTGCCCTCCTATTTATTTTGTCTGTATGCTTATTTTCATGCACAGGATTTCAGTATGGATTTTGGTCATTGCCCTGAGATCACTGTGTACACAAGTTGCTGCCTCTATCCCAGTGCAGATAAGCTTTCTACTCTGTGGTCAGAAAATAAGAAATCATTGCTGAGTATGTTGGTTGAGGTGAGTTTTTTGTATCTTCCTACACGTGCACACACCACTGATATACATGTGAAATAAAAAAATCCAAGAATTATATAAATGTTCTCTTTAAAGCAGTTCTTTCAGTTTTGAAAATTAACAACAGACTAGGGGTATCTCCCTATAAGCATACGACAGGTAACCTCTTTTATCTACGTTTATCATAACAAGTGGAGTTGAAAGTGTTAAACATAATCTTTTATTCTGTAATCAGGTGTGAGTAAATATCATAAACTGTCATTAACAATTGTTATTTTGTGAAAGAAATACATTAAAATGGACCACCCCTTCATTACCATTTCCCCAAGTCAGATTTCCAGGGGATTCAGAGCCAACCCTAAGCAGCAATAAGCTAAAACTAGAAATAGAAGGCATACCAGTAAATCAGAGGATGCATAAAAACCACTGCCTCATGAATACATTTAGATGATTTAGACATGAGTAGCAAAAAAGAACCAGTTAATCTAGATAAAAAAACAAACCTAAGTGTACTTCCTGAAAAAAAGGTTTATTTCCTTGACAGGCTGCTTAACTATTTTAAACTATGGCATCATCAGGAGATTGTTTGTGGATTCAGCAGTTAATGAACTGAAGGAAAGTGATCAGTGGCAAACACTGCTATCACCTATATAGATTTTTTTATAATTGTCTATAAAGGTGCAAAGCAGCTAGTTGACCTAGATCTGAAAAAAATTCATTAATAAAGACTGTGATCCCCAAAGCTTCATTTTTTGCTCAAACTATATATACCCTGGAGTTTGTGGTTTCCTTTATTATGTACAGCTGGCCAACTTCATACATCATGAAGACCTTTGAGATCCTAAAACAGCCACGACTCCTGGTTTCAGAACATCTGGATCCTTACAGATCAGACAAATATAGGTGAGGAGGATGCTCTCAGCTACATGCTCCATAGAGCTTACTCCCATTTGGACAAAGCCTGTACCACAGCCAGTATAATGTTCTTTGACTTTTCCAGTGCTTTTAACCTATTATGCCTATATTAAGGCTTTAAATCTTGATGCTCCTACAGCCCCCTGGATCATGGACTACCTGACCGACACACAGCCGTCTGAGAAGCTAAGGGACTGTGTATCAGAAATAGTGATGTGTAATGCTGGAGCACCTCAGAGAACTGTTCTGTCTCCCTTCCTGTTTACCCTCTACACAACAGACTTCTAGCACAATATCAGTGCTTGCCATCTACAGAAATTTTCGGATTACTTGTCCATCAATAGGCTGCATTAATAATGGAGATGAGTCGGAGTACAGGAAAGTTGTGGAGAACTTTGTCAGAAACCTGCAACTAAGCATCAAGACAAAAGAGCTGGTGGAGGATTTTCTACATGCCAAGAAGCCTCTAAGACCAGTCACCATTCAGGAGCAGGCATGCAAGTAGTGCAGAGCTATAAGTACCTGGGGGTTCACATAAACCATAAACTGAACTGTTCTGACAACACAGTGGTGCTATACAAGAAGGGCCAGAGCAGTCTGTACTTGCTAAGGAGTCTCCAGTCTTTTGATGTGTGTAGTAAGCTGCTGAAAATGTTTTACCAGTCCATAGCAGCCAGTGTAGTGTTCCGTGCTGCAGTCTCCTGGAGAACCAACATGAGAACAAAAGAAGCAACAATGCCTGAACAAACATATCAAGAAAGCATGCTCCATCACAGGGCAAACACTGGAAGTTGTTGTAGAATAGAGGACGATGGCAAAATTGAATGCCATCATGAAACATCCCTTCCAGGAGGAACACTCTTAGAGCACTTTTAGCCACAGGCTCATTCCCAGACAGTGTACTAAGGAGCTCCTCTGGGAGTCTTTTTTGCCCACTATCATCAGACAATTCAATGCTTCCACCTGATCTGCTTGTTAAATGTATTGTTTTGATTGATTGATTGATTGGCTGTATTATCTGTTTTGTGAGTTTGTATCCTTGTTTTTTGTTTCTTAATTTCCCTA